>NW_026068044.1:3040273-3066278 GCF_014885135.2 Alexandromys fortis
TTTTCAGATATTTTTAATATGCAGTTGGTTGACTGTGGATTTAGAGCTCCCAGTGAATTCATCTCATTAGGGCCAGTTAGTGACATCACAAGAGACCTCTCCCTGCTTCTAAGGGAAGCTGTGGCGAGTGATTATGTGGGGCGGAGCCCAGCTGGCCAGCCTTTGCATCCCCTGACACCATTAGAGTCTCCTGACAGTCCTCTGCCTCCCTGGGCTCAGCTCAGGGCGTGGGGCGCCCCCCCCTTCTCCTGTCTCAGCTCAGGGGGTGGGGTGCCCTCCTGGGTTCTCCTGGCCTGTCTTGGAGTGAGCTTTGTCCTTTTGTTCCAGCGTCACTTTGGAAGGAGGCTCCTGTGTTTGTCACGCATGTCATCTTAGGTAGCTTGCTGTAGCCCCTGGTGGGCCACAGTGGTGCACGCCTTTAATTCTAGCACTTGGGAGGCAGAGGCAGGCAGATCTCTGAGTTTGAGACCAGCCTGGTCTACAGAGCGAGTTCCAGGACAGCAAGGGCTACACAGAGAAACCGTGTCTTGAAACCAAAACAAAACTCAAAACAAGGAGGTGAAGCAGCAGCAAGCTGACTTCATTAGCTCAGCACAGCTCCAGGTGAAGTAACTCCCTCTCTGAGTACCAGGCCTTGCAGCTACTGTAGAGATTTTAGGGGAAAAAAAAAAAAAAAAAAACACCCCAACTCTAGTTATGTCTTAGTCTCTAAGAGACTGGAGAAGAAAACCAGTAACTGAAATGGGCCAAAATATTATGAAGGCTAGCCAAGGGGGCTGAGGCACGGTCTCTAAATGCTAGCTACACAGGACTGGCTTGGTTTCTTTTCGAGTTTTTAGGAAAGGCAGGGTCGAACTAATTTAATTAGGACAACCAACCCCATGCGGACAATCCCCCCCACTGAGGACTGTCTTGTGTAATTCTGGGTTTTGTGGAGTTGATAATGAAAGCGAACCATCACAGAAGGAGAAAGAAGAGTCTGCTCCTTCCAGGGTTACAGGAACAAAGATTCTATTAGTTCTGGGTCCAGAGCTGAGATGTAGGAAGAAGGTGGTGGCCACCGTCACACAGTGTGCCCTGGCTGGAACCTGTCGCCTTTTTCCTCCTCTGCACCCGCACTAGTTACTCCCTGTGGCTGTGACAAAAACAACCGAAAGAGCTTATTTTGTGCTGGGCGGTGGTGGCACATGCTTTAATCCCAGCAGTCAGGAGGCGGGGACAGGTGGATCTCTGTGAGTTCAAGGTTTGATCTACAGAGTGAACTCCAAGGCAGGTAACAAAACTACAGAGAAACCCTGTCTCGAGGAGAGAGAGAGAGAGAAAAAAAAAAAAAGTTTATTTTGGCCTCTAGTTCCAGAGGGTTAGAGTCCACAATAGCGTGCTGGCTGGAACAGGAACCTGGCTGGTTATGGTTTCATTTACAGGGGAATCAGAGAGGGGGAACGGGAAATGGGTGAGTGGGGTGATTAACCCCCAGTAATGCACTTCCTCCAGCAAGGCACCACCTCCCAAAGGTGACATTACCTCCTCCCACAGCATCAACAGCTGATGAGTGTTTAAATATATGAACCAATGGAAGACAGTTCTCTTCCAAACCACCACATGGAAGACAGTAACTCCAGGGACCTAGGACATACAACTCCCTCTTAGCTGCAGCGCAGAAAAATTCCCCTTTCCTGGGTCTGCTCAAAAGGACAAGGATGATCTTAGCAACTGCCCTTCATTGGGCACTTAAAATCGGGCACCATGCCAAGTCCTCCATTACACGTCTGTCACGGCTAAATCCTTGTCCCCTTCCCAGCTCCTATGCTGAAGCCCCTAAGATCCTGTGTGACTGTGTGAGGAAAGAAGGTCTCTGGGAGATAACCGGATCTGGTGAAGTCCTGGGGTGGAGCCACCATAATGGGACTGATGTCATCTTAAGAGAAAAAGACACCGGTGCTTCTACTGAGTGCTTAGAATGAGCCTCCGAGGATGCAGCCTCTGCAGGCCGCCAAGGAGCCTTGGGTAGGGCTGTCTTGCTGACGCTCTGACCCTGGATGACCCTGGACTCAGGGATTCCAAAACCGAGAGATCTGTTGGTTAAGTCAGGGCTTTCTGGAGGCTTTTTCTATTCCTGGTATCTTTGTTCCTGACAAATTTTCATGCGCCTTCAAGCACTAGCTATACGGAGTATGACTATAAAACACTCAGTGGTGATAAACAATAAGGAAACGTACCTAAAAACAATTCTGCTAGACACAGAATTTTCCCGTCTATTAAAGACGAAGGCAAACCTGCGTTCTAATGTGGTGTCTTGCTTGTTTACTTCTCATCATGAGCGACATCTTGACAAAGTAGTTGGCAGTACAGGATGTAAAACATCTTCAACGTTTTTCATAGTTGATCAATATTTTGATTTCATGATTGTCAAGGCTAAGAACACCACTTGGCATGAATATGTAGTAAAAATAAAAAAGCAGAAGTATATTTAGAGCCTTTTCAGAAACGGCTGGAAATTCTCTCCTAATCTCAAGGCAAATTCAACAACAACAACAAAAAAAAAATTTATAAAACCCGAGTCAGCAACTTAGACAACAATCTTTAAAAAGAAAACATTTTAACGCAATATAATCCTAAGTTATGCTAACGTGAACTAATATGCCGAGGAATGATGGTAAAAAAAAAAAAACATAACATTTTTACTTCTGTAACTAAACCATTATGTTCTTCTAAGAGCCGATTTTCTTTTCTAGAAAAAAAAAAAAAGAAACCTGAAATTCCCAACACAACCTGATCCACGGAGTCTGAGGCAGCATCCTCTGGTGTCAGGGGGCGTGAGGACACGCACTGTGAAAGTGCACATAGCCACGTGTTCTATATGAAGAAACAGTGAAGCCCCATGGTGACAAGCGAGGGCCCTGCCAGACATGGGGTTGTAGAAGCTCCGGTGTACGCTGCCCAGCCTGGGCCATTTTGTTACAGCAGCCCAAGCTAAAACTACCACCTGGAGCTGAATGACAGAGAGGAAGGGGGGACGGATCAGTGCTGACAAACTGAAGAGTCAGATGGCGTTGACACGCTCATACTAGGGACACCAGCTTTGGGGCGTCACCCTATGCTCTTGGTCCTGGTTCTCTGGTTGTCAGGGCACCTTCCAAGGATCACACTGTCTCTTAATCTCCTAGAGTTTAGCTATTATTTTTTTCTTTTTATTTTCTGAGCCTCTAACTGGCACGTTTTCTTACCCCTTCCCCCCAAAAAAGTCTCGCCTTCCTCCGGCCAAGAAGCCCAAAGAACTGTCCTGCGAAGCCACCCCACTGACGAGGCTCCTCGTGTACGGCTATGGAAACGCACTTGTCGGTACTCTGGAGGCTTCTGGAAGATCTGAGCTGCAGACAGCACACATCCTTATTTGGAAAAGTCAGTCAGAAAACTGTCATCAGAAGGCAAAAATACCCCAAAGTCATGGCGAGGGGGGGGGTTATATTAAGACATGCTGGGCTGATGAGAAGTGAAACAATAGGAACCGATTCCCAGTGGCCAAAACCTGAGGAGGTGAGAAGGGACAGGCAAGGACAATGGCCTGCCAAAAGCTACAAGGTCCGTGGATGGACACGGACCACCCAGTAAGTACACCCAAACCAATTAAATACAACTTTCCCCCAGGGAACTCAGTGATAAGGACGGCAGGACAGGGCACATGCAACCTTGAGGATCAGGACCCACCGGTGCCCTGTACCATACGAGTTGGTTGAATCAATCATTTCACACCCTATAGACATGTATCTTGAAACCAATTTATTAAAGATCGCTTGGAAATGTACTGCCAAATAATATCCAATAAACTGAAGGTAACAATAGTAAATTATACATGAAGAAAAATGAGAAGCCATGGCCACTATAAAATCTTAAGGACGATTCATGCAAAGCAAAGTATCCCCCTAAACTTTAAGAACACCAACTCTTTGTGAGCACACAATCACATGGGAATCAATGTCACCACCGAGCGTGGTACAAAATAGCCAATCAGAATCTGGTTTTCAGAAGCCCTGACTTGACTCCCTTAGTAGAGAATCGATAAACAGCCCTTGCCTGGTGATAAAAGTTGGAAAGTCATGCCAACTGCCTGAAGACAGAGCTCTATCTTTGAGCACAATATGTCTCTGGGAAGAGTTGGCTGTGGCGGCACTTGCTAATACTCCCACAACTCAGAAGGTTAAGGAGGACCAAGGTATAAGCCAGCCTGGACTACACAAGGAGACACAGTCTTTAAAACAAACAAGCAAACAAACAAACAAAGCAATCTGCCTCTTCTGCCTCCACCTCTGCCTCTGTCCTTCCTGATTTATCACAGGGAAATAACCCAGTCTAAAGACCGGCAAAACTATATTATTTGGCAGGGAACTCCCACAGCCGATAAACACCTTCAGTAATGTGGCAAGATACAAGATCAACTCAAAAAAAAAAAAAATCAGTAGTCCTTCTATATACAAATGATAAAGAAACTGAGAAAGAAATCAGAGGAGAATCACCCTTTATAATAGCCACAAATCACATAAAATACCTTGGGGTAACACTAACCAAAGAAATGAAAGACTTGTTCGACAAGAACTTTAAGTCTTTGAAGAAATAAACTGAAGAAGATACCAGAAAAATGGAAGGATCTATGTTGGGAGCAGTGAGAGCCCAGATCCTGAATTTCTTGTTTTCCCCTGATCTGAGTGCCTACAGCTGCTCTGAGCACGAGACCTTCAGGAGTTCCTGATGGCAGGAGAGTGGTTTCTGGTGGGTTTGGCTGGGGCGTGGCTATCTCTATAGAATCTGTCCCTGAACACAATAAAGGGGGCATTCTTGGGGAATTCAAGGATGACCCGTGCTGCTGTCTATCTGTCTGTGTGTGTCTGTGTATTTTAACCTCCAGCCCCCTTGCCTGAAGCTCTCGAACTGGGTGCCAGCGCACAGAGCGCAGACACAGGGGCGCGGTGCGTGGCAGATCTCCCATGCTCTTGGATAGAGAGGATCAACATAATAAACATGACAATCCTACCAAAAGCAATCTACAGATTCAATGCAACCCCCACTGAAATCCCAACACAATTCTTCACAGAAATTGAAGTATTGAAAAAACAATACTCAACTTCATACGGAAAAACAAAAAAACCAGACTAGCCAAAACAATCCTGTACAATAAAGAAACTTCTGGAGGCATCACCATCCATGATAGCAGCATAATAAAATAAAAAGGAAAACACATTGAAAAATGAAGCAGAGTTGAAAAATTATATAAACAAATATAACTAAAACGCTGTGCCCTTCCCAGAGAGACTTCAGGGGTCATTTCTTCGGATGCCTTGTGACTAGAAAAACTATTGTTTTTGCTTCGTTTCCAAACACAGAAGTAGATGGGGTTGTGCGTGACACCCGGTAGTGTTTTGTAGCCATCTATCACAATGTTCTAATTTGACTTAGGGTATCGTTTTAATTAGTGTCTTGTTGCCACGATTAAAAAAAAAATCCTTTATAAAAAGTAGTCTAAGGACACGTGGGTTTATTCTGACTCCATCGTGGTACAGAAGTCACAGTCACCAGCGGCTGAAGGTGATTGTGGTTAAACTGTTTACAGTCTGGGAACAGAGGGGGAGGAAAGCTCTGCCTTGAAAGCTTCTGCAGTCCAGGACCAAGCCAGCAGGAAGGAGTGGCCAGCAGGAAGGAGTGGCGGTACAGCCTTCCTTTGGGGCGGGTCTTCCTGCTTCACTTAGACTAAGACAAACCTCCAGGGACTGGCCAGAGGCTATGTAATCTGAGTAATCCCTCTCAGACGAGTCCACGGGCTTGTCCCCGTGGGTGAGCCTATATTCTGGAACCTTGACAGTCAATATTCGCCATGGAAGGTACCATCCCAGATAGTCGCGTATACTGTGAGACGCATAGCCATCACATTTGTTGTTAAAACTCAGTGAGGAAAATTATCCAAGACCTGTGCATTTCAGTACAGGAAACCATCTCTAATTAACAATGTGGATTTACGGGGAAGTCTGTAATTTATTTTCAAGTGCACGATAGATAGATGGATAGAAGATAGATAGATAGATAGATAGATAGATAGATAGATAGATAGATAGATAGATAGATAGATAGACAGACAGACAGACAGACAGATAGATAGGGCAAATCAACAGATTAAACAAACCAAGTGTGCCAAAATCTCAATGTACACCGTAAGTGAGGGGAATAAAGGCGTTAACTATAAAGTTAGGTTTACCAAATGTTTGAATATGTTCATGATAGCTGGGCGGTGGTGGCGCACACCTTTAATTCCAGTACTTAAAGAGGCAAGCGGCAGACGGATCTCTGTGAATTCAAGGCCAGACCAGCCTGGTTTACAGAGTGAGTTCCAGGAAAGCCAGGACTGTTATACAGAGTCTCAAAACACAAAGAAAAAAAAAAAAAAAAAAAAAGAGAAAAGAAAAAAGAAAAAGAAGAAAAAGAAAAAACAAAGACAATGTTCATGATAAAACAGGAGGAAAACATTAGATGTGTAAGTTTTTAAGGTCACTGAAAACGGTTAGCATAATGCTGCAGGACCATTAAAATGATTATTACAAATACTTAGAGACATGAAAAAATTTTAATATAACCTTGCTCTTTTCAATGTAAAATAAAAGCCAAAAAAAAAAAAATAAGATACATTTGTCTTGAAAATGTTTTCTGCTGATACACTTGTAAAATGCCAACACAGGGGCCTGGGAAGCTGGCTCCGCACTTAAGAACACTTGTTGCTTTTCCAGAGGATCCCGGTTCAACTCCCAGCAAGCACACGGCTTCACACAGCCATCAGTAACTCCATCCTGCCCCGGGGTATCTGATGCCCTCTTCTGACCTTTGTGGTACCAGGCACACATGTGGTGCATAGGCACACGGACAGGCTAAACACTCATGTACATAAAACAATTATAAAACAAATCTTTTAAAAAGTAAAATACTAAAAGCTACTCGTCAGCTAGTAGCAGAATTATGAGTTGACTATAGATTTTTAAAAATTCCATTAGAAAGTCAAAATTCATAGATGTTCTTCGAGGCACAATCGTATTATATCCTGATAAATACAGGGCAGGTAGAAAATATTTTATTTTAAAAAAAAAAAAAAGCCTTTTTTTCCCCTCTACCAAGCAGCACAGCTGAACAGCAGGACACACGGACGGTGCTGGTGACTTAGTGACTTCCACTCACGCCCACAGCTGACTGGGAGCTGCTGTCCAGCATAGTACGAGAAGACAGTACCCGCATCCAACACCGCTGGTCCAGATAAAAGATCAAAACCCAGAATTCCGAGCACAGCTTCCCCTGAATTCGCACCGTGTTTGCAACCCTGCAAAGCTGGTAACTCCCTTTAGTCAGGCATGACTATATCGTCCTTTCGAATCGGGGAAGACTGTTGTTTTAAGGATAGTTTAACCAAACATTCAACACCCTAATTAATAAGCCTTTGTCCACCCACCTCCCAGGGCTGGGTGAGACTGAGGGGCCCTGAGCCTCACACCACGCAGAAATCAACGGGAAATTAAACAGGATTAACCTCCAGATAAGATTAGCTAGCTCTGTGTGCCTGGGGCCCCTCATGGGCATCTTTGCAGAGGGCACCACAGGGTCTAATGGGCACTTGGGGCTAGAAATCGGAAGTCCCGGTCTCGAATCGCCTTCCTGGGCTCAGCGTTTCCTATCTGGAGGCTCCCCTACTGGGTGAAGCATAGCGTCCATCTGACTTACTGACCTGAATCTGCCTAGATCCCCGTTATCTAGAGTCACAGCCTGGGTTCATTAATCATCCACCACGCTGCTCAAACACTGGCCTGGCTGGCACCGTACAGAAAAGCCCATTCCAGTTCTAAGGGCAAATCTCCAGCAATTCTTGTCTCCAGGCAGTGGCTGCCTAGATCCTAACCTCCAAGCATTTACTAAGGCGTGACCCAAATGACGTGTGGAAGGTGGGGGAGGGGAGCGCTTGACCCGTGGATTTATGCTTCTTGTAGACCGGAAGCTGTCTCTGTTCCCCATGCCTCCATGTTGTCTGAGAATTACAGTGATTTAATTACGGAAAGGCAGTAACTGGACTACAGGGGGAGGGACAGGATGTGTACAAAGCCCCCAAGAGGCCACGGTGCAGCTCTGACGCAGGGGACGCGCTGCCCAGACCTGGTTAAGGGCTAGGAACAAACCTGTGCCCAAGTGAAAGGCAATCTGGGAGCAGAAGGGCTTCAAGAGCAAGAGCTGCCCGGGGGGCTAAGAATGGGCAGGGGACTGGACAGATAGCAGGGCTGCAGCAGCTCGCCCTCAGCTGTCTTGCGCACGCCTCGAAGAGGGAGATGGCCAGGAGAGGACTACACTGGAGCAGCCTTCTTTGGAGGCACACAACAACCTCCACTTTATGTGGTGAAAGATCAAAGAAGGCAGTTTCATTAGCTCCAGGGTTGAGGGCCCTTATTTAAGAAAATGTTCTGGGTAGGTGGCTTGATACTCCAAACCCTAATCATTTCTGCTGCTGTATTATATTTAAGAGACAGAATATCTCACAATTTGAAGGCACGGTCAGTTGCCAGGTCAAACGTTCCCAATGCAGCCCCTCAATAGCTAATCCAGAGAGCCATGATTTGAGCCACCGTTATCTGCTAGACCCCCCACTTGGGGAATCTGGGCTCCAGTCTCAGATGCTATGACACCACAACAGAGCCCAGAAAGCATCCTTCCTGCAGCCTGGCAGCACCGAGCGAGCTCCCACAGCCGCTGTCTTGCTGAGGATGCAGCCAGGTGGACCAACTCACAAGGCAGAAACCACACAGACAGGGACAGAAGTGGCCTCGTCAGGCACAGTTCTGTGTACACTTCTGCTGAAATGCGGGGCTGTGGTGCTTTGGCGCTGTGCCTGGGTGCGTGCCCATGGGGGTGGGGGCAGATATGTCTGTTCCTTACTTGGGGGCTTCTAAATGACATCAAACTAGCTCCACCCACTGCTGTGGTGAGGCCATGATCAAGGCAGCCTATAGAAAAGTCCATGGGAGCTTACAGTTCTGGGGGTTAGAGAGAGCCCTTGATCATCGTGGCAGGAAGGAGGGAAGCGAGCAGGCAGGCACGGCGCTGGAACGGCAGCTCAGAGCGCATGCCTTGAGACAACAACCACAACAACCGTGTGTCAGAGGGAACTGAGAAACAGCATGGACTTTTAGTGACACGACTTCTCCCACAAGGCCACACCTCCTAATCCTTCCCAAACAGTTCCATCACTGGGGACCAAGTATTCAAAGGCATGAGCCTATGGGAGTCATTCTCATGCAAACCTCCACACCACTCGGATGGGGACTTCCTTATTTATGACTGGGAAAAGCAGCAATGATTGGCCCTGAGTGTGGCGGTGAGTATCCCAGCACACTAATGGAAGAGGCAGAGGTATGTCTGTGAGTTTGAGGCTAGCCTGGTCTACATAGGGAGTTCTAGACCAGCTAGGGATAGTGACTCTCTCAAAAACAAGCCAATAATAGCAATAACCACCTTAGAGAAAGGATTCCTGTAGGGATGGAGCACAGTCGTGTGCTTAATAATTGACAACCACAATAAACAAGACTTAGGGTAAAGCCAATTATGTCTTTTCGTGGTTAAAATTTTAAGTGTTCATCAAAAAAATAATAATAATAAAGCACAGAAAAGGAGCCTGCTCATACTCACAGGAAAGATTTTAACAGCAGAACTTTCCCACAACGAGGAAGGCATCGCCTCCACCGCCACGGGAGGTAAGTAGGTCAGTCTTTGAACAATGCTGCTAAGTACAGGCAAGAGCCAATGGGAGCAAGGACTTCACACACGATTTATGGGCGATGTCAAACCACTAGAATACAAGTTACAACAACGTTCTCTCCCTCCTGTCCGATCCTAACTACCGGTCGGGAAAGTCTTGGCTCTTCTTCTTCAACATATTAAAATAAAATGAGCAAGAAGATGGGCACCTTCTAAATTAATCGGCTTTGTGGGGATTCTGGGCTGGGGTGGCCCCAGGGGACACCCCCAGACAGCTTGCCTTGCCTCTGCTCCCAAGGCATCCCTCCCACGGCCCTGCCCCCCCCTCTGTCTCTCTGTCTCTCTGTCTCTCTCTCTCGGGCATTTTTACCAATTCCTTTCTTTCCAGTCCTCTGGTCATTTCCGGGTTCCCATTTCCTCTTCTCCAAAACTGAAAACCAGACGCGAGAAGCTCAGCCTCTTTCACAAGGGCTGCCCCTTCACATGGGAGGAGCATCTCCTGTTTTGCTCTAAATAACAGACTCGACAATGAATGGAGCTGTGGATTAGTATTGCAGAATGGAGGATTTCTGTGAGTCAAGTCTCCTCAGGCTGCAGAACATATGGATTTTCTAGGTACTTCCAAAAAAAATAACAAAGCAGAGAAGGAAGAGAAAGAATGAAGGAGCTGAAACACAGGCAGAAGGCAGAGGGGCTGCCTTCCAGTCTCTGTTTTCTTGTGCAGTCTCTGTAGACCCAAGACACTGCGCTTTTCTGTCACCTATGGGGGATGCTTCCTTCTACATGGCCACCATCACTGCTGCTCAATTCTCCGTCACTTTCGGGCCCCTGGAGGCTTACTCTCCAACCTCAAGGACATCTATCCTCTGTCAGCACTGACCCGTCTCTCTGTTCCCTCCACGTGTGTACGCCCAGCTACCACACATTGTGCTTTCTTCCATCTCTCCACAGCCTGAGGAGGACTTGATCATCTGGACTCCCTCCAGAACGCCTCCACAGTAGGAGCATCAATCAATCCTGAGCTGTCTAATAACATGTGTGGGTTGGGGAGGCCACCGTGGCACCTCTACTCTTTTATTAATGTATCCAGAGGTTTGGGGGGAGGGGAGTGTGCATGGGAATAGGCCAGGAGATGGTGTCTGGTGTCCTGATCTATCACGCTCCACCTTACTCCCTTGAGAGTCGTGACTGTGCTGCAAGTACCCTTGCCCACTGAGCCATCTCCCTGCTCCCTCCCATCTGCTTTACTTTCATTATTAACTAAATTTGCTCACTGGGAACTTCACTTATGTGTACTGTGCCCACCACACTCTCTCACGCCCACCAAGCTCTGCAGGCCTTGCAGACAGATAAATGCGCGTGTTACCTATGGGGAGCACGCAACGCAATGCCCCGTGCCCATTCTGCTAGTCACCAATGTGTCCTTACACATTCTCCCCCAAAAATCACAACACACAGGAAACTTTTCAGAACACTGATTATCAGGGACTCAAGCAGATAGTAACACATCAATGTGATGGAGGTGGGTCTTGTATCTTATCTGTTGCTTTCATAGGTTAACTAATAAAGAAAACTGTTTGGCCCTTTGATAGGACAGAAAATTAGGTAGGTGGAGTAGACAGAACAGAATGCTGGGAGAAAGAAGCTGCGTCAGTCAGTCGCCATGATTCTCCCACCCGACACAGCCGCAGGTTAAGATCTTTCCTGGTAAGCCACCTCGTGGGCTACACAGATTATTAGAAATGGGTTAGATCAATATGTAAGAGCTAGCCAATAAGACGTTATAATTAATGGGCCAGGCAGTGTTTAAAAGAATACAGTTTCCGTGTAATTACTTTGGGGCATAAGCTAGCTGGTGGCCAGGAGCCGGGCGGCAGGAACGCGGCCCACAGCTCATACAACACCAATGATCCAGTCGCACTGCAGCAGCCAATGGTGAGCATACCCAAGTGTCTGTCAAAAGATGGGTGGATAGCCATGGTGTGGTTCAGACCTACGCTGGACTTATCAGACAGAAAGAAGAAAGAGCAGTTCTGCTGTGAGACAGAAACAGGCACAAATACTGCCTGATTCCACTAAGACACGACACCTAGAATACACAAATTCACAGAGACAGAGAAGAAAGCAGGGTTAGTTCCGGCTGCTAACCAGTGGTGTAGCTTAAGAGGTGCAGAACAACTCTCTGGGATTATAAAAATATGCAGGAAACAGCACTGATAGCTGATGGCCATTGAGGGAAAAGCCACCCAATTGCATGCCTAATCAGAGTTAAAATGGCAACTTGTATGTTGTGTGTACTTACTATAATAAAAAAATATAATTAGACCCAGATTGGTCTGCTTTGAGAGTTTGAGAGGCACACCCACAACTCTCGTATGGGTTCCACGGCTGAGTCGGGGTGTCACCATTGACCCTCGTGATTTACTGCGCTGCCCCCCCCCACAAAGCTATATGTTCCCTTTCCTCTCCTTTTATGGCTTCACAGCTAAGATTAGCCAGCTCTGTTTTCAATCTGTAAAACCCATGCTGGAGCGGGCCCACACTGTTTATAAACGTAGTGATGGCAGCTTTTAAACACACCAAAGCTTCGGCAAAGAGTTTTCGCCAATGGCTTTTTTTTTTTAATGTTAATACGCTTTCTATAATTTGTATTTTTTTCCACCTCCTCTACTGATACTTCAGGGCCGTCTGTTCTAATAAACTCCCGTAGGATGCTTCCTTCCTATGTAAATAATTTCTCCCGCACTCACGAAAAGGGATTTCTAAAATTTATTTAAAAAAAAAAAACCTAGTGGGAGAAATTTTGATCCTTCACAGAGTTATTAAAGCTCAAGATCTGTTGGAAACACATGTTTTATAATCAAGAAAATACCTTCTGCAGTGTCGGCCACAGGTGTTTTATATGCACACACGCACACACACACACCTGCGAACACAACGCTGTCTCCTGGAAAGATGGGAGAAAAACAGCAGGCACAGAAGGAGCTGGAAAGACTGGGGGTAAGAAAACGGGGACCCAAATCGGGGAAAGGTCTGAGTCTCATCTTCTTCTCTGAGCGCAGTTTCTAGTGTGTGCCCTCCCCACCCCTGAACTAACGGAGAATGTTGGAACAGCAGAGCAGGCGGCACATACACCAAAGGACTGCCATGCAGAAAGGCAGGAAAGCTGGTGCACACGCGGCTTCTATTCTGTGTCTGGTCGCTTATTCGCTTACTGGTTTAGAGTTGAGCTGTCTCCTGAACTACAGGAGGTGGATATTACTCTCATGTCAACGCACAGAAAGAAGCTTGCTGGCTTACAGCCAGATTCTGAGCTCGTCCCTTGGAAGCACGAGCCTCCCCCACATCCCCACGTGGCCTCTCGCTGCTGAGGACTCTAGGTGAAGACAAACCCAAGGCCTTGAATGGACGGCTACTTCTGTGCTCACAGCACTCAGGATCTGGATGAACAACTGAGGTCTGCCCAGATTCCAGGAGGTGGTGAGTGTATGATGCTGTGACCTGGTTATTTTGGGGGGGGCTCCAAAGGGGGTGAGCTGGGAGCTATGCACTCCTTATACAACCAGAGGTGCTCCATGCATCTGGATTTTAGAATGGAGGAAAGGACTCCCAGGTGGGTTCAAGTGTGAAAGAAAGCGTAGGTCCACAGCACCGCACCAGCTCCACCCTAAACACCCCAGGGCAGTAAGACCGCACGCTCAGTCAGTCCCCTTAAGAGACCTAGACTCCATAAGCTCGTGACCTTCCTGTGTCCCACCTTCTCCGAGCTCTAGCAGCCACCTGCCAAGGTCTAATGTTTTCTGAGACTCTGGTAGAAACAGGAGGCCTATTTTACACCACAATCAGCCATTCACGACCAATGCACTTTCTCTAAAAATGTGTGCCAATGACATGCCCTTTCAAAGGTCCCCTGCTCGGGCAGGCGCCTTGCCCTTAAGTAAGGGCCTCATTATGGTACTCTGCCTTTTGAAATGTTTTCTTCTCCGGAGACTGTTTTCATGCTACTGATAACGAGTGAGAGCCTCTTCAGTTTCCCTACAGGCGGGGTCTCATGCCCTCTGGAGAAGGGCTCTCACCCTGAACACATGGTCCCGGGCGTAGGAAGGTGAGAAAACCAACCCCTCAACCGCAAGGAGCCAGTGTTCCGGCCTAATCTGCAACCAGCACAGTTCTCTCGTAGGCCTCCTTAATCTGACTATACCATATGGCTAAAAACCTGCTGAGGGCTCAACACGGACTGGACCGAGCCTCTCAGGAAAGATGTTTGACAGTGCTGCCTAACCGTCCTCTGCCTTGAGAAGAGCAAGCGTTAACATGTCAGACACTAAGCCTCAGAGGCGAACCTCCTATAAACCGTCTCGATTCACAACCTAAAAACTGGTCACTACTCTCACCTACATCCCAACCCCCATCCCCTTTCGCCTTTTCCCTTTCGGTTCCTTGGCAATGAACGACTGTCCCAGACTGTAAAAATTGGAAGGAGAAAGGGAGGGTTTTCTTTACAAGGCCGGTATAATCTGTGCTCCTCAACTCCACTTTGAACACCTGTTGTCTGGCTCCCTGGGTATCAGCAAAATGTACAAACCCCCTGCTCCCAAGCCTCTGCCATTATGTACTGTCTGAGCACCAACACCGAATGACCTCAATATGCCTAAGTTCCAGGAAGCCTCCGCAGCACCAAAGGCCACAGCTCTGTGCTCAGCGACACCTTTACAGATTTAACAAGTCAGATGACTTAAAATATCATTGCGGAAGCATGATCGATCCGAAAGGTTTAATCTATTGTCTTCAATCACCCCAAATTCTGGGCTTGAAGGAACAATCTATAAATTATCTACAGAACCAGAAAATTTAAGATTATTTTTTCAAGGAAATATGAAGTGAGCCATGCCAGTTGGGTGAGTGGAACAAACCTCGCAGGGGTATACTGGCCATCGTCACAGTGCTGAGAGGGGAGCCAATGACAAGCTTCGCCAGGCACCGCCACAAACTCGCCCCAAAGGGCAGCCCGACAGCTTTTATCTCCTGCACATAAAAAGCGAACAAGCTGGCTTCAAAAACCCTTTATCCACATCCACGGTTCGGAAGCCAGTGGCAGGAAGAAGATTCATCTTCTTCAAAGCAACGAGCGTATTTTATTACCACCGCAAAATGCTACTGTGTCTCAAGATGTAGAAATCTTTATCAGACCATCCCATCAGCAGAGATACTTCCTAAGCAAACAAAATCCCTCAGAGACGCCGCGAGTGGCCTCTTCCGTGTTTGTGCTTCTGAAATACGCTTTGTGCTTCTGAAATACGCGGCAGATGTGTTTCTGAGACATAACACCTCCTTCCTGTTCAAAGTCCTCTCTGCGGCAACCCAGCTTCCTCAAGGCTTCTGACCCAGGGTCAATGGGCAGAAAACAGTCTCTCTCTGCCCCTCCAAAGCCCTCTTGATTCCAGTCACCTCTACTTTTGTTTCTGATCTGCACTCTGCATTATGGGACCTTTCTTTTCTTTACTATTTTTATTGAGCTATATATATTTCTCCCCTCCCTTCCTCTCCCCTCCCCTTCTACCCTCTCCATGGGACCTTTCTTATGATAGAGAAAACAGTCATCACTACAAAGCCAGTGTCGGTGACCACTGGGATCGTTCACAGGCCCAGCACCCTCAAGAGCAAGACATTAAACTTGCCTTTGTAAACACCAAGATGTAAAACAATAGAAAACAAAGTCCACCACTCTAGAAGGATGTGGCATTCTAGACTCCTGGGAGTCTGCGGGCAGGGAGAGGAAGGATGCTGAGGTAGTCTGTGCTGCCCCATGGCAGGACCAAGGCAGCTAGAATACTTTCTCCAAAATGCTTGGGATCAGAAGTATTCAGATTTCAGGCCCCCCCCACCAGATATTAGAATTTTAGCACACATAAAAATGAAATATCTTGAAGGACCAAAACCTAAATATAAAATCCATGTATACATTACACACATCTGTTGAAGGTAAATTTCCACGATATTTTAAAATATTTTTTTTTTTTTTGGTTTTTCGAGACAGGGTTTCTCTGTGGTTTTGGAGCCTGTCCTGGAACTAGCTCTTGTAGACCAGGCTGGTCTGGAACTCACAGAGATCCGCCTGCCTCTGCGTCCTAAGTGCTAGGATTAAAGGCGTGCGCCACCACCGCCCGGCTAAAATAATTTTGAACACAATATAGTTTTGGGTATGGAATTTTCCATTTGTGATGTTAAAAAGCCTTGAACTATGGTGCATTTTTGACTCTCGGATTATGAATGCTCAATCCATATTTCTAACGCCCACGGAGCTTGCTTTTGCTTTCCTTCTTTCTTTTTCCGTGTCTTTAGTGGAACTGATAGACTATAGGTCGCCTTTTCCTTGTATCCGAGGCTCCCTACGGCAGTCCCCAGGGGCCGTACTGTGGGGGTTGCTGGCTGAGTTTCCCATGGTGCTGACTCTGTCCCCCCTGACTCATTATCAGGGAGTCAGAGGTGCCTCCCTTGTGTCCTGTTCACTTCAAATCGTTAGAGGGCAGGGCACTAGACAACCACGGCCATTAGAAACGGGCGAAAGCCACCTTCGTGTAGAAGGGGGTCTCTGAAGTACGAATACACGTTACATGTCTTAGGATTTACTATATATGGCTCTTCAGAATTAAGGGTTTTGTTTTTTTTTAATACTCAGAATCTCAGGCTGCATCACAGATGCTAGAAGCTGAACACCTGGATGCTGGACAAGCGGAATATCACCTCCTTATGTGCCCAAGACACATTCAATTTTCATTTCTATCCCTCCCTTGCAAGGCTCTAAATGTTTCCTTTCTCCCCAAAAAGGTTGCTTCTATACGTCAACATTGCTGAAAATCCACCTGCATACGAATTTTAATCTCTTGCCTTTGATAAATAACATTCTTTTTTTGGGGGGGGTGGTTTTTCAAGACAGGGTTTCTCTGTGGTTTTGGAGCCTGTCCTGGAACTAGCTCTGGTAGACCAGGCTGGTCTCGAACTCAGAGATCCGCCTGCCTCTGCCTCCCAAGTGCTGGGATTAAAGGCGTGCGCCACCACCGCCCGGCAGATAAATAACATTCTTTGTTCATGCCCAAGATTAAGTTCTCAACCTGTTCTGCAGTAGAAACATGGGGGGGGGGGGGCGGAATACCCCACTACACCACTACATCGTCCATGAGTGCCAACCCCGCCCCAAGAGACCCCAGTGATCCCGGGGCTGTAATCTGTTGGCCTGGCCTGTCTCCTGGATACCCTGCCCCTTTAAGAGACAAGCCCCGCCCACTTCCAATCTTCCCACTCCTCTCCAGTTCCTTTCTGAAGAGGTTAACTACTGCCTCCCCCCACCTCTATTTACCTCATTCCTCCATAATCCCCTTACCCATTAAATAAACTCTGTACCCAAGCTCTCTCTGCATGGCGCTCCCATGTGGCCTCACAACATTGGCTGCCACCCCTCCTGGGACCGGCCTCGGGTCACCCGGTGCTAAGAATGGTAACACCCAGTATTCTGTGCTAAAACTCAGGCACCTGCTATGTGGGAGACAGCCGCACATGTATGATAATTCTCACTCTGCATGCCAACCTAACGAGTGTATGACGACAGTCATGTAGGCTATGTCACAACTCGCCTGGCAGCGTCCAGAAGCACGTCTGCTTGTTGAGGGACCGTGTACTCAAGGAGGGCGAGGGTTTGCTTTAAAAGGCGGCTTAGATATTAAAAATAGTTGTACTCTGTCACAAAATGGGTCAGGTTAACCTGAAGCCCCCCCGAGAGATGTTCCGGAAGGCTCAGAGCTACGCCAGCTCAAGAGGGTTTTCTGGGGCAAGGTCGGTTCCAGGGAAAGTGAGCAGAGAATGAAGTTGATGGTCCTTGAAGTGTTCTCAGAAGAGAGGGACAGCTGCCCATAGTATTTGTCTTTCATAAACATCAGGAGGCCTCCCAGTTCCTCCTCACCACAGAGAAGCGAGATCAAAGAGCAAACGCCAGTGCTCCGTACTCGTGTAGCTATTTTCTCCTCCAAACTAACAACAGCGAGCAAGTCCAAAAGAGCAACTGCAAGCTGGGTTCTGGAACCTCCCTGTGTTACCTGTGTGACTTCAAACAGGTCCTTAGGTGAAATCAGGGGATTTATGGAGAAGCCGCCACCTAACTCCAGAGGGCTGAGAAGCAGCCACAGTATGGTAGCATTTGGAAGGCCACACCACATGGGGCTGCTCACACCAGGGGGCCTCTTTGATGCTGCCTTGTAGACGGCATCCAAGAGTAAGGGCGGAGGTTAGAGAGTAGTCCACCTCCAGACTACTTCCTTCCTGCCTCAAAGAGACAGCGCTGACAAGGAAATGGACAACAGGAAGACCACAACACAGAGAGGTGAGGAAGGTTACCACTGAGCGGACTGTGGCTCCTGGAAACCCAGGTGGGTGTGGCTACAGAAATACAAAAAAAAATAAATAAATAAAAAGGCGAGAGACCATTCTCCATAGAAACTTCTATGAGAAGATCGGGCTCCTTTTTGTTCCCTGACATCACCGGTGTTTCATTAGAAGGCACTTGGGCTGTTTCCACTGTCCTCAGGTTACGAGGCGAAGGTCAAGGACCAAATCACTTGTGCTTTCCATATTCACAACAGCTATGAGTATATACATAGGCCTATATACTATATACACTGTCTGATTTATAAAGATGACTGAGTAAGGGAGCGTGAAGAACTGGGGAGAGGAAGAGCTGGGCGCAGGTAAGCATCAGGAAAGGTAAAAACGTGAACAAAATGAGCATACGTTAGAAACTTAAAAACTGTAACCAGTATGCCGGGAGGTGGCCCTGTATTCGCCCCAATTCACGACACACTCCCCGATGTTTTTACGCTGTACAGCACAGCTCACAGGCTCTGCTGTGAATGCCACGAACAACCCAAGGCTAGGATCTGTCTTCACTTGGGCCATTTCTCAGGAGAGTTTGCATGAGCCCGAAGGGTGAGGCAGCATCCCATGGCAGCAGAGAATAGTCTTCTCAGCTGAGACACCAACCCACTGCAGACAGCGTCCACCTGGGCCCACCAAGTCACACTTCCTGAGCGGGAGGTAGAAGGGGAGCAGCCTGGTATGTCCTGAGGGGTAAAATCCTTTCAGGCCTACTTCTGCAACCAGAGGGAAGCAGCAAGCTCACTTTTAAGGCTGCAAGTAACCTAAAATCTAATTCCAAATGCCAATAACTTGATTCTAAATAATGATTTATTTCTATTTTAAAAATGGCTTGGGGGGGGGGGGTTTGAAGAGATGGTTCAGCGGCTGAGCGTGCACACTCTCTCGCCCAGAGGATAGGATTTGGTCCAGTTGCCGGCACTTACAAGTGCTTGTAACTCCAGCTGTAGGGGATCTGACAGTGTTCTGGCCTCCACGGACATGTGCATATATGGAATGCATTCACACACACACACACACACACACACACACACGCACGCACACACACATACACGTGTATGCACACACACGCATGCACACATACACACATGCATACATATGTATATAAAAACAGTGAAAACAAATCTTTGAAATAAAAGTCAGCCTTTACAATTGAATCTAAGAAAAACAACTGGATTATAAAAACAAAACAAAATTTAAAAACCACATGCCTGCCCTGCCTGGCGGGGGTTGCACGCGCCTTTAATCCCAGCACTCGGGAGGCAGAGGCAGGCGGATCTCTATGAGTTCGAGACCAGCCTGGTCTACAAGAGTTAGTTTCCAGGACAGGCTCCAAAGCTACAGAGAAACCTGTCTCGAAAAACAAAACAAAACAAAAAAAACAAAAACAAACAAACAAAAAAACCCACATGCTTTTAAATAGGATCTATCCAGCAGCTGACGTTTTAAAAACCACAGTCATTTTTATGAAACCCATCCTTCCCACGTGGCGCCCTTGAGACCCAGTTACAAGGGCGAATAGCGACTTCTGTCTAAAGCGTGCCCAGCCGGCCAGGCATTCCGCCGCCTGCCGAGACGTTTGGCTCATTTATTCCACTCTCATCCACTCCAGAATGTTCCTGGGCTTCTGTTGCAGTCAGCAGTAAAAGTTGGGATTGGGAATGAAGATCAGCCCCTGATTTTAGTCTCTCTAGAAGCTCTAAAGAGCGACGTGAGAAACACTGACCAGGCTGCTTGCCCACCTCACCAGTGGGCTGCCTTCTCGCTGCTGTCCACGGCACTGTACTGTACTTCTGCCCTCCCTACAGCATCCGCGGCTACACAAAACTCAGTCAGCTTCTCCATGTTTTCAGAGTAGGCTGCACAGCAAGCGTAGGGTACCAAGAGCCGAGTGATGGATCTTATTCGACATCACCTCTGGTTCTTATCTGTGTCCGTATTTTCAGCAGCTTTCTGCTGGGATTAACAAGTTGAAATACCAGCACTCGGGAGGCAGAGGCAGGCAGATCTCTGTGAGTTCGAGACCAGCCTGGTCTACAAGAGCTAGTTCCAGGACAGGCTCCAAAACCACAGAGAAACCCTGTCTCGAAAAACAAAAAACAAAAAAAAAAACAAGTTGAAATAGAAGCAAGGAAAGTTTGCTGAATAGAACCTGTGTTGTCTGTAAAATAAATATTACTACTTCTTTAATGCGTGCAATAGCATTTTCCCTGCTTGTATAGATAACGCAGCGTGTGCGTGTGATGTGAGCCTGGTCCCCGTGGAGGCCGGAAGTGGGCTTTGGAGCCTTTGGAACTGGAGTTCCAGGCAGTTAGCTTGAAGCTGCCACGTAGGTGCTGGAAGTCCAGGTCCTCTTAAGTGCTCTTAATCACTGACACACCTCTGCAACCCCCAAGGCTGGCAACATTTTTACTCTTCACAATTAATTCCTTTGTCAAGTGCCTTCCTCTGAGACAGAGGTAGGCCAGTGCTTTCTTAAGCTTTCCTTCCAATCCCAACAGGAGAACAACAACTCCCAACTGCTGAAGAAAACCAGCAAAAAGTTCTGCTTGGACTTTGCAACGAAAACCATCAGTTCTCTTAGTCCACACGCAACCAGTATGTGGCGACGAAAACGCTAAATAAACAAGATTTTAACAAACTTCTCAAACTTCCTCCTCTAGGGCACAGGTGATTTTTCTAAGTAGTCACAATTTTTACGCATCTCACTCAAAAATCAACGGTTTAATCCTCTCACTCAGCACACGTGACAGTGTTTAACCTTACCTCACATTTAGTGTGGCACGCCCACCAGAGGTCTTCTCCCCTTACTGATGCCCTCGGCCTCTGCTCTCAGGACACCGCAGAGCAGAAGGTCTGTCTGTCCCACAGTCTGCTCCCCTTCCCTTCAGCTTACACACCCAGGAACAGATTCCCTTCAGGATGCCATTGTGCTGGCTTCTGCTCCACTCTCTAGTCTATGTGGATCTTAAGCCCAATGCCCAAGTTAGTGAGATACATACACAAGGGGCCACGTGGGCTCTGCCTGCCCAACTCCGGGTATTCGCATTTCTATTTTAATCTGGACGGCGATGAATGACAACCAATGGCTTCGCTGAGATGCACACGTAAGCCCTCGGCGCTGGACCCTGTGCCAGACGTACTTCAGTCACATCGCGCTGTTGGCCCACAAGTCTGGTTCTGCATTGGGTCTCTGGGATTCTAGCTTCGCCAGAGTTCACCTCAGGCTTCCTCTATGGTAGGAAGGCATAAGGCTGGAGGCCCCAGGAATACAGCAATTATTCTCAGGGTACAGGCATACAGGAAACGGATGCCAAACACAGTATCCCAATCAAAAATCATAGCGGAGAATTCAGGTTTCCGTTTGGGAAAAATATACATGGCCACTCTCGGGCATAGCCCGGAACAGCAGTGGCAGCATCAGCTACATCCCCCAGAAGCATGGGTAAAAAATCTCACGTTATGCTCCTGGGTGGTCACTGGAGAGGCATGTTTAACCTCTATCTATGCCTATAAAGTCTAACACATGGAACCCGTAACTTGGCACAATTCCCTTCTGGGGCCTTTTATGACTGAGCACACACGAGCTATGTCCAAACACGTCAAAAGTCCATTTAAACATTTAAGCAAGAAGTGTAGAGTCAGCGATAGTCCGAACCTTACTTTTTCTGCCTAAATTTCTTCTCCTCAGAATCCAGAATTGGTGGAGACAGTCACAGGACGGTGAAGAGGTGCGGTCACAAGCCTGTGCCCAGTGCATCTGCCAACCCGGGCCTCTTCGTCTTCAGGGCACATGAGGGCAGGAAGCAGTGACCTGGCACAGTGACCTGGCCACAGGCACCCTGCAGCTGTAATAGAGTCTGCCCCGCCCCAGGGCTCCAGGGTTCACTAGCAACTACATCAACACATAAACACAGAGGAACTCTGCAAGCCCTGTGGGGGCTCCTCCGGTCACTCCTGTGGGGAACTTGTTCTATCTTTCATTGGGGTTCTCCTAAGACAAGCCCCCTGAAGTCAGGTGAGTCATTACAGTCCCTTCAAAAGTATGCTAATAATCTTGTAGGTCCAGAAAAACATCCTCAAGTCCCGAGGTCAGAGTATCTAACCTTGAGGAAGAGCACACAGTCAATCCTTCCTCCCCGCCCCCATCTGATGTAAAGGTGGACTCTTCTTGCTTTTGCACATTCATAGCCAGTTGACAAGCAGCTACTGCCTTGGTACCCAGTTCTCTTTGAGAAGCTGGGGACACAGAGAAAAGAGTGCATGTAACCTTATAAGGTGGGCTTGGGGCTGGGTTCTTTCCAGAACCCTTGTTCTAGCAGCCAATAAATGACATAAAATGTCACTGTCACCAAACTAACACTGGCTTTACTACCCCTCTTCCCATGTACCAGCTTGGGTTGTCTTCGTACAGTGGCATCACTCAGAACAAAGCTCAAGCCCACAAAGACAGAGTTCACCATCCCAGAAGGGGATGCTGGCATCCCTACTCTGTAGCTGCAGACGTCTAAGTTCGGGTCAGTAAGTTACTTGTCCACAGACACCTCGCTGCTAAACGACAGACCAGAACTCATGTCCAAATAACACAGGGCTCATGCGCCTTCTGGTCACTTCTCACTGTGACACAGCACCACTCTGAGTGGAAGGGGCCACTCAGGTGTCCAACAGGTGGCCACGCCCTCCACGCTTTCTACTTCCTGACCAGGGAAGGCCACGCCCTCCACGCTATCTCCTGACCCTACCACACCTGCAAGCCTCCCTCAGGCTCACCTCTGACTCTTCTGCATCCTGCATTCCTTGCAAAAGTGAACATGGCTTGAACAGCCCCAGACCCGAGGCTTTCCTACCTTCTGACCACAGGTCTCTCCAGACCTGATGTACCAGTAAAACTGAGACCCTAGGCAGCCAGGCGATCCAGGTGCGCTAGGGTGCACCAGACTTTCTGTCTGCTCATCCACATCATCCGCTATGAGAGAGGAGAGGCTTCTCAAAGATGGCCACCCCAGGGGCTGAAGACGCTGAGTTGCCGAAAGTTACCAAGCACATACAGTAAGTGACCAAATGCGTCTCAAGGGCCACTGGGGCAGGTCCAGGGTCTCTACATAACAACTAAAGGTGGACTCGATGTGCGTGTCACCACGAGCTGCTGATGCCATCAAAAGACCTCGTTTGTCCTTAAATGAGAGAAACTGCTCGGAAGAGATTTAACTCTTGGATGCCTGAAGGTGCAGTTGCAACTCTTGGCTAGAAGATCGAAAAATGTCCTGCCCAGCATTTCACTAACCAAGAGGTTCCCTTCCCTGACGTCTCACCTTGACCACCAACAATGCCAAAGACAGAACGCTCTGCTAAGCTACTGTAAAAAGTAATTCTGAAAAAATACAAAAACATACCAATAACCCCTCTCCCGCACTGGACTGCCCATAGACACACGCATACATCGTATTCCTTCTCTGCTATCAGAGGCTTCGGGGAGGTGGCTTAGTGGGTAATGTGCTCACTGCTGGGCCTGATGACCTGAGTTCAAGGCCCAGGATCCTCGTGGTAGAGGAGGGAACCGATCCCATGAGTCCTGTCCTCTGACCTCCACACCTGCACCATGGCACATATACTACACAAACAAATAAAAAAAAAAAAAAAACACTTTTTAAATGTGATTGTCCTGTGTATCACAAATAATAAAAACCCAGAGACAGATATCGGGGTTCAAGCGGAAGATCAGAAAAGTAAAGTAGCCAAGCCACTAGAGAGTTCTTTATGGGTATCTGTCACTGTTTGGGGGTGGTTGGTTACAAGCTGTTATCGGTTAGGGTCAGGAGGAAAGTTGAACAAAGAAAATTAGATTCAGAGTTCTTGTTCTGAAAAGAAAAAAGGGGGATACAGATATGACAGGAGAAAGAGGTAGATTACTGAATATACTCTGAAAAGAAAAAACAGATATAGATAATGATAAAATAAGAAGGTAGGTTATTGAATCTATTTTTAAAAAGCAACTACCAGTTTTGAGTATCTTACATTGGATTGGACTTTAGTTTAATGTATACAAATTTTGTATAGTGATACAAGTTTGAGATTAATTTTGTTAAAACATACTGTATTTACATTTGTAATTTTGTTCAAGGTATTGAACCTATACAGCTCATTTAACAATGTAATGTAAATTTCTAGTTCTTGAAAATTATTATTACCAACTGGTTAGTATACTAAAAAAATGCAGGTTAGTAATTATCACCTATTACAATTAAATTTGTAGTCATATCAGGTATGTTTTCAAGGTCAAACAAAGATCTATTTTTAGGTAGACAGATCATCTTCAAACACTTCCGTGATCTACAGAATATGGCTTTTAAGATGTTTTAATAACATAGGTTCTTTTGTGTGTGTGTGTGTGTGTGTGTGTGTGTGTGTGTGTGTGTGTGTGTGAGTGTGTCAATGAGACATGTCTGCTCCTGGCAGCACCAATCCACTTCAGAGAAGATAATGGGTATGAAAGACACTTCACATCGAGTTTATTTTCTTTGTGGCAGAAGTAAGCCAGTGGGCAAGAAAGTGTCCTTGCCTCAGCTGACAGTATGCTGTCCTAACTGGACGAGCAGGACAAGAGACTGCCAAACCTTATCAAGACAAGGCGGAACAGTCCTTCAGAAATCATGCTTCATAGAAAGGCATTGAACATTCTAGGCCTTTAGGCTGAGGATGGATGCCCCAATGTTGCAGAGGAACTTTGGTTAACTGTCTAGGCAGCCAGTTGTTTCTGTCACTTCTCACATTATTTGGAAGTCGCTTGCTTGCACTTCCTGCTTACTCAGTTAATATGATTTCCTTCTTATATCTATGAGGTGGCTGAAGACTAGATAGTTATAGTTTTCCTTTCTTAGGAGACTCAAAAAGGAAACTCACTAAATAAGTGTAAAGTGTATAATGCTGAGAGGTATCAAAAGATAGTTTGGGATGGTAATGCAAGCTATGACAGAAAGTAAATTAGATACAAGATTTTGGACTCACCAAGATAGGATAGACAGTGGAGTATTTCCTCTGAATTTGTCAAATGCAAATAGACTAGACATTTTTATATACTTATTGCCTATATATAATATAGTTATTATACTTATATATAACTTGTCTTATATTAGTTATAACCTTCTTTTTTATTTTAGACAAAAGGGGAAATATAGTAATATTTTATTTGCGTTTTAATAAATAAAGCTTGTCTGAAGATCAGACAGTAAAACAACCACACTGGTCAGCCAGACAGAACAGGCATACACCTTTAATCCCAGGACTCAAGGCCACTCTGAGCTACACGAGAGGGAACCAGTCTAAAAGAGAAACAGAGCTCACACCTAGATGCCAGCAAGAAGAATTACAAGGAAGAGTTCAGTGCAGTGTCCGCCTTCAGCCTGAGGTTTAGTGGAGAATACTGCACTCTGCCCTTACTCTGAGGACAAAATCTCCCTTTGTCTGAGTATAGGGATAAGTCCCACCCCTCAGGGGGTGTGTTCGCCTCAGGCTAAAGTTTTCCTATAAATTTGGCGAGCGTGCTCCCAGCGCTCGCTTCTGCTTTCCTGGTCTCCCCGGGAACGGAGGTTCTGTAAGTCTATTCCTCCATTAAAGCTGTCTATATTTTGACAATCTGTCTGCATTCGCTTACGCCGTTACGTTTTGGCGTCCAACTTCGGGCTATTTTGCACCCGACTCAAGCGCGTAGCCTGCTAGCTAACACAGCAGGCTCCCGGGTGTCATTTTCTTAGTTTGTGACCCGGGCCCCAGGGCTGAGTCCGAGATACACTCTGCGGCGGGGAGGGGGGGGGGG
>NW_026068044.1:3067589-3087403 GCF_014885135.2 Alexandromys fortis
GGAAGAGGAAGTGAGGTCAGACTCTGCTCTGCTCCCGGAGAGACCCGACAACTCTGCTCTCTGGAGCAGAGACACCATGATGGACGGAGGCTAGAATCTTCCCGGTAAGCGCACCTTGGGGTGCTTACATGCATTATTAGAAATGGGCTAGTCCAGGTGCGAGAATTAGCCTGTAAGGGTTAGAGTTCATGGGCCAAGCAGTTCTTAAATGAATACAGTTTGTGTGCTGTTATTTCGGGCATGAGCTAGCCAAGCGGCCGGGGTGTTGGGGACGCAGCCCAGCCGCTCCTATTTCAACAGTCTGAGCCTCAGTAGAGGTAAGAACTCTCTAGTGGCTTGGCTGCTCTGCTTTTCTGATCTTCAGCTTGAACCCCAATATCCGTCTCTGGATTTTTATTATTCGTGCTACAGCCCTGTTTTCCTGGTGGTCCTTATTTATAAATCTATTCCCATTAACTATTATCGTTTTCTTAGTAATAACTGTTGCTTTCTTTAAATCTGTTGGGATTTTTGTTCAATATTTTTATACAAATAGAGATTCGTAAAATACCTCACTATCAACAAAAATCAAGCAGAAACCAAGGGAGATTTTTTTTTCCTAAACTGAAGTAGAAATGTTTATTATTCTAAAGAATGCTTCTTGGCCAACTTCCTGGGACAGACACAACAGCTAGTCACAGGCAACGCTAGGAATGTCCTACTTTCAAAGCTGTGTGGAGCAAGCCTGACTTGCTGGCTCGGAGATGCTGCCGTGTCCTCACGGCTGGTTTCAGCTCCTTAGCTTCCATGTGGGCAGTCGTTCATGCGTTCAGTGCATGCGTTTATCATTCATTCATGCGTGCACTCATCCACGCACTCGGCAAATGCTTTCTACATTTCTACTGGAGTTAAAATAAGAAGTCACTGTAACAGAGAGAAAACCGAGCGCCTGCGTTTACCTAAGAGGGAGGTCACCGCAGCTGAGCTGCGTTCTTCAAGAGACTGGGAGCTTAATTAAGGAAGCTACAAGGAAGAAGACACACCAAATGAATCAAACAATGTGGGGGATACACCCCAGCAAAGCATGTGAGGGACGGGCGGTACTAGCAAGTACTGGGCATTTGGGAGCGGTACTAGCAAGTACCCAAGTGAGTCACTGGGCATTTGGAAGCAGCCAGGACAACAGTGGAAAGGGAAGAACCTAAGCTCCCAGGGGTCACTGAGCCTACCTAAGACTCTGGGAGGTGGGGGGGGGGGGTAGTGGAGAGGACGGTTGCGGAAGGCTCACATGTAGCTTTGCACAGGACTTACTGGAGGGGAGGCACCAAGGCAGAGGTCTGCCATGGGACTACCATGAAGTGAAGTCCTGGGAGCCTTAGCTCCATGGAGGCTGAGAGAGGAGAGAGACAATCGTGACTGCGGTATAGTGGCTGACTAGAGGCTGGGTTATCCTCCAAGGAGAGGGGGCCACGGTTAGGCCTGAAGATCTAGAGAAGGACCAATAGCTCAGCCAACACAACTCAGAAGTGATGAACGAGATGGCTCAGCTCCTCCAAACACACTGGGGTCGGGGTGCTCCAGCACAGAGCGCACAATGAAAAGGCAGGAATAACAGAGACCCTAGCATGCTGCTCGGGTCATTGTTAGGGGGGGTAAAAAAAATCACTGCAAATGAATTTGCACCAAGAGAAGTCAAAAAGAGACAGCACAGGTCTCTGACGCTGTGCTCGTGGGCTGCGTGCCATATATCAGGTCCCATGAGGACAAGGGCTGGCGAACAATTGAATTTATCTGCCTACCTCAGCATAGTGAGCTGACCCCAAGGAGATATACTCAAGTCCTGACTCTGACAGCAGGGAGGATAATGTTATTCAGAAAAAAAGAGTCTCGACAATGGGGTCAAGTTGTTATGAGGGCACCTGGAGGAGACAGTGAGTTTGATCCACCGCCGTTAAGATTCTCAACGGAAGAGGGAAGAGAACACACACTCAGGAAGGCTATGCGATGACACGGACACACACACACAGAGACACACACTCGGAGAAGGCTATGGGATGACACACACAGAAACACACACTCGGAGAAGGCTATGGGAGGACATGGACACACACACAGAGACACACACTCGGAGAAGCTATGGGATGACACACACACATACAGAGAAAGCCAAGTTTCAGCTGAGGGGGACACTAAAGTGATGCAGCCATGACAGGACATCCAGGATGGCTGGCATCAGCGGAAGCGAAGGGCAGAGCCTCTTCAAAAGAGTCTTCAGTGAGTATGGGTCAGCGCCACCTCGATTTCAGGCTCCTAGTCCCCACACTATGAAATAACGTGTCTAGTTTATAGTCGCCAGCTTATAGTCGGCTGCCCCAGTAGCCCAAGGAAAGTCACAGAGCCAGGACTATGAAGCCAACTAGGGAAGGCGTCAAGCTGCCTGTCCAACGGCTGACCGTCCTCTCAGATTTCCACCAGGATGGCCGGGCCAGCATGGGACACTACAGAAGAAGGATTGCTATGGCCCAAAGCAGGCCCCCGGCAACAAAGGCAGTATAAGAGGAGAGAGGAAGGAACTGGTCAGCACGGTTCTCAGGCTTGGTCTTCAACTGACTGCCCTGTTCCCAGCAGAAATGGGGTCCCTAAAGACCTTCACTGAGGAGACCACTCTGGAACAGGTTGCAGCTGATCCCGCGGGACCAGGAAGGATCCTTATGTAGCTGCTGCCTCTTCTCTAAGAACAGAAAGCCCACTCCACATGCTACCTAGCCATTTGCTTTTGCATTTACACTAAACAACATTAAAAGTCACCCAAGGACAGAGATTTCCTACAGGAAGCCTGAAGAGGTCAACCTAACTTAAAAAAAAAAAAAAGAGTCCCACTGTTTATATGCCTAACTGTCAGGAATTCATCACCACCCTTAGACACAGTGAGGTAATGCTACAAAAATATTCTGGAAACTCTTAGGACCCAGCCCACTCCTCTAAGACACGATTAGCGAACAGCCTAGAAAACTGATAATCATCCACACAGGAGAAACGGGACAGGCCCTCTGCTCATATTGACCATGAAGCTAAATCCAATTTCACTCAAGAACTTAATTGTGTGAGTCAAACATTCAATTACGTTAGAGGAGGTTCTTAAGCTTGGAGAGTATAATACAAGGATGAAGCTCATAAATTTAAGCACAATATAATGAAAATCTCTATTCTCGAAAGAGGCACCAAATGATGAAAAGAGGCCAGTCTGGAAGAATATATGTAACTGATACAGGGGATGCCCTGGCCATGTTCATGAAGATATCCCTACTAAGAAAAGATAAATAAAGAGTTGGGTGTGGTGGCATGAGCCTTTACTCCTGCAGAAGCAGGTGGATCTCCGTGATTCTGAGGTCAGCCTGATCTACATAATCAAGTTTCGGGCCAGCCAAGGCTATAGAGTGGGACCCAGTCTCAAAAACAACCACCAAGCAAGAGCACAATAAATAAGAGACACATACTGTTATGATTTTAGCCAGCACTTCCGGGTTCCAGGGACACGCCTGTGCGGACAAGCCTTCAGGCAAAAAGCACCTAGCTGCCCGGGGACCTTAAAAGGCCCTGCATGACCCACTTGTGGTATGGTTGCACCACCTACGTATGACGTAGGTAGCTACGTAAGCCCTTGTGCGCCTGCATGAGCTCCATCATCTGCGTACAACGTAACTACCTCAACCCCCTGAGCGCATGCGCTCGGCAGCCTTTTAACGCTGGACGCGCCATCTTCAGCCCTCTCCTGCACACTGACTTCCCCAGGCCTGTACACGCATGCCTCCTCTAATAAACTCCTAAGTGTGTTTCGTGTCTCCTTCTCACTCGTGCCAGGTAATGTCACACACACCCTAAGATGCTCTCTGACTTCAGATGCCAACAGGAGAATGCAAACCGAAGCCATAAGCATACACTGTGCTACTCAAGACTTGAAACCATACACAAAACAAAAATTCCAGAGGTCCTGAGTTCAATTCCCAGCAACCACATGGTGGCTCACAACCACCTGTACTGAGATCTGGCGCCCTCCTCTGCCGTGCGGGCATACATCAAGGCAGAATGTTGTATACATAATAAATAAATAAATCTTTAGCCGGGCGGTGGTGGCACGTGCCTTTAATCCCAGCACTCGGGAGGCAGAGGCAGGCGGATGTCTGTGAGTTCGAGACCAGCCTGGTCTACCAGAGCTAGTTCCAGGAGAGGCTCCAAAGCTACAGAGAAACCTTCTCTCGAAAAACCAAAAAATAAATAAATAAATAAATAAAAATTTGACAAACATATCAACTGTTTATCAGCGTGAAAAAGCATTTGTTATTATCTAAGGAAACAGCGCACATAAAGAATCCGAATGGACGTTTCCTCAAAGACGAGTAAATGGCCAATAAGCAAACATCACTAGACATCAAGATGAAGGATGTGAGGCAAAGCCACCAAGAGACATGCAGTCACATTGATGGCTATCATCAAATGAGAGAACTGTAAGCGGGTGTGTGTGTGTGTGTGTGTACACGGGAGGAGATGTATGGGTTGGGGGAGGCAGTGCAGGCCTTTAATCCTAGTACTTAGGCAGTGCGGGCTGAATTCAGGGCCAGCCTGGTCTGCACGTGGAGCTCCAGTCCAACAAGGGTTACAGTGTGAAACCTGTCTCAAAAATACTAAAATAGAATAAAGTTTAGGCAGGGCTGATGGAGGAAGGTCATTGGCTAATAAAGAAACTGGCTTGGCCCATTTTATTGGTTAGAACATAGGTGGGTGGAATAAACAGAACAGAATGCTGGGAGGAAGAGGAAGTGAGCTCAGAGACGCGATAGCTCTGCTCTCTGAGGCACACACGATGAAGCTCCGACCCAGGATGGACGTAGGCTAGAATCTTCCCGGTGAGCACACCTAGCGGTGCTACACAGATGATTAGAAATGGGCTAGATTAATATGTGAGAATTAGCCTAGAAGAGGCTAGATAGAAATGGACCAAGCAGTGTTTAAATGAATACAGTTTGTGTGTTGTTATTTCGGGCATAAGCTAGCCAGGCGGCCGGGGTGCTGGGGTCGCAGCCCCGCTGCTCCAATTACAACACAGGGCTCTGGAGCAATTAGTAACTTGGTGCATCACTAGTTACAATGTAAAACAGCACAGCCACTGTGGAAAAAAATATCACATTTCCTCCAAAAAAAAAAAATTTAAGTAAAGCTACCACAGAATCCAGCAATTCCACCTCTAGACAGACTGCCTTGTACATCTGTGTTCGTAGTACAAACACAGGAGTGATTCCCATGTCCATCAACAGACAGACACACAGACATGTGGCTTAATCGCCCCATGGACCAATATGCAGTTCCTGAAAGAATGATAATCCTGATACATACTGCCACGTGGCTAGAACATGGAGGACGTCACGCCAAGTGAAATAAAGCAATAAACACCCAAGTGGAGCTCTTGCCTTGCCTCTACTGCATGCGAACGTTCAATCCCAAGCATTTCCGAACACAACAAGGCTCCCTAAGTCTACCGTAAGAGATAGCTGCACTGTGTCCCTGTAGCTCTGCGTTCTCCAAAACGAAACACATGTAAAGCTGCTTTTAAGGATAACTGCTTCAATTATTATGGACTCCTTCAGCTTGCTATTTTATGTTCCAAGTTTTCTGTTTGAACGAAAAAATAAAGAATTCAAATGCACTAATTCTCATTGGTGTGGCTATTCGACGTTTGCTTTCTAAAAGTCAACACACGGGGAGGAAGAATGATAAAGGGGCGAGGTGAGAACATCACTGTTGACAATGACCGGCCGGGCTGGAGGTCCTTGCAAAATCATTGCACTGTTCTCGCCAACGCTATACATATAATTGTCGATGATTAAGATAAAAGATAATGAAGTCCAATGAGCTACCACTCATGTAAAGACTTCTACCTCCCTAACCATAACTGGGAAGGTGGGTCCTGTCTCACAAGGGTCAGCCCCTGGGGACAAGCCGACTCGGTCCCAGTAGCAGGGATTTCTGCACTGCACCTCAGAATTCCCGAATAACCCAGGCAAACCGAAGAGGTCAAGGGACTCCCCTGAAGACCCCATGCCGCTTCTCAGAAGCTACCCTGAGACTGCTGCCTTCTCCTCCGGACAGCTCACCTGCCAGGGTGCGCCCAATCCAGAGGCTCCACCAAGCCAAGAACACGCAGCCCTGGCCTCCAGCTGCCCACAGCCAGCTTGTTTCCAAAGCCATTTAACTGTCCATTAAGTTGATTTGATGAGTTCCTGGACGGCCACCAAGTGCACTGGGAAATAAAGTCCCAAACAGCAAGCACATCGTAATTTAACCAAAGCCATTACTGGTCCGTGCGCCTCTGTAGCGTTGGCAGCGAAGCTAGCCACTCTCGGAGTTGGCTTTCCCTCTCATCCTCCCCGCTTTGTGTGCCGCGTCGCCTGGCGCTCAGCTGCGGTTTTTCTTCAGCTGTTTCTTCCGTTTAATTTCCCCGTCCAGCAATCTTTTTACCTACTTGCCGCTTGCTGTTGCCACCCATCTAATTTTTGTCCTGGAGAAGGAAGCATCCAGTTCCTCCTATTAATGAATCCGACCAAAAAAAATGCATCTTTTGAACATCTGGAGAGCTAACAATGGCGTCAAGGGCACTTGCTATTCTAAGTAATTTATCTGAAGGGGGGGGGAGCAGAAGCCAAAACAAAGGACACTGATGAATGGCTAAACCCAGTGTCCTCATTAATTCTTCCTGGAAGGTTGGGAAGGGAACAGCCAGACACAATTACTATGGGTTAATTAACACCACTGTAATTAGCCAGGGTCCTATAGACCACACTTCTGACTTCATCAGACAACCCCAAACTCCTACTCTCACCCACACAACGTGTCTCCTACAGCTCCATCTTTGCAAGCATCGAACTGTGTCGGACCCCGGACACTCTCCTCAAGCTTAAGGAAATCTTGGGCCTGCCAACTAATCCTGTTAAAAAAGAGTTTAGGGTTGTTTCTGGAAATACTTAAATCCGTGGTGAGAAACACTAAGAGGCAAAAGAAAAAAAAAATCTGGTTTACTCTTCTCTTTCAATTCAATGAAGAGGGGAACAACTGCTGGAGATAAGGGCAGACTGGGCCCAAAGTGCCTGCCCTGAGGAAATCTGTACTCCCACTTCCTAAATCAATTACCCAAGATGCAAGCTCTTAATCTCCCCAGGCCTGGGGGTATCTGCCTGATAATGGGCAATAAAACAATCAATCAGCAGCCAGCCTGCCTCCCAGGACTGTTAAGTGCAAATAAAGCCAATGCTGGGCCATTATCCCTTTCTCAAGGAGTTTTCCAAGCTTAAAAGCGGAATGCTTTGAAAGAGATACAAATAGCTTTGAAAGTTCCCAGCAGAGGGAAATGGCAGCAGCATTAAAGAAGAGGGAAGTGTGTGTGTGTGTGTGTGTGTGTGTGTGTGTGTGTGTGTGTGTGCATGCACGCACACACCTTTAATCCCAGCATTTGGGAGGCTGACAGCAGGCGGATCTCAGTGAGTTCTGGGCCAGCCTGGTCTACAAGAGCTAGTTCCAGGACAGGCTCCAAAGCTCCAGAGAAACCCTGTCTCAAAAAAGAAAAAGAAAAAAAAAAAAAAGGCTAATGGTCCCATTGTTGAAATGCATCGTCATACCGCACTCCATAAATATGTGCAAACATTATGCCAATTAAAAAAAAATACAAGATGAGAAGCACAGAGATCTCAAAGCTTAAAAAGATGATTATTATTTAAAAGATAACTATTGCTTTGTTTTTTTAAAAAAAAAAAAAGAAAAATAAAAGAGTGGAGCCAGGTGTGGTGGCGCATGCCAGTTGGGGTGGGAGTGGGGAGGCAGAGGTACGAGGATCTCAGAGTTTGGAGCCAGCCTAGTCCTTCCTACAGAGAGAATTCCACGACAGAGAAGCCTTATCCAAAAAAAAAAAAAAAAAGGCGGGCAAGAGGACCTTTAGTCCCAGCACTTGGGAGGCAGAGCCTGCCCCATCTCAGTTGAGTTCCAGAACAGCCAGAGCTAGTGCAGACTAGCTGTTCTACTGCCTGCTTTGTCAAATAAAAGGTCAGCCTATGTATGTATGTATGTATGTATGTATGTATGTATGTATGTATGTATGTAACGTGCTGTTCCAGGATGCTACGGTCTCATCAAAGAGAACAAGGATCAAGCATGGGTCCTGGGACTGTCCTGTGCCATTTGTACCCTCAAGTTGCTAACGCAGGAAATATTTGGGTATGAAATACATTAGGGTTTGTTTATACAAGGGAACCACAATACACGCCGCAGCACACACATGCAGCGTACACACACAATACATACATCGCAAGGCGCACGCTCACACGTGAACGTCTCTAAAATCAGGTCACGGCCAACGACTTGGCATGGTTTCACTAGCTGCAGGTTTGATTTTAATGACAGACCTTCTAATCTCTGGCCAAGTCAGTGAAAACTGGTTTGTCTCCAGACAGTAGCCATTCCCAGGCTGTTTGTGACGTGGGCTTTTAAAACGGGCAACAGGATTGTAGGATTCTTCAACTTTCTGTTTATTTTGAAGGCGTGCCGTCTTACACAGGCCGGTAGACACGTGTACACACTTCAAACATAATATCCCCATCCTCTACGGGTTTCTCTCTGGTAGAGAGAAAGACATCTTGATTTTTGAAAGTGTCTTGGACCCCTAGACTCGCTGCTATTCCCTGTGTATGGACCACTCTGCCACTAACAGACACTGTGTGCCCAGGGAGTTAGATCCTCCTTGCCCTGGGGTTCAATTTTCTCACCAAGTTGGGTGAGCAAGCCCCATCTAAATCACTGGGTTGTTCTGAGAAGGAAAAGACGGGCACTTAGGTCACAGAGAGCCACACCCTACCAGCTCGGAAGTTTTAGCTGGTGGTGAAGGTCTGGCCCCTCCCATCTCCACTGGAGTTCTCAGAAATGTGCAGAGTAAGACCACCTAGGCTGGTCAACCATTCTTAACTCTTCCTAAGGCAAAATGCATCCTGCTGCCCTGATCCTATGGCTTTTTTTTTTTTTTTTAAGAGCAAGTCTCTCAGGCTAGGCAGTAGTAGTCCACATCTTTAATCCCAGGACTAGGGAGGAAGAGACTTTCTGTGAGTTCTAGGACAGCCAGGAACACACAAAGAAACCATGCCTTGAAAAAAGGAGGAGAGTCTCTCTACACAGCCCTGGTTGTTCTGGAACTTACTTTGTAGACCAGGCTAGCCTACAACTTACAAAGATCTGCCTGCCCCTGCCTCCCAAATGCTGCTATTAAAGGCGTGTGCCATGTCTGACCGGATGGGATGTTGAAAAGGAAGAAGGCAGAGGTGACAGCACCTGATTGGTACTTTCTAATGGGTCCCAGTACCGTCACATTCCACCTGGAGTGACAGGTCCACGTGCAACCAGGAAGACCGGAGGAAGAACTCCAGGGGGAAGGACAGAAAAGGAGAAAGCCCAGAAGATGGCGGAGAAGGGCAGAATCAAGTATGGTGTGTATCGATTTCAAATGAACTTCTGACACAGGTCACCTTCCTGTACACTAGAATTGCGGCCTCTGGTTTCAAATTAATGGAAAGGAAACAGGCGGAGTTATCGTCCTTTTACAACTTCAGAAGTCATAAAAATATAAAACCCACGGCTGCACTTTACTAACTCACTACAGTAATCACCCACAGTCGCTATGAGGTCTGCCTGAGCCTCCGCTTGGATGCAAAGAGGTCATTTGCCTAAACAAGCCACTCCAAACAAAACCTCAACCGCATAAAGCACCGGTCTGGGGCAACTTGTATTTTACCCTTCTTGACTCTAACCCTGCACTTCCCCTCAGGTGGAACACACTTAAACTACAAAGAGGGAGCAATACAACTATGGAGTTGTGCACCCTTGTTAAACTCAACAGACCTGGGAGTTGCGAAAACCACTTGAAGAACCCTAAATTAGGCCTGTGTAATCAAGAGTCTTCAGAAATCCCTGGGGGTTCTGTTGTGTAATCAGGGCCAAACAGCATGGGGCCCAAGACTCAAATCGGTCATAGGCACTCTTTCCCCACCCGAGAAACCCATGCTACAAAGAAGCAACTTGTTCAAGGATGGGAAGTCCCTCAGGATCTTCCTAGACACAGAGCTCCAAGTGTCAGCTCAATTATTTCAAAGGAGTCTTACAAAGCTTTGCAAGAGGTGAGAGCAGAGGAGAAAGTGGTAGCTACCTGATGCTTATCTAGCTGATTCAAAAAAAAAAAAAAAAAAAAAAAAACAACAACGAAGCACACAGGACAGCCCACCCCTGCGAAAATGCACAAGATTCCTACACTTCAGATTCCACAGGAGAACTGAGGAACAAGATGCGAGACCAGATGGAAGTCTGAAAGTAAGAACAAGCTTCTGTGACGCAGAACAGAGCCCTGCTCCGCCACCTCAATCAAGTCCGTCAAGCCCTTCAAGAGGAAGGAACCAGCAGCCCCTGTGGATGGCAAACACACAGGGACAACTTGGCTTTCCCACACACTTGTCTAGGTCAGCGGTTCTCAAGAGAGGGCAAGTCGAGCTCCACCCCTGCCCTAAGACACTGAGAAATATCTGTAGACCTTTTTTGGACGGACCCAAGCTTGGAGCTGTGGGGGCACTGATAGCATCTAGTGGGAGAGACGCGGCTGACATCCTGTGGGGACAGCTCCTACCACAGGAAATTACCCATCCAGTATGTCACGCGCTCAAAGGCTGAGCAAGCCTGTTCTGAGCAGATACTGGGAATGAATTCCTCCTACGACCACCCCCTCATGCGCACCATGACGGTTCCGTGGGGGCTCCGTGGCGTGTGGGCCTCAATGTTTCAGTGATCACACAGACAGTATTTGTTTACAAATAAGCCCAATAACCTTGACCCATAAATGCCTACATCCAAACCCCTGAAAACAGACAGGAAATGCTTGGCGTGCCTTCAAAACTAAAGGCAAATATTCCTGGTGACACCCCCATGGTGACTCAGGCTCCCTCCGACTCTCCTCCCACGGGGATGCTGGTGGGATGCTGCGTTCTTCATCACTCAGAGTCACGGTCCTGCCGCATACAGCTGCACCTTTAAATTTTCATGGTTCTTACATCTTAAAACGATCAATCCAGGGAAGACTTTTTCCAGCAATTAGTTCATGTTCCTCTCAGGCAGGAGAAAGCAACAGCAATGCCATTTGTGTGAATAAACACAAACACACACGCACGCACGCACAGGGAATTCTCCAAGGGCCTGGTCTCCACAACTGAGGTTGTCTGGGAGTCCCCAAGTGTCTAGCACCCACCCCCAAAGCTCCTCCAAACACTCTTGTTGCCTTTCCTAGTCCACTCTCTTCCCCTCCTCCCATTGGAAGGGATGAGGCCAAATGCCGTGGGCAAGAAACCCCAGGTGTCTATCCTTGATACTCTGAATTAAACAGAAACAGCTGCTCAATAACCACGCTGTTTCGCCTCGACAACCCAGTTACACGAGCACCCCGAGATGAATAGCATCCGCATACTGATGATGCTCAAGCATCTGATGGGCACCCCACACTTCCCATGTTCCCTGAGCCTGGTGAAACCACTGTGGGCCACAAAGAAGTACAGCCAGGAGCCCCCATCTCCACATGGAATTCCTCCATGAACACAAGCAAGCTGTATAAAACTAAGAAGGAGGAAGCTTGCCTTCGGTGAAAGAGTCTCGTTAAATGGGGGCTGGAGGGCTGGAAAGGAAGAAGTGGTTGGAGCTTAAATCCCTGGGAAGGTCTATATAAACAACACTGGTGCTTTAACGCAGCCAATCCACAGGGCACAGCCATTGCCTTGAGAGGCCTCCAGGGCACCGCAATGCGGTGGGTGTGGTTCCACCAGCTCACAGGGCCAACTTGGCACTGCCTGTGCCCAGTGGAGCGTGGCTGGATGTTCAGGAACCTTACAGTCAAGCGCAGCCCTGCTTACCACAGGGCCAAACATGAAGCTTTTATGACTCATCGCCATTGTCAAAAAAGCAAACTGAACCTACAGTAGAATTACTGTCTCGCATTAACTGTCTTGAGGTCATCACTTTCGGAAGCAGAAATCCCTTAGGAAGAGATTTTTGAACAATGACATGGCTCTTTCTTGAGCAAGAGAAACAATTTTTGTTGTTGTTTGTTTTTCCTGTCTCTCTGTGTAGCTCTGGCCGTCCTGGAACTCACTCTTGTAGACCAGGCTGGCCTCGAACTCACAAAGATCCGCCTGCCTCGGCCTCCTGAGTGCTGGGATCAAAAGCGTGCGCCACCACCACCCGGCTCAAAAGTTACAAATTTTTAATGAGTGCCCAACAGGCAGGGGTGGGCTATAAGCAATATGTACCACAAGGCTAAGAAGTGATTGACAGTCCAAAAGTCCCGTGAGGGGACAGATACGCACATGGCTGGCTAGCTTAGACAACATCAGCATCACTGTTGGAGAATCAAGCCTGTGCAGTTTGTAGAGAATGAGAAACAGAGCCACACAAAGACGCCCGGCTAATTTTTGGTGGGTGGTTTTGTTTTGTTTTTGAGAAAGGCTCACTATGTAGCTCTAGCTGGCCTGGAACTCACTATATAGACCACGCTAACTTTCAACTCATGGGGTTCTGCCTGCCTCTGCCACCTGAGCGCTAGGATTGAAGGTGTGTACCACAACCATGCCAACTCTAATTTTTGACAAGAGTACAAAAAAAAAAAAATGCAAATGGAGAGAAGGTATCATTGCCATGTGTGGTGCTGGCGCTGGCCCGCCACTGGTATATATTAAAAAAAAAAAAAAAGCGAATAGACAAAGGCCCAGGATCTAATCCATCTCTCATATAAAATGTTAACTCCAACTGAATTGTGAACCTAAATATGAAACTAAAAAATTTTTTTTAATATTTACTTATTTTATGTATATAAGTGCTCCATCTTCACACGTAGCAGAAGGGGAAATCAGATCCCGTTACCGACAGTTGTGAGTCACCATGCGGTTGCCAGGAGATGAACTCAGGACCTCTGGAAGAGCAGCCAGTGAGTGCCCTTAGCCAGCCAGTGAGCCATTTTCTTCAGTCGCTGAAACTGTAAAATCTTAAAGTGGGGGAAGGAGGGACACAGAAAACATTCCGTGTCTAAAGCTAGGTCTTCAGCTCTTAAAGCTCTTAAAACTGTGACCATAAAAGGGGACATCTATAAACGAGACTCCATCAGAACCGAAACGAAGAGCTCAGGACTGAGTAAGACCCCGCGGAGAGACGGAGACTCTGTTTGTGAATTGTGCGTCTGCCAAAGGACAGCGTCGGGAACACGAGGAGAACTCTCAAAGCGCAAAAGTAAAATAAATAGGGAATCCAACTGCAAAACCCAATGAGAGAAACACACGGAGAGAGTTTTCCCAAGGAGACACAGATGGGAAACGGCAGCTACCGAAAACCGTGCCTGCTGGGTCCTTTAGTCCCAGCACTTGGGAGACAGACTGGAGGATCTCTGGGAGTCCAAGGCCTGCCTACCTGGTCTACACAGCAAGTTCCAGGACAGCCAGAGCCAAGAGGTGAACAGTCGTGAAACAAAACAAAAAACGGTGTTGCCTATGCTTGTGTTTGTCGAGGGTGTGGAGACCTTGGAATGCCCGAGCGTCGGAGTGGGGACAGCCACCCTGAGGACTTTCTCTACAGAGTTCAACATGCAACTCCCACACAAATCTAGGAATCGTTTGTTACCTTAGGTGTTTATCTCTGGGAAATAAAACCTCATGTTCCCACAGACACCCGCACACAACTCTTTGGAAGACACAGCTGCCTTCCTTGCCCTGGGATGCAAACTCAAAGCAGACCACTTCTAAGACAAAAGGGTGAGGTGTTATCACAGTGACCAAGTGATCCAAGACCAGGTGGGGCCAGGTGGGGCCAGACAGGGGCGCTATAATAAATCCAATGCTGATGCTTGAACTAGAAAGCATCAGATGGAGAACTCTGAGCTCTGTAAGACTTCCCGACCCTCAGATGCCAGCTGTAAAGGTCAGGTCCCAGGCTACCTACATACAGCATCTGCCCAACTTGGCTAAACTACGAAATTCTCACCAATTCTTTGCTACGATCACTCGTGGACAATTTCACTAGTGTTTTAACCATTTTATAAGAAGATGCAAATCAAGCGTGACTAGCTGGGGAAGCTGCCTGGAGCAGGGAGGGTATGGGGACTTGAAGCTTGCCGTGGCCTCACCCTCTCTGTGCTTTCGGAGTCACAGAAGGCTTTGCTGCAAAAGCATGGCTGGTTATAGCATAGGCGACTGATGATAACTTGACCTTTGCTTACCTTGTCTTTTTCTTCCAATGTCAGAATGGAACAGAGCCCCGCGTGGTTGGCAGGCTCTCCATATGGCCACACCCTTAGCCAAATTAACACAAATATCTCTGAGTTGCCTTTGCTCCCCAAAGATTGAGGACCTGCAGTCTCCTTGGCCAACGACCTTGAGACAGGACCCCAAACATCTGTCCTGTCCTCTCATGAGCACCCTCGTCCCATGGGAGATTCTCCAGGTTTGAGATAAAGAGGAGCTAGGAAGGGGTGTATGGATAAAGCGAGCACGGCTGTATGCATGTGGTCCCTCACTGACTAGATTTGTGACTCACAAAGGCGATCCCAAGTGAGGGTGGTACCTAATGATGACATCATCACTAATGATGACATCATCATCTCGGCTTGTGCAAACATACCCGATGATGTCAGTCCCTGTTCATGCGCTGTGAGACCGCTTCCACCGCGAGTTCAGAGTTCCCGGACAGCTCGACTGGTGAGGAGCTGGCAATAATTTAATTCCATCTGTAGTATTTTTGTGTAGGAAACATCGAGAACCACGAACAGCTTTAAGAAGGAAAGGTTTGACTGTCACATGCTCAACCCAAGGCTTTACAGCCAAGGACATTCTGGACTAAAAAATTAATAAAGCATCCTCTGATAACAAGGATGCTTTCTATGTCGCGGACCTGGGGACATTCTGAAGAACCACCTAACACGGCTAAAAGCTCTTCCCTGCGTCACTCCCTTTCATGCAATCAAAAGCAACGACAGCAGAGCCACGGTGAACACCCTACCTGCCATCGGGGCAGGTTCTGACTGTGCAAGCGAGACTGAAATCCAGTTGGTGCAGGGGCTGGGGGGGGGGGGGGGGGCGGGGGACTCCTGAGAGGATTATCCATGCAAATCCCTGTAAACAAGTCTCAGAGATCAAGGATGCTGCCAGCAATGGAGTCCAGATGATGACCTTTGACAGTAAGGTTGAGCCAATGAAGGTCGTCAGAGCACAACCAAAGGCAACGTAGGTTTTGCGGGTGGCCACTGAAGATTCCAAAGCAGTCTGCCTCGGTGTTAAGTCTGGTGCCACACTCAAAACCAGCACACTTCTCTTGGAACGGGCAAAAGAGCTTAATATTAATGTTCTTGGTGTCAGCTCCCATGGGGGAGGGGATGTGCTGACCCTGAGACCTTCGTGCAGGCCCTGTCGGATGCTTGCTGCATCTCTGACGTGGGAATGGAATTTGGTTTCAGCATGTATCTGCTTGCTGTTGATGGCGGCTTTCCTGGATCTGAGGATACGAGGCTTAAATTTGAAGAGATCACCAGTGTGACGAACCCAGTTCTGGGTAAGTACTTCCCTCCAGAACTCTGGGGTGAGAGCCACAGTCGAGCCAGGCAGATACTATGTCAGCTTTCACTCTGTCAGTCAATATCATTGCCAAAAAAAAAAAAAATGGTATGGAAGGAACAGACCAGTTCTGATGATGAGAATCAGTCAAAGGAGCAAACCTTCACGTACTATGTGAAGGGTGGGGCGTACGGACGATTTAACTGCCTTCTTTAAGACCACGCACATGTGAAGTCCCTGTTGCTGAAGAGACCCAAGCCAGATGAGAAGTATTCCTCGTCCAACACGTGATGGTCTTGATGGGACAGTCGAGCGCTGTAACCTGCCTGACATGCATGTGGGTGATTGGATGCTCTTTAAGAACAGGGGTGCACATACACTGTTGCCGCTGCGTCTACTTTCAATGGGTTCCAGAGGCCTTCTATCTACTATGTAATGTCGAGGCCAGTATGGCAACTCGGGAAGCGGATCCAGAGCCATGGCCTCCCACCAGAAGTGGAGGAGCCAGGATGCTGACACTCTACCCCCATCTTGTGCCCAGGAGAGCAGGATGGACCATTGTCACCCAGCAGCCTGTGCTTCCACTAGTATCAAGTGTAGATGCCCTTCTTGTAGCTCTTACCTGCAAGTTTAGCTTGAATTAAGGGATTTGGGGGGGCCCATTTAACTCAATTACCGCTAGTTTTAGAATGTCTTTGTAAGAACAGGGTTGGCACGGATGCAGTGTGGAAGGCTAGGAGATGGGTCACACTTACCTGTGTTCCTATGGAAACTTGGAATATTTGTTTTATACGGACTTTTATCACTTTTCAGACATGATGCTAACGTGTGCCCCTCAGCAGCTGAGCTAGCATTTGTAGCTTGTACATTCGACGGAGTGGGGCCAAAAGTTAATGTTGTGACCCATTTTAGAAATAAACTGTCTTGAAATTAAAAAAAAAAAAACAAACAAAGGATACTTGATGTATATACACAGGCTAAGACAGATCGTTCAGAAATTCCCTTCAGATTCTACGTGACTACATCATACCTATTATAGTTTGACTTAGAAGTAAATCACAGCGAGAGATTAACAAAATAATAAGAGACAACACACTGGAAAGAAAACACTGGTGTTATCTACTTTTGGAGTTTCCATCTTCTGTATTTTCTTTCACAGCTGGCCTACAACAATGGAAACCATGGAAAGTGAAGCCACAGATAAGGCAGGACGAGCAACTGTACTTTCAAAAGCCCGGCTACATCCTCACTGAGGAGACCTTGATACTTTTGGAACACACTCAGCATGATGTTTATGTACCCCATCTTTCCAGTGACCCCCCCCACACACACACACACCCTACGGGATTTGTTTACCTAGTCTCTTCCTCCTTATTGGGAACCCAAAGGAAAAGGAACACTTCTTGAATGAGGATAAACCATGCAATTTGTGAAATGACAGAACTACACAATTCTGTTCATTCTCTACAGAACTATACAATATTTCCGGTTCCAGGGAAAGAGCTTCCTTCATTCCTCACATTCTCCACAATAACCATGTAGTGGTTTCATCACCCAGAAACGTCTGTTCAGAGTTTGGAGCGTCGCAGACAGCTTCTTTCCAGGAGAATCTTTTTTAAAAATATTAATTAATTAATTAATTAATTTATTATGTATACAATATTCTGTCTGTGTGTATGCCAGAAGACCAGAAGAGGGCACCAGACCCCGTTACAGATGGTTGTGAGCCACCATGTGGTGGCTGGGAATTGAACTCAGGACCTTTGGAAGAGCAGGCAATGCTCTTAACCTCTGAGCCATCTCTCCAGCTCCCTCCAGGAGAATCTTAAAGGATGTACAAGACCGGCAGAGGGATGGTCAGAAGCAGAAGGCACAAGCCAAGGCCGTGGGTGGAGCAAGAGGCCTAGGCGGGTAGGGGCCACACTCACTCCCTCCCTAGGAAGGAGAGCTTCCCTTCCTCCTCCTGCAGTGTTCTCATCAGATGAAACGACATTCAGCACTTCTAAAAATAGAAATTAATTACACAGAGACGCATCAGTGGGTCACCGGAAGGCACGGGTGTCTTTCTCCAACTACCTGAAGAAAGACCTGAGCTGCCTGCTGTTCTCCTTGCCTTGGTGCTGGCTCTGCTCCAGAGCCCCCTCCTGGGGTCCTGACCCATCTCCAGCCTCTTCCAGCTACAATGAAGATACGGAGGAAGAGAAGGGCTGATTCAGGGGAGTCCCTCCTCCTGGCTGCAACAGGCCTGGAGACCAGTCAGAACGCCTAGCCCCAGGCTTTTCTGCTTTGCCCTGGGATGGTGGGCCCAACTCCCTAGGAACCCAACTCCATAAGAGTCCTGTAAAAGCCAACAAGCTGAAGGTGTGTTTGGGAGCCTGTGCTGCTCCTGCCAAACGGTGGACCTTCAGGAGGTGGGACGTGGAAAGTCAAGGGAGTGCGCCCTTGAAGAGGCCAGAGCTCTGGTGCAGCCTCACGTGCACCTCTACACCACTTCATCGCAGGCCTCCAAGGACCATGGGTTGAACTCTCTGAATCCACGAACCAGTCAATTATCTCAAGGTTATTTTGTTGGGTTTTGTTTTTCGGTTTTGTTTTGAGTTGCAGGAAGAGCTGATCCGTCCCTGAGGTCTTAGCACACAGATGAGACACACAGCTCACGCCTTCAAGAGCGCGCACGCACACAGTCTGCACTTACCTCTGACTTCCCCCCCAGTCTCCTCACCACCATGTTCTTTCTCTGTCTTAACCAAAACCAAACACGGTGTTGGTACAGTCTCTAACAACCAAACTTAATGAACAAACATAAACTAAGAAAACAGAATATTCCAAATACTTGAACAGGTCCGTCACCTTTCCTCGCGAATCTCTGACATAGTTCCTGTGAAAAAGCAAATAAACTCACCCGGCATATGGCCCAGCAACAGCATGGGAGGGTGCTGGGGAGGAGGGAGGGTGCTGGGGAGGAGAGGGTGATGGGGAGGAGGGAGGGTGATGGGGAGGAGGGAGGGTGATGGGGAGGAGGGAGGGTGATGGGGAGGAGGGAGGGTGTTGGAGGAGAGAGGGTGCTGGGGAGGAGCCCAGGAGAGTACTGGGAAGGAGCAGCAAGCCATTCCCTGGCCTCGCTGTGATACAAGTTTGTGTTGATTTAGAGAAGAAACATTCCCCAGTGACCTGCGCTCTGCTCTCAGCCTCCACAGTGGTGATTACCCACTAGCGTATTTACAGCTCCTGGACTGAGGGCACCCTCTCCTCCAGCCGGCCAGCTACAGCTTAAGCACTCAAAAATATTTATGCTTGTCTTTCCGTGCCTGGTGCCTGTTAAAATCCTCTGTGAGTCTCTGAACTCTGCACTTCCCAGCTGGGGACGCCTAACCTGTTGCTGTAGGGATATAAGATAAAAATGGCTCCCAGGAGCAGAAGGAAAGAAGGTGGCTTCCCTGCAGGCCTCAGACACTGTACACCCACACAGTATACACACAGAGACAGACACACACACACACAGAGAAGACATAGACAAACACACACACACACGGAAGACACACAGAGACAGACAGACAGACACACACACAGAGCCAGCGACACAGAGACAGACAGACACCATGGACCGCCTCTTCCAGTACTGGGCAAAAGACTTAACCAGACACCATTAATTCTTCTCCCCCTCCCCCGCCCCATTCTATCCCATTATTAACTTAGCAGGGCACACAACTGGGATATCACTTAAGTCACCAGATTTCCTACCCTTCCTCTACCTCAGCTGGAGTCTCCCACACTCAGTCACACGTGAAGGCATACCACGACTAGCGAGTGAAACCAGAGACCTCTTGGTTCCTTCCCAGCTGTCCTCAGTGGCTGCACTGGGACTTGCCAGGTTTGGAGCTGGAGATGATGCTCTGACCCAAAACACAACCAGTGTCCTAAGGAGTACTCACTCCCCTGTAAGATCTGCCTACAGAGAATTTTACCGCCTTCTTCCCCAAGCAAATCTTTGCTTACCAGGGGAACCATAAAGTCTGAAAAAAACCAGTGATGATATTTTACTGTGTTATACTAGGACAATGGCTATTTATTGTTTTTATGTATCTACACTTGCAGACTCCCTGGCTGTCAGTCTGAATATAATAGTACACAAAGTCCTAGGGAAGACGCAGACCCACAGGGAAGGGGGATGCAGACCCA
>NW_026068044.1:3089061-3094490 GCF_014885135.2 Alexandromys fortis
AAAAACCAAAAAAAAAAAAAAAAATGCCATGGAAAATAAAGAAATTGAAATACAATGATCAAAATAGAGCCAGAGCAACGTATTTATTAATAGCCACAATGGCATAAATGAATTAGATTCATTGGTTCAAAAGTGCTTCTCAAACATCAATTCAAAAAACATAGCTATATTTTGGTTCATAAAAAACAATAACCTAAAACATAATCATAGAAAAATCAGACACTAAACTACCACAGAATATCCCAGGCAAGTGCCAGTAGAATAGACGTCACTGCCAACTGATTAGGGTGATTTATCCCAAAGCTTCTAAATCTACTTGGATTTTAAAATACAGCTTCAAAATAAATAAAGATAAAGCAAGGGTTTGACACAGCCCGAATCACAGTAAGACCAAATTATAAAGTACACAGAAAACTTGAACGACATATTAATGAATTAATGAATACTTTTACAAACTACAGCAATACCAGGATGGGCTGCAAAACAAAACCAAACGGAACAAGAGTTAAAATATAATAGATTCCACAGACAGAGAAATATGACTTCGTCAAATATTTACATCTGTACCCTGAACACATACAATATCCTCCCTGCCATGGGTTACAGCTGAAATTTTAAAGCTTCATGCTGATGGAATTACATGAAAAGCTCCACCCAGACCGGGAGCAGCCACAGTCTCTCTCTGGTACACACAGACAGACTCGGAGCAGCCACAGTCTCTCTCTGGTACACACAGACAGACTCGGAGCAGCCACAGTCTCTCTCTGGTACACACAGACAGACTCAGAGCAGCCACAGTCTCTGGTACACACAGAAAGACTCGGAGCAGCCACAGTCTCTGGTACACACAGACTAGGAGCAGCCACAGTCTCTGATATGCAGATGCATAACATCAGCCACTTGTTTACTAAGCACAAACCCCACAATGACGTCACATCCAGGGTCTGGAAAAAGACGACCCTGCAAAAAGCCTCCGGTTTCTGGCGGCTCCTGCGATTCCCATTAAAGAAAATACGAGGCCGTTTGAACCAAGCTCCTACAGCAGGTTCAGAGAACCACAAGGAACCCCAGTAAAATATAGGAGGCCGTTTGTTTGAACAGAGCTCCTGTAACGGGTTTAGAGAAGCAGAGGGAACCCCAATAAAATTCTCTGGCTGAAGTTCTACACGCCTCACCCCAACTGCGTGCCTATCTGACAGACCAGGAGAGAGACTGAACAGTCAAATAATACAAACAGGTCATTCCTACTGATGTGAGTGTCCTCTGTGTGACCACTCACAGGACAGTAACCTGAGCGCCACCCACCAGGCTTCTCTTTCCCTGTTCCTACGCCACAAAACCCACCGCTCTACCACTGGTCCAGTGGGGCAGGGGGTTCTCATCCTATTTTATGAAATGGAAATCATCCTAAATCTCAAAATCACAACTACCAACCAATGGGATCCGATACTCGGTTTGTCTCTCAACACTCCTTTCCACAGTACTGATTCCCCGGGGTGACGTATCTCCGTCCTTAGAAATCGCCAACTAATCTGGCTGCTTATTATTTGTGTCTCGTTTATAACTGTATTAAAAAGCTGGGGGAGGGTGTTACTGTAGAGTAAAAAAAAGCATAAGGGTGACCATCTTTGAAAAGTGGAAGCTAACCAGGCCTGGTGGCGCACGCCTTTAATCCCAGCACTCGGAAAGCAGAGGCAGGCGATCTCTGTGAGTTCGAGGCCAGCCTGGTCTACAGGGCAGGTTCCAGGACAGGAACCAAAGCTACACAGAGAAACCCTGTCTCAAAAAAAAAAAAAAAAGAGAGAAAGCTAAGCTAGCTCACCTACTTTCCCTTCCTGAGATTCTGTGGGAGATCTGTGAAGAAACAACACGGGAGTCGAGGACCAAAACAGCTTGAACTCCGCGGCAGGGCAAAGGACCTGGTTCCTGGATGCAGGGACCATGAGTAAGCAAGCACAGAGAGCGACCAGGAGACCTGGCCAAGTAGGTCAGCCCTCTTGCCTTCCCATCTATCAACAGAGAAAGTGAGTTTCCCATGACACGCCTGTTTACCTTTAAAGAGGACCAGAGGGGAAAGCCCTTTGTCACCCTTTGACAGCCCTGTCCGTGCTCCAGTTTGAATCCTGGGTGGAGGAAGGAGGGCAGGGAGACAGAGTGAAGGCCAAGTAGGGAGTAATGGTCACGTTAAGAAGTCAGACAAGTCTTCGGCAAGTCTGCTGAAGGCCGAAGGACACTGTCAGACCTCTGGGACGGAAAGAAGAGAAAGGGCTTGACCCCATGCACCCTGTCACCCCACATCTTCACCCCAAACACTGGTCAAGTATGATAAAAGAAAACCATGTTGAAAGAGGTTAAGGGAGCTGGAGAAATGGCTCAGTGGTTAAGGGCACTGGCTGCTCTTCCAGAGGACCAGGGTTCAATTCCCAGCACCCACATGGCAGCTCACAACTGTCTGTGACTCCAAGATCTGACGGCCTCACACAGGCATACATGCAGGCAAAACACCAACGCACATAAAACACAAAGAAATAATTTAAAAAAAGAAAAGAGGTTAAAAACTCGCGCAACAAAACCAACCATTTCAAGGGTGTAAATCAACAGCACTCGGCACACTCACATGAGGTATAAAACCGCCACCTTGTCTGTTTGGTCCTGAAACACGCCCATCACTTCCAAGGCAATTCCGAACCCGTAACAACTACAGTCCCATAACCACTGGAAACCATTCACCTGATCACAAAAATTTAGCAAAGGCAGTTATCACTGAAAAAGCAGCACAGAGCCCAGAGCTGGTGGCAAACACTGAAGACGGGGGCGAAGGGTAGTGACTGCTACCACCAAGAGCCCTAGCGACTACAGGACCCTAGGAGAGGAAGAAGGACCACAGCAGGGCTGGCTCAGGTCCTCTTGAGACTGGGCGCCTACACACAAGAAGGACTCTGTTATTCGGGAACAGGAAAAGCCCGTGCACTTTTAGGTCATCATGCATCGCTTTACAAAACGTCAGAAGTCAACCAAGAAGAACAAAGCTCACCAGGGCCAAACTTATCTGTGTATTTTTTTTTTTTTTTTGCTTTTGTGAAAACAATCCATCTAGGGAGACCCAGCTGGCATCTCCCAGCAACCCCTCTCCCACCACCTTGGGACCCTGCATCCCTGGCTCCAACACTCTCTTCATCCAGTATCCTCTGCCGGCGTCCAACTCTCCTGAGACTCCTGTATGTTATGCAACCCTTTAGCGGTTTGGTATAAAAATATCATCCCACAGGACTGACAGCAACTCCGGCGGTGAAACTTATTCCATCTCTACTGAGCCATTTTGTCCCGCTGTATCAGTTTAACCCACAGGGAGGGGCTGATCTCCTCCTCCCGCCGACCCGAGCCCCAGGCTCCGAGATGCCACTGCTTCCTCCGGCTTTACTTCCCATGTAGAAAACAACAGTAGCCATTCTTCCTCCCACAGCTCACGAAATCCATTTAAAACATATACAGACTCTTCCCTGGCTTAAAATATATATGTGCAGTCCATCTTCTGCATCCATGTGCTCCACGTGGGCAGGTTCAACCAACCAGGGGTATAAAACAGTCCACCGAAAAATATCGCTGCCAACCTGGTTACGTAGACTAGCTCTTTAGGATTTGTGTCTAAGTGACATTAACAAAACAACTCTTTACATAGTGACTCTATTGTATTGGACACAGAAATAAAGCATGCAGATGTGCTCAAGTTCTATTGAAAAGTCTTATCATTTTATGTACGTGACTTGAACATCTCTGGACTTCAGTATCGGTGCGGGTCCTGGTAATACTATATACATAATATATATGTATGTGTGTGTGTGTAGTTAATTTTAATACCAAAACACCTACCCAAATCAATCTTATAAAATACACTTCTCAATTATTTTCTATGCACACAGGTAGGGACTGACCTGTAAAACAGCAGTTTCAAAAAACCAAGACCAAAAGAAGAGCAGACGATAAAAGGTACCAGTGATGGTAAATGAGACAAAAAAAAAATTTTTGTGATTAGAGGGCAAACTCCTCCAGCCTGAGGACGAAGCAGGCAGCAATTAAGGGCTGCACTGTGCTCATGATGGAAGCAAGCCTTCAGAAGCGAGCCTCCTGGGCTGGGAAACCTTGCAGCCTCGCACCCGTCCCCCGCAAGCCGCGATGGTCATCTGTGCTCGCTCCCTCCATCCGGAATGTGTTCAGGCCCACATTCAGGCTCGAGGATCCCACGGTGAACCAGACAGACAAGCCCCTGCCCCTTCCAGTGGAGCTCACGTTATACAGAGCACCGTTGCTTTGCTGTGGTTTGTGCTTTGCAAAAGAACCTTGGGGTACCCTGAAGGACTACAGTGTACTTCCACGTCTTCAGCCCCAGAACTTGGGACCCCCGCCTGAACAAAGTGGGGTGCTGAACATTTGGGTGGGAACGCCTAAACGAAACAAATGGACCCAGAAGACGTGAACTGCTAACTTGAGGCTATCAGTAGGTCACGTGCCAGCGTGAACCAGCCTCCCCCGGCGCTGCAGACTTCATCAGCATGCAGGGTGTTTTCCAAGAAATCACGCAGCTACAGTCTCGTAACAAAGTCAAAAAGAATGCCGTCGGGATTTACATTGCCATACGCAAATGGAGTATTTTTCTAGACTACTTTGCTAGAATAATCACTCTGTAACAGTCGAAAATATCTCTACCTATATATAGGTATCTATGTCGGATCCTATCGGCTGAATAATACATAGACATGTGCATGCAAAGGAACATGTCTGAAGCACAAATCTATTTACAGAGAGCTTTATCGTTGCCATTTTGAGACAGGGTCTTACTATGTAGCCTCGGGTGGCCCGGAGCTGGCTACGGAGATCAGGCTGGCCTTGAACTCATTGACTTCTGCCTGCCTCAGCCTCCCAACTGTGAGGCTTAAAAGGCGTAAACCTTTAAATGGAGCTCGCCTTTAATCCCAGCACTCGGGAGGCAGAGGCAGGGGGATCTCTATGAGTTCGAGACCAGCCTGGTCTACAAGAGCTAGTTCCAGGACAGGCTCCAAAGCCACAGAGAAACCCTGTCTCGAAAAAACAATAAATAAATAAATAAATAAATAAATAAATAAATAAATAAATAAATTGTCAAGATCAGAATAGTGTAGTCATTTTCTAAGTGCACAATCCTATCAATATTAGTGAAGCATAAATTTGAACTTGAAGACATTAACTCCTTTTCCAATAGAGTTAATGAATAAACTCTCAAACAGCATGTAAATGTTCACTTTCAGTGGGACATTTGTCACCTTCTTTATCAGATGAAATAGAATCAGTTAGCATAACTGAAGTAAGAACCCACTTTCCTAAATATTCTTTTTTTAAAATATTTATTTATTATGTATACAATATTCTGTCTGTGTGTATGCCTGCAGTCCAGA
>NW_026068044.1:3095160-3095757 GCF_014885135.2 Alexandromys fortis
TTGTGTGTGTGTGTGTGTGTGTGTGTGTGTGTGTGTGTGTGTGTGTATGCTAAGGGGAACATTCAGACAGCCTCAGAGGAAGAACCATTAGCTTAGTCATAGCAAGAACCCAGGAAATACGCACCAGGCTTATATTTAAACGAAGCAAGTATTACATGCTGAGCATCCCTGATCCAGAAATCGAACATCTAAAATGTTTTAAGATATCTGAACCCTTTTATAGACACAAGCACTCTGAATAACAAATACAGTCTTACTGTTTTTAATTGCTGTGATAAAACTCCGTGACCAAAAGCGGCTCGGGGAGGAAAGGGTTTATTCCACTTACACTCCCACAACACAGGGCAGGACCTGAAGGCAGGGGTGTAGAGGCAGGAGCTGAAGTCGAGGGCATGTGGGGAGCTGCTCACTGGCTTGTTCCCCATGGCCTGCTTTCTTACACCTTCCAGAACCACCAGCAGGGACGGCACCACCTGCAATGAGCCGGGCCCTCACCCGTCAATCACCAACCAAGAAAAGGTCCTACAGACTTGCCTACAGGCCAGGATTACGGAGGCATTTTCTCAACTGAGAGTCCCTCTTCTCAGATATGTCTAG
>NW_026068044.1:3096992-3113037 GCF_014885135.2 Alexandromys fortis
AAAAAAAAAAAAAAAAAAAAAAAGAAACCTTGTCTCAAAAAAAAGAAGATACTTAAATTTTATTTTATATGTAGAGGTATTTGCCTACATGCCTACATGTCTGTATGTCACGTTCATCCCTAGTACCCACTGAGACCAGAAGAGGGAGCATCGTATATTATGGGAGATGTTACCGAACACCATGTGGACGCTGGGAATCGAATCCATATGGAGTGGGTAGGTAGGTGTGTGGAGTGACCACCTCAGAGTCCTAGCCACGGGACGCCGCGTGAGCGCACTGACCTTCAGATCCTGCTCCAGGCTTCTGATGAGCTCCCCGTCCACCTGCCCTGTTTCTGCCACTTTGAGGCTTTTCTGCTCGGCCTTCCTGAGTCGGTACTGCAGGATCCTGCAGTTCTTGTTGGCGCGGTCCAGCTCTCTCCGGAGCTCCTGCAGCTGGTAACCATCCTCTTCGAGATAGCTGTCTCTCATCTCCTCCATCTCTGCACGGAGTTCGTCTAGTTCATCCTAGGGACCCAGACGCCACAGGTGAGCCAGGCCCTCGCAGGAAGGCAGCCTCTCTCCATCCGCGAGCCCACCCCACTCCACCCAATACACTCAATGTCATATGCCCACACACACGCATCAGCTCACGGCCATACCAAGGGACCACTGGAAATTCTCACAGGAGATGGTAAACTCACCAAGTATTCTTCTGAACTGAAGATCTAAAACAGTCCCCATGACTCCTTGCATATCCAGAAGAGAAATCACCTCTACAAATAACCAAGCCCTCAGAGTCAAGCTAAAGGCACCAGTTACGTACTAAGATGAACCAGACAGACCTTCTACCTTCGATGGACATAAAGTTTAGCAGGATAATAACTGTTGACTGCCGTGGAATTACAGCATGCCTGCAAACGTCTCTAAAATTCTATTCTACGATACAAATATCAGCAGCATTCAATGACTCTAATGAAGAACATTTTCCACTGTTTCAAATACACGCTGAGTTTGGTTTGGTTTGGTTTTTCAATCTCCTATCCTGCATCTCTCAAATCTCCCATTTTTACTACAAAGATGAGCGCTCTCTGGATGCAAAAACATTGCATGAAATGATAAAAGTCCAGTCCTCCACACCGAGCTCTGGCCTTAGGCCTCTACCCAGTTCAGTCTGGATATCAAAATGAAATCATACTGTTTCCCATGTCACCAAACAAAACTGTGTTGTTATGTGACCTTCTGAAAAATCAGGATGTTCCCAACAGGCCAGTCTCAATGCTATGGTAACAAACTCCCTGGTACTTTCATGGGGAGCAGAGTAACCTGCCGTAACCGGAGCTCTTCTCCTCAGGTTCCGTCTCCCTGGTCCTGCCTTACAGGCAGAGTCACTATGAAACACCCAGTCTGCTGTCTTCAGTCTGTCTAGAAAAATCTACCCCAGCCCAAGGAACTCTAGATTCAAAGGAACAGGTGAGCTTGATTCCAGAACTGCCAACCCGAGACTTTGACCCCTGGCTTCCCTCCTACCGTACAGCCTAGAAGTTTTATCTTCTCAGTGGGTGACTCTCCTCTCAGGCTCCCAAATCCCAACTCTAATTCAATTCAGGTTTAGGGCCTCAATCCCAAACATAAGAAAACCATTCTGAGGCTCCAAGCTTCCCAGCAAGCCTCCATCCAGATCCTTGGGTGTCTGCTCTACAGCTGGGGAGTTTACCGTTAGAATGTAAATTCGGTGACTCTGCCCATTACCAAGGCCTTCAGGGCTTCTTTTCTTTCTCAAATTCCTGCCCAGCACCCCTTCCCAGCACACTGGGCCTTGGGGAACCTCAGGGCCTGTAGCCCCCTCTGTTCTTCCCTACTGGGAATGTTTCTGCCCAGATCCACGGGGCCAAACCCTCTCGTAACGTGTAAAGCACATGGGTGAAGGCCCTCTGACCGGTCCCGGGGTGTCTGTCCACCTCTCCCCTTTCTCCCATCTCTTATCACCAATTAGTAATATTAGTGTATTTTTTTTTCCAATTTCTCAACCTACCCGACAGTGAGCTCTGAAGGCTAGAAACCTCGTCCCCTGGCCCTTTCCCAGAGCGGCAGAAGGCTCACAGCAGGCTCTCAAAAACATTTGTGGTAATGAACACAAGAAACAGCAACGCGCAGAAAAGACCAAATCTTCAGGACAACGGAACTCCAACTTAACTGCAACACTGCTTTTGCTGCAGTCTTGAGGACTGGTAACGACCCCCCCCCCCAAACCTGCAAATGTAGAGCCATACACTGAATATATATTCTGTCAAATATGAAATATTTCAAAATATTTCAAGAAAAAGCAATTAGAGAAAAGCACTAAGGAAAGCATTCTAAAGCTTTTCGTGACTTGTTTAGTATTTGGTGATTCAAATGCCTACAGAATAAGGCACTCAGTTATTCCTATTTATTTTGTTCAATTAAGACCTGAGGCCCTAGAAAAAAAAGAAGAAACTCTCACCCACACTTGAACGCCCTCAAAAGCCTTTTTGGCCCTCCTATTCAGTTTGTTCCAGGGATCTCGGGGTTCTCACCACCCTCCCCAATCCTGATTTGTTCTTAAAGCTAGGACTTGGCTCCCAACATCTGAGCCTCAGCTTGAGAAGACCCTGCACGGAAAGAAATGTCCCGAAAAGGGGATTATCTTGGGTAAAGGTGATGTAAAGGAAACAGGAGGAAATCCTGGTGGGCTCGCCCCGGAGGAAGATGCTCTCCAGTCAACCTCAGCTACACAGAATATTCTAGAACACAAACTGGGAGCCCACTCCCCCTAATCCCCTAACCCCCTAACCCCAGCTTGCAGCTTCCTCCTAGCTGCCCACTATCCTGAACAACAGAATCCCTGTGGGCTGCCTGCTGGCCAGCTAATCTAACCCGATCGGTGAGTTCCGGATTCAATAGGACATTCTGACAAAATACTAATAATAAAATGAAGATCAACTGTTAACATCCGGCATCCACAGGAGTACACATACATGTGTATGCTTGCATGGACGCGAGCGCGCGTGCGTGCACACACACACACACACACACACAAACTGTCACCTGCTAATGCTCAAAAAAACCCTCACCCTCTTATACAATATTTTATGCTAACATTGAAAATATCACTAGAATAAATCTATTCTGCTGGGTGTGGTGGCACACACCTTTAATCCCAGCACTCTGGAAGGCAGGGGTAGGTGGATGAGCCATAGTTTCTATCAGGGGTTCTCAACCTGTAGGTCACGACCCCTTTGGGGTTGCCTAAAACCATCAGAAAACAGAGATACTTAGTTGTGATTCATAATCGCAGCAGAATGACAATTGAGAAGCAGCCCATGAAAATGATGTTACGGTTGGGGTCACCACAACGTGAGGAACTGTATGTATTAAGGGGTCATGGCATTAGGAAGGCTGACAACCACTCATTAGCCTACCTAGTAAGATCCAATCTCAAAAAAAAAAAAGGCCAAGGTATTAATGCTTAGAATTATCTGTTCTGTTCTTAAAAGACTGTGTATACATAAGAAGATGGCAGATACAGTTCTCAGATATGAAAGTGTTCCTTGGTTTCCACACATTGCAACAGAGGAAGCTGGTCCACCCTACCGCTGGCTATGCCCGAGCGATGGGTTAAACAGCTATTACCAGCTAAAAGCAGTTTCGATGCACCTTCACCTCTGAATGAATATCCCTGGAAAGAAGCTGTGTCTGGCTGTAACAGACTCCCTTGAAGGCGTCTGTGTCTGCGGAGACTGGGGACGGGCTGGAATTTCAGTACTGTGGGAAGATTAGAATTTTGAGGGTTCCGAAGCTGATTACTTTATCTTCGGCGAGTGTTAAGCCTTTTGGAACAGCCACGCCTTGCCCCACTCTGGAGCTGAACAAACACCTCACGATAACAAACAAAGTCTCCCCCTAAAAACTATTAACTCAGCAGAGCAACCGCTTCCACCAAGCCAAGAGCTAAGCACCCTGGGCCTACGACTCCCCCGTTGCTGGAGCCACCTCCCTGCTACACCACCCCCAAGGAGTTTTAAGTGGCTTTACATACAGCTTTCTTTGTTCTGTAAAACCACAAAAGCCCTGTGAAACTGCTTTCACGTTGGAACACGGAATTGGGAGTAACCTAAATCAGTGCTCCTGGGCCATTGGTCACTCAAGATGGCTCCAGAACAAAGTACTTCTTATTCTCTTTAAGATGAGAGCTGTGATTTTTCTGCTGGCACCCCCCAAACCACTGAACAGGCCATATGTAGACAGATAATTTTATTCTGGGTACAAATAACCACCCACATTGGTAGAACTGGATGCTAGAAAAAGATCCGAATTATTCTCACTTCAACCGCTGCTTCCATAACCTCGTATTTTACATCAGTTTCTGAAACAGAAGGTACCCTATATCGTGCACTCTAACCTCCGAGCTAACCCTAAAATAAGCCTCCATTTTCAGTGACAAGAAACCAAAGAGCGGCCAGAGCCTGTAATCTAGGTCTCAGAGCTAAGAAAGGAAAGTTGACTGAAGCAAGGCTGTCTGCTACCACACTCCAGTCTCGAGTAAATACAACAAATTGCCTGTTACAGGCAGGGCAGACGAGACAGTAACAAACCCACAACTGTACTTTTTAAGAGCCCAGCATCCATGTAAACGAAGGAAAGCTGCCTGGCATTTAGAGCCTGAGAGTGGATGGCACACATCCACGTCCGTTGGAGCAACTGGCACTCAAGCAAAGACTGCAGCAGCCTGGGGGGGGGGGGGGGGGGAGACAAAGATTCTCATTTTAAAAGCAAGGAACCCGAGAGTTCAAACGCTCTCCTGACAGAGCAGGCCTGTTTCAGAGGTAAACTGAGGCCGGCGTTCCAACTCTTTCTTATGGCCTGGAAAACTGTGATCTTTAGATTTAAACCCCAGAGGCCAATTATGAATCACGTAAGAGGGCAGTAGCCGCTTGAAACCCGAAAGGCGCTAGGACTCGGACAGGGGTCAGGGTGGATTGTGGTGGTGGTTCTTTCTGAGGACATGGGAGATTTCAGAAGACAGAGTGTTCCCCGAACATTAGAGACGCCTGCCATTTTTGTCATTTTTTTAAAGACTATCAAACAAAGCAGAACATGCATTGTTTCGGCAGATCGAATTTTGATATAGTAAATAAAGCCAAAGAAAATGCTGGTGCTCTACCCCCATACACACACACAAATTTCTCTCTTTTCTTTTTAAGATTTAGTATTACTTTTTTATTTACATATATGTGCCTGGCATGGATTTATGTGAACCATGTGTGTGCAGATGCGCTCTGAGGCCAGAAGGTATGGGACCCTTATGAGCTGCAGTGAACTGCCAAGTGGGTGCAGGAATGGAACCCAGGTCCTCGGCAAGAGTGGCAAATGCCCTCACATGCTGAGCCATCTCTCCAGCCCCCCCCCCATGACCTTTTAATGCAGGATTTATAAGGGAGAAAAAAAAGCAGTATCCTTAATCAATATTGCTTTTGAGCATTAGACTGCTCGCATAATTTTAAATATTAGGTCATTATCTCATTCGAAAACTACATTTTTATGATATATATTTTTAATCTGTAAAATATTACATTGTGTTTATTCTTGCGGGGAGGGGTTACACACCACATACTTAAGGAAGCCAAGAGAATTAACTTTCAGAAATTGGCTCTCTCTCCTTCCACCAGGTACGTGGCGGGCATCAAACCCAGGTTTGGCAACAACGTTGATACCCGCTAAGCCACCTCCCTGCCCATTTACTGTACTTTTAAAATATTTTATGTAAAATGGGTTCTTGAGATTGCGTGAAGCTGCCCAATGACTCTCCTTTGCTACAGATAATGAATAAAGCCTTTTAACAGACATCAGATTGGAAGGGGGTTGGGTGCCACCTGTGTCTACCCATAAACACAAAATCCAGGGTTCCTTGGTATGACTACCCAAACTCTAGATCACACTAATGACGATATTCAAATGTCATTTCTCTTCATCAAAGATTAATGGCACACATGGGTGAGAATGCCGTAATAAAATCCATCCGTCAGTCGGTACCTGGACGTTAAAAAAGATCAGTAACTATTCATACGTTAATAATTCCTTGCAAACAGACCCAGCGGGAACACTTGACGGTCCTTTGGTTGCTGTTGCAATAGTCTCCTCTTCTGGGAGTTTACCGCAGAAAATACTGTCTTTTGTCATAGAGGAATAATCCGCTTCATTTCCTTTGGGACAAGGGAAATGCTCTGTGCGGGGGGGGGGGGGGGGGGGGGGGGGGGGGGGGGGGGGGGGGGGGGGGGGGTGACCAGCTGTGGCTGAGCAGGCCCGGGGACGGCTACCATTGTTTCCCAAGTCACAGTCCAGCCAGCAGCTGAGTGGCGGCGACTGTCCCAGGCCACAACATCTTGCCACCTAAGATTAGCATATTGGTGCTTTCATGGCTGAATAAAGAAAGCACCAATATGTAAAGCAGAATGTCGGGGAAGAATAAAGAATATCCCTGTTAACACTCTCCCCCTCACCCCCAAGAAAAAGGAAGGCGAAGGAAGGGGGGAGGGGAGGAGGGAGGAGCTGACCCTCCAGAGGCTGAGATGCTAATTCTTGGCCTTACTAACACCCAGCCCTCAGGCCATGCTAAGAAGCACCTGCCATTCAGTCAGCCAAAAGGAACAAACCCTGTTGGCCTGAAACTAAAAATCTCCCCCAAAACTCGGGGTGTTCTGGGTACCGAGTCTGTGCTTACTATCCAGATGACGGGGTTCAATCCACGTGACCTCCCACAACACCTCAATGATTAAGAAATCACTCCACCCAAGAAGCCGGTGTTCCGGCCCTCATTTTTTTTTTTTTTTAAGTAAAAGTGATTCTTAGAAAATAACCCAGAAAGCAGAGCGGAAAGGAACAACCCTTCCTAGCCTAGCACTGGGCCACCACACAGGACGTGGTGTCCGGGTGGTGTCCACTGTCCAGGGGCACGTTGTGAGCGCGTCTCAGTAAAGAGTGAAAGACTGCTAAGGATGTTTTTGAAACCTGCCAGTGAACTCAGTGATGACCTCGGGAGAAAGCCCGCAGAAACAGAGGGCATAATAAATACGTGGGCAATGAGCAGCCCTACTTGTCCGATTGTCCCAGGGCGCTCAAGCGAAAATGCCAGGCAGGGAGGAACCAGGCGAACGGTTTGTGAATTCTGTCCTCAGCAATAAGAAACTTGTCTGGGTTTGTCTAGAACAGACCCAAAGGATACCTACGCTGGATACCTTAATTTCTGAGTATTCTCTGTGAGTTAATCAGAGGTCAAGTGTGTTTCTACTTGTCCTTTCGAGCAAAGGCAAGCCACCGGAACTGAAGCATTCTGGTTTTTTTTTCATCTAATTATCTAGTGCCCTTTGATGAAAGAACAGACAAGAGTTAGTGATGACCCTACACGCTCCTCACAGAAGAGAAAGTGTCATAACCCAAAAGATGCCCTTCAAATTTCCTTACCAGTGAGACATCCTCCCAGACCTTATTTTCTTATTCCAGACACTTTGGTCAAATCAGAAAGTTCTGAACCGCCACGGTAACAGTTCTCTCTCAGAAAATAATATGATGCTTCGCGTAATCACAACATCCAGAACCTGTAAGTGTAAAACCTCTGGACGAAATCTCTTCTTAGAGAACACTGGTGTAACCAGATGCTGTTATCTCAGGAGTTCTGTGCGAGAAGCAGGCATCCCTCTACCATGGGGGGAGGGGGCAAGGTACCCCAGGGTGGTATCAATAAGCAAAAGGCAAAATGAAGTTTATAACTTACACATTCTAGCTACCACGAGCAAAAAAGGAATGCCGACGGCCCACACCTCCTGAGGTCACTGTGATAGTCCAACCAGTGTCTACACAAGGGGGCAGGCTCGTTGACCTGTAGGAGAGTCCGTTAGGATCCGTGTTCTTTTCAAAACTGAACTCCTATATATAAGAAGCTTCTGAAGGACCCAGCAGACACACGGCATACATATACCAGGCAACTATTCTGGCTTCCTGCTCCTCCTTCACACCCCTTCTAACCAATTCTTTCTCCTGCTGTCCAAGGAAAGGCTGAAGGATGGAGTCCAGGGCTCAGCGAATGGACAGCCAGGACACTTTCTCCCCGGGAAGCAGCAACCGAACACGTCTTGCAGATCAAACCCTACCAGTGGGATTTCTGTAGCCTTTCACAGGCTGGTGAGACATGCTCATTATGGGCCTTTCCCCTAGGAAAGCAAAAGAGAGCTCCTCCGAAGTATTGTGTGGTGTACAGGCAGAGTGCAGCCCGGGAGGAGGCTCTGCAGAAGGCAAACAGAAGGGGCACCACTTCTGAGCGAGATGCTGAGTGTCTGAGGAATCAGAGTTAGGATGGGCACAACAGCAGCAGGGACTGGAAGGTGTGGGCCTTTAGCACAGACGTCGCTCAGCGTGCGCGCGGCCTTGTGTTCTACACCTAGCATGCTGGAGAGTGGAGGATGCGGGCAAACCCCAAACCATGTTGTAAAGGTTCCATGAAATGTCAAATACGCATAAATCAGACTCCAAGGTCAGACAGATGCTTTCATTCACTGGGGGTTTAAGCAAACGTTCAAAATCGAGGAAGGCAAGGCAAATAAAGCGGTTATCCAAAAATGAGCTTAGAAAATGATGTCTAAGGGGCCTGCTCTCAGATGGAGGATGCTGTGACAGTTTCTTTAAAGAAAACTCCATTTTCCGCTGCCCGGCAGTTTGGATCTGGATGCCTGGGATTTGATCAGGACTACTGCAGGCCATGGGGCTGCAAACGCGTGGTTTCTTTTCTCACCCCGCAGGACGCTGTGTTCCCTAGTGCTACACACACACGCGCGCGCGCGCGCGCGCGCGCACACACACACACACACACAGCACAGCTGCCTTATTCTGTCCACACCTCTGAAATGTACGCTGCTGTCTATTACGTAAGACCGAGTGGCATATACATTACCGGAAGCATCCCGAAGTGCTCAGTTCTCCCTTCTGTCTCCGCCTTGCTTCACGCACGATAACTACTGGACTCAAGAGTAACTTCTGATAAACGATTTGGGTTCTGAGGACCCACAGTTAAGGTGCTCATTCCAGCTTGACTTGTTCACCAATCACCTTAAAAACCTGGAACCTACCCCCCCCCCCCATCCCAGCCTCAGCACAGGGCCTCAATCAGGCAGGTCCAACACCTGCTAACAAAACAAACCACATAACCCACTGGAGAAAGCATGGGCAACCTGGCTCTGTGGAGGATATTCAACAGGAAGGTACCAGAGGTGTGAAGAGTTACATTCCTGGTGTTATTTACTAACCAGAGGGTTACAAAAATTAGGTCACTTTCACACACATACACACACCCGAGAGCACGCGCCCAGTTTTCTCCTATCAAACCACCACTTAGTCTCCACCCCCTGCTGTTTTCTCTGTACAACCCAAATGTTTAACTCAACCCCCAACACTGTTTATACCCTCTGCTCTGCAGGCCAGCCCCAAAGACAAGAAGGAGACCGATTATCCATCCCGGGGCTAACAAGACAAGACCATGGCTGGCAGGCCCCACTGGGTAATACTCAAGAAGCTGCGGTTCCTTCGAAAGAGTCCTTCCCTGACACAGGTTTTGAAAACCTACTTGTGGTCACTCACACAGGGCTGCTCCCACAAATACTGCTGTCCCTGAACACAGGCCGCAAGTTCAAGGCGCTTCTTCTGAATTTCAAATCTGTTTATCACTAAAAGGACCAGCCCCCTCTGCTACACCCACAAAGGCCAGGAGGAGAACGAATGCGGGCCCAGCTTTCTGAACCCTCGGGAGGACCTGCGGGCCAGTCCGGCACCTGGAAACCATACTGCACACAAGTGCATGGATGGGGTCACGGCTGGGCATTTAGATGACCCGCAACAGGTGACACTGCGGGGGGGTCCATGTTTTCAAAATGATTTACAGCCACCCAAAAGGCATCAGCGAAAACACGCAAGACTTCTAAAAAACAGTAAGAGTAAAGGACTGAAAAACAGACCTACAAGTCACAAGTTTGGGGGTTCAGTTACTAGAACCTAGTAGATCTGGAGAGCAGTGGGGTGCAAAACAGAAGAGGTAAGAAGTTAATGAGGGTCCCCCCAGGAGACAGGGTTCGGAGGCAGCCAGAGGACCCGGGGTCGGCCTCTGAGACACCTGCCACGCCAGAGGTCGCTCACCTTGAGGTAGTCATTTTCCGAACGTAGTTCCTCCATCTCCCTCAGCAGCTCTTCCTCCTCGGCCACCACCAGGAGCCGGGGCTGTTCGCCCAAGCTAGGCTCCCTGGGGGTCCCGAGAATCGTCCGCTCCGGTAGCGTTCGGCCCCCAACATCCTCCAGCGAACCGGGTCCCGGGGACCCTGAGGGGGCCCCGCCTGGGCTGCTTCGGCCCCCGAAACTGGCACCAGCGACAGGGGGCGCCGTGAGCAGGGCGGGGGGCTCGGGGCTGCCCGGCGGCGGCCCGCGGGCTCCAGAGCTCTGGGTGGGTGCTCCGCGCAGGGGTTCCCGGTCACTGGAGCCGGTGCCCGACTCGGCGTCGCTGCTGGCGGCTGGGAGCAGGCGCTGCTCATCAGACAAGGGTTCGGAGGCGCAGTCGGAGAGATCCGAGCTGCTGTCCGTGTGGCTGATACGCGAGCCGGCCACCGAGGTCACCGAGAGGGTCACGGCGGGGACCCGGGCGGCTGGAGCCGGGGGCCCGACGGCGCGAGCTGGAGGCGTCCCGGGGCTGCGCTTGGCTTTGCGGCCCTTCACGATGGCAGGCGGCGGCTCAGCCCCAGCTGGCCTCCCGACCCGGGGGAGTGGTTCCGCCGGCCCCGAGCGCGCCGCCCTCCTGGTTCCCGGGGCGGCCTTGGCGCCACCCGCCGACCTGGCTCCGGAGCCCGGCGGCGGCTTGTCCTTCGCGCCGGGGACTACGCCGCTGCGTCGGGAGAGGCGGCCGGGTGCGGCCGGGGGCCCGGGCGACGGCGGCGCCTTTCCAGCAAGGCTGGGCGAGCGTGGAGCGGCGGGAGTCGGGGCACGGCCCGCAGAGGAGGTGGTGGCCGTGGCGGGCCGCGTGTGCAGATCCTTGAGGAAAGGTCTGGCGGGCGAGGGTGCGCGGTGCAGCCGCCTCCTCTCGGCCAGCGGGTGCAGGTGGTGGTGGCGGTGATGCTGGCCGGCTGGCTGCGGCTTGGTGTCCGGGGCGCCGCCGCCCGCGGGGCCGTTCAGTGTCTCCATGGCCCGGGCGGCGGCCGCGATCCGCAGCTCAGGCGGCAGATGCTCCGGGCGGCGGTGGCGGCGGCGTGCTGCCTCCCCGCGCGCCCGGTCATCACTGACCCCCTGCCCCGCCCGGCGTGCGCCCCGCGCTCCCGCCGTCCCCTCCCCCTCCCTGGGCACACCCGGGGGAGTTTCTCCCCTCGCTCAGGTCAACGGCGCTTGGGTTCTCGTGGCACAGCCGCCGCGGTCGTTCGCATCCCCAGCACCGCGCGTTCAGAGCTCGGGAGCAGCCGCGGCCTCGCACAAAAACACTTGTCTGGCGGCGCGCGCCTGGCTCCTGCGTTCCGCTCCCCGCCCACTGCCAGTCCGCGGGGACCGGCTGGCAGCCACGGCTTCTGCTTCTGCCCGGCGGCTCCGGCGGAGAGAAGCTGCACGCGCGCTCCCCTCCGTCCCGAGCCCGGCGCGCACGCCCCGCCTCCTGCCAGCCGGCCGGGGAGGGGAGGGGACAGGAGGGGCGGGAGGGACTGGAGGGCGGAGCCGGAGCTCTTGGGGACGCGGAGCCCCAGTGCCCACGCGCCCACAAGTCCTCTCCTCCAAGGACCACTCTTTGCCTTCGGATGTACTGGGGACGCCACCCACAGCTGGCTAGGGAGAGAAAACGCTGGGGTAAAGGGAGGGAAGAGAGCGGGCATCGGCCACTTGGGGACTCTGAAGGTGCGGGCGGTGTGGAGGGCCCCTCTGAAGTGGGTGCCAGCTTTCTCTCCTTCGGCCCAGCTCCCTCTCTCCCCCTCGTACCTCTCCTCTTCTGCACGCTCCCTACCGTTCTCCCCAGAGCTTCTTTAAGGATCACTGGTACTGGATGCAGCGTCAGGACCAGCATAGCGCTCCACAGTTGGCACCCCCAGTGGCCTGGGCAGCTCCGAGAGGGAGGAGCCGCTGTAGAAATAGGAGAAGCAGTTCGCCAAGCTTGGAGTCTGAAAGGGAGCTCACATTTATAGTTCCTGCGGCCTTGAGTCAGGCGCTGCCCGGTGCACGCTTTATCGTCCTAGTAACAGTCCCGAATTGGAAACGCTGTCTTCAGAATGAGACACGGGCGCGAGGAGGTGAAGCCGCTTGTCTGAACTCCGCCGCTGAGCCGGGATTCAAACCCAGGTCCGCGGGAGTCTCAGCCAAATAGGAACCCGAGTCCGGTCTCCGTCCCGTGGGCAAGTCGCTTGGCCTTGAGAGTCTCGGATTCCCTCCTCACCTGTAGAATCAGAGAATACCGACTCTGGATGTATTCTGATTAAACGAGGAAATAGGAAGACGCACTCATCACCTGGAAAGTGTTTTTTGACAGATAGTGAGCAAGCTTTACGACCCAGGCTTTGGATGGGCAATAAATGCGCCGAGTGAGGACAAGCTTAAGTTGTCCTTCGTCTAGCCTTGGCGTTTGGGAAGCAAAGGGAACTCTTTGTTTTCCTGAAAGATGTGCTGGTCTTTGGGCAGAGGCTAGTTCACAGCCCAGTGTAAGGAGGATAAGGCTTACAGCTAAGTCTGTGGAGGGGAGACGGAAGGACTCCGAGCCTGAGTCATCTTTGCTGAGAAAGATCCCGGAGCAGCAGGATGGGGCCGAGGGAGGTGAGTGGGGGTGGCTGCTGCATAAAGAGAGAGGAGAGGACAGACTTGGAAATGGGAAAGGAAAACTGTACTCCAAAATCTTCTAACGACAGAATGGTCCTACTTAGCCGGAACTGTCCGAAGATGCAGGAGAAACTGACTTTTTTTTTTTTTTTTTTTTTTAAGTATAAATCCGGAAAGTCATGCTCCTGGAAGATGCCGCGTCTTGTTGGAGCTAAAAACTCAGACCCTACTTGCTCTTACAGGCCTGGACTTCTGGAAATCTTTTGAAAGTGAGATAATACCAAATATAATCCGTCCTGAGTTAATCGTGTCCCTTAGAATGCTTGGAGTGGGAAAGAACGCTAGTTGGTTAGGTGGTGAGCCAGGAAAGAATAGAGGCCGGCAGCCACGCTTGATGAACCATGTCCACTAGAGGGCGCTCCAGTGCCCCCTTCGGAACCAAAGCGGCGACTCCAATCCCCTGCAGGTGGCTCAGAACCCCCACACCCTCACATTCCTGAAGAATTAGGTTCAGGACTCTAAAGCACAGCATGTCACCTCTCAGACTATATACACAGTCACGCAAATTACACCCAAAAGCGTTTCACTAAGTTGTCTTTCAAAAACATCCACGAGACTGGTACCCAACTTCCTTTCCCTTCAAAGAGGACAAAGTTCCTCTTTCTTAGGGTGATGATGATGCTACTGCACTGGCCCGGGTGTTAGGTAATGCTTTGTTTTCCTGCTTCCTGTGAGTTAATGAGTTTAAAGAAACAGGTGCTTGTTGGGTTGGTGACACGGCTGACTGGGGTAGCTCAGTGAAAGCGAGTGGACTGGAATTCCAACCACACCCCAGGTAAAAAGCGGAGCGTCCTTCTGTGACCCGCGCACTGGAGGAAATGGGTCCAGTAGATCCCGGAAGCTCTATGGTCAGCCAGTCTAGCAGAAACAAATGTGCTCTGGGGTCTCGAGAGAGTGAAGGAGAGAGAGAGAAAGAGAGGAGAAGACAACTGAGTGTGCTCTGGGATGCAAACTAAACACGCACCACACACCCACACGCAGGCAAGTGTGGACGGGCACTTGAACACACACGCATGCACGCACCACGAGCACGTGCGGTTCTGCTGCCTGTGGGCAAGATGTTTCAAGTCGACTGTAATTTGAGAATTTGTTTTCTGTAATCAAATTAGTCTAAAGATTAATGATTTGTAATTTAAACGAAACTTAATTATTTTTTATTCTGAACAACAAAACAGGATGTGCCTGTGCCTGCTTGGTTCCTCTGCCCTTGGATGTAAACCTTTACTCGGCCCTCGTCAGAAAGTGCTGGACCAGGGCTGGAGAGATGGCTCAGTGGTTAAGAGCATTGCCTGCTCTTCCAAAGGTCCTGAGTTCAATTCCCAGCAACCACATGGTGGCTCACAACCATCAAAGAGGTCTGGCACCCTCTTCTGGCCTTCAGGCATACAGACAGAATATTGTATACATAATAAGTAAATAAATATTTTTTTAAAAAAAGAAAAGAAAGTGCTGGACCAGCCTGCCTCCACCTTAGTCTTAAAGGCCGTCTTATGGCAGAGGCAGGCGGATCTCTGAATTAGAGGCCAGCCTGGTCTACAAGAGCTAGCTCCAGGACAGGCTCCAAAGCTACAGAGAAACCCGAAAAAAAATATATATATATATATATATGCATATATATATATGACAAACTAAAAATAAAAGACAAAAGATAAATAAACAGATTCATTAAATTTGCTTCTTCTCAAGGATCAGGAATCCTATGCACAATCTTTTTTTTTTTTTTTTTTTTTTTTTTTTTTTGGTTTTTCGAGACAGGATTTCTCTGTGGTTTCCTATGCACAATCTTAATGTCAAAAGGTTCTGTACTGCCCGTTCCAGAAAACAGCAACAATGTCTTTGCTTCAAAAGTTTGTTATAACACCCCACACACGACCTTGCAACCGCGCCTTTGTTTCAGGAGGTAGAGGTCCTTCGGACTCACTTGTTAGGCGTCTGTTCCTGTAACCCTGCCTGTTTTGCCCACCAAATCCCCCCCCCCCCCTTTTGGAAACTCTCCACCCCTGAGCTATAAAAACTTTGTCTTCCTCTCAACCCTCCTTGACTTCTTGAACCCAACCTTAGCCGCAGGCACTCTGTGTCCACAAATGAAAAGCTGGCTTTAGTTAATTGCTGACTTTAATCAATTTGCCCAAGGTGATGTGGGCCAGTGAGTGGTCTTTTTCCTCAGATCTTCGGGATGAACAGGTGACTAACACAAGAGGGGTTTCCAGGCTTGTGCAGTTGTTGACTGGGTTTGGACGGGGCAGTGGGGGGGGGGGGTACTGTCGGGGGATTGGAGTGGTCCAGGAAGAGAGGAAACAACATATTACCCTCGCTTCTCGGCCTTCAGGTGTCCCGTCCAGCCGTGGCCAGTCTTCACGGGGTGGCATTCCTAGGGTCTCTCTGTCCCGGGGTGATCTGCCTTTTCTGATAACTTTTCATCTTCCCATTACGGGACCCGACAGCCAAAGATTCTGGCCTCAATCTGTGCTTGCCAATCTCTGCACCTCTTCAGTCCCCCAGTTTGGGTCTGGGTTCCTCCATCAGCTCTGTGACCGACTATGCATGAGAACCATGTTGGATTGGTAGTGTCCACTCCAGAGGTCAACCGTTCTCCTTCTGCAGAGACTTAGATGAAGTTCTCTCAAGTCAGGCACTCAGCCCCGTGTACAGCCGTATTGTCACCTCCTTGTCAAGGAGCTGTGTGGTGTGGCGGCCAGAGTTGGTGGGGCACAGATAACAGGAAAACCTGAATACTGCCGAAGTTATTCGTTCTCGCTAGGCGGTGGGGGTGGTGGCGGCGGCGGCGGCGGCGCACACCTTTAATTCCAGCACTCTGGGAGGCAGAGGCACGCGGATCTCTGTGAGTTCAAGGCCAGCCTGGTCTACAAGAGCTAGTTCCAGGACAGGCTCCAAAAAGCTATGGAGAAACCCTTCTCGAAAATTAAAAAAAAAAAAAGTTATTTGTTCTCTGTGGCTGGAATTTCCTTTGGCCCTTCCCCTGCCCTCCCCACCTCTTCCCTTCCCTTTCTTTGCCTTCTCCTCCTCCCTGCCTCCCTCCCTTTCTCTTGTTGCTATGTTGCCCAGGCTAGCCTTACTCCTGTGCTCATGGACGCCTCCTGTGTCAACTCCCCAGGTTAGCTGCCACTATAGCCCTGGGCTGCTTTCTTCTGTGTGAGTGGGTGCCCCTCAC
>NW_026068044.1:3114257-3121442 GCF_014885135.2 Alexandromys fortis
AGACAGGGTTTCTCTGTGGTTTTGGAGCCTGTCCTGGAACTAGCTCTTGTAGACCAGGCTGGTCTCGAACTCACAGAGATCCACCTGCCTCTGCCTCCCGAGTGCTGGGATTAAAGGCGTGCGCTACCACCGCCCGGCGCCAGTGCTTATTTCTAATTCTACAGAGTTACTAGCCCTTCAAAACGGAGATAGAGGTATGAGGATTGCGGATGCAACTCAAGAGTAACATGCTAGGGTAGCCTAGCACACGTGCGGTTCTGAGCACCAGCTCCAACACCACAGAAAAAGAAAAAAAAAAGTGGAGAAGATGCCAACCACCATTTCTTTCATTTATTTGTCTTAAAAGACTTATTGTTACAGCTGGCCAGCATGATATACGCCCTTAAGTCCAGCACTTTGAGAGACAGAGGCAGGCTGATCTCTGAGTTTGAGGCCAGCCTGGTCTACAGAGTGAGTTCTAGGACAGCCAGGGCTACACAGAGAAACCTGTCTCAAAAAAAAAAAAATTATGTGTATGTTTGCACACCTGCGTGAGTTTATGGTCACCGCATGCACACAGGAACATGCAGAGGTCAGAGAACATCAGGTCCCTTGGAACTGGAAAAGTTACAGGCAGTTGTACGCTGCCTTGTGTAGGTGCTGGGACCCAACAGAGGTTCTCTGCTAGAGCAGTAAGCCTGCTTAACCACTGAGCCATCCCTCTGGACTCCTGTAAACATTTCTTCGTGCACTCTGGCCAACTTTCCTGCTGATTTTTACATATAAAAACGAAAAAAACAGGGCTGGAGAGATGGCTCAGCGGTTAAGAGCATTACCTGCTCTTCCAAAGGTCCTGAGTTCAATTCCCAGCAACCACATGGTGGCTCACAACCATCTGTAATGAGGTCTGGTGCCCTCTTCTGGCCTTCAGGCATACACACAGACAGAATATCATATACATAATAAATAAATATTTTTTAAAAATTAAGGTGGTATGAGTTCTAGGTGTGGAAAAATTGTCCATAAAATAGCTCAGTCTTCCTTTCTGTCTGTTAGAGACCTCACCTATATAATTAAAACAGTGACCTTTAATAATTTATAACTCCCGTATTTGTGGATCTAAAGGTTGAGGTGCGCTTGCAAGTTCTAATTATCAATATGGAATTACCCGTGGTAAGTTGTAGGTCACTTCTGTTCCTTCCCAGACAAATCAGACTGGAAGATGGCGACCTGGGGCTGGAGTTGCACATCTGTGTTCCACCCCCAGAATTCGGTCCAGAGGCTTATGACCACCTGTAATTCCAACTCTGGGGAATTTCTTATACACATGGCACACACACAGGCACAAGACACGTATGTATATACATAAATAAAAATAAAAAATAAGGTGATAAATACATTGTAATGGATGATAATATAGTGAAGAAAGTTAATATGATGGAATGTGTTTATTGAGAGCTAGGCATGTTTTATGTAATTTTCCTTGTGGGGTAGGTTGGGTAGTTGAGATAGAATCTCATCATGTGTCCAGGCTGGCCTTATAATCACCATCCTCCTGCCTCAGCCACCTTAGTGCTGAGATTACAGTTTCATGCCAACACACTCAGCTATAACTTTAGAATAAATTTGCATTTAAATATCATTCCCTGGAATTGGGGAGCAAAAAGGGATTTTAAAGCGTGTTTACGGTCCTCGCATGTCCTCACATATTTTGGGGATTCCATACCTGGCATCTTCCAGTTATGGTCCTTGGGAGCAGTTTTCCCTAGGATGCAATTTATCATCCAGACCATGGGACATTTATGATTCCTTAAGTACAGGGATAGCAGGCAAGAGCCAGGGCTAGCCTGGGCAGCTCAGGCTATGTGGTCCCTGTATGATTAACGCACATTCCTCGAGGGAAGAATGTCTCCAGTCAAGGTGACTCATCTTTATGTCCACCTACACTGAGAAGACGTGGACCACTTTCCATTTTAACTCTTTCCAATAGATATGGGCTGGAGGATGTGAAAAAAGCTAGTTCTGTCACTTGCTTGCTTATACATGCTTTCGTTGGAAGACTGTTTATCAAATACCTAAGATGCTAAATTTCATATAGACATTAAGAGTCGCGGGGCTGAAGAACATAAAGCATGGGACCTACTTTGGGGGTCTCATAAGACAGATGATGTCATTAAAAAAGAGAAATGCTGACACCGGCATCCAGAGCTCGTTGTCTTCATCACCAGCATCCAGGCCTTCATGACGGCGGGAACCTGCCTGGCTCTTTAGGCCCCATGTTTCATTGAATGTCAGCTATGTCAGAGTCTTAGTATCACAGAGGGCCTCTCTGGGACCATGCTGGATCAAGAACTAAACAAGAACTAAACAAGACCTGCCTCTGCCTTCCAAGTGTTGAGGTTAAAGGTGTGTGCTGCCACATCCAGCAAGAGTAAGCCTTTTTAAACATAAATTCTATGGGGTTTTATGTTTAGAAATAAATCCTATGGGGCAGCATGGGCTAAACACTTGGGAAAATAGCGGTCTGTATATCCTCGTGGCTGAAGCAGTACGGAATCCACACAACAGGTTCTCCTGACACAGATCACATCTGAAAGTTGGGGCTCAGGGTATACCCCAGCATCACCCACTGTGTCATTGGATAAGGGTCTCTGTGTCTCCACTTTCTTGCTTAAAAAAAAATAACTTTGCAAGCCGGGCGGTGGTGGCGCACGCCTTTAATCCCAGCACTCGGGAGGCAGAGGCAGGAGGATCTCTGTGAGTTCGAGGCCAGCCTTGTCTAGTTCCAGGACAGGCTCCAAAGCTGCAGAGAAACCCTGTCTCGAAAAACCAAAAAAAAAAAAAAAAAAAAAAAACCAAAAAACATTTCTATCCAATTCAAGATTATTTCATGACTTCTATTATATACAAACATTTAGAATCATATTAACATCTGGTATGAACGAATACCATCTATTGTCAGTGGAGAAGGCTGTGTAGTTCCCACTACCCGATTCTCTGAGTAATGTCTGCCAAAAAATCAGCTTCCCATATGAACTTGTGAATAGGCAAAGAAGGTGTTTTAGGGTTTCATTTCCCATTGAGCAGGAAAAAGAAGTTATTTTTATTAGCAAGTTGAAAAAAGAAAAGAAAAAAAACAAGTCTGCAGGTGAGTGGGTTTAGTGGCTGTTATGGTAAGAGTAGCAATTGAGTCCACGGGAGGGAAAGTGAATCCTGCTGAGGGCTTTGCGGGTGTTACTTTCTAAGTTTCACACATGAAGAAGCCACAGCACAAGGAAAATCATACTTTAGGGATGGTGAGATGAGTCAGTGGGTAACGGCACTTGCTCCCAATGCCGACAACCCTGATTTGATCCCCAGGACTCTCGCGGTGGAAGGAGGGAATTGACTTCCAGGCGCGCGCGCACACACACACACACACACAGATGTCCACGACTCCAATTTAAACATATTTCTGAAGAAATAGCTACTCTTCCAACAGAATTGGATTATCGCGAGCCCAGGGGAAGTAGCAATTGTTCACGTTTCCTGAACGGAGCTCATCAGTCTATCTACGTGGAGATGAGTTATCTCTGGGTCATTGTCTGTGACCCTGACATCAGGACTATTTATGAATTCAGAATGAGGTCATTTTGAACCAAGAAGACTGTAGAAAACCTACTGTGATTAGGTGGCACAGCCAGGCTGGGAACTCAGAAGTGTACAGGTGTCCCCACACTCTCCCTGGTTCTGCTTTGTCTTCTCGCAGGTACTGTTCATCCCTGCCCACGAGGCTATCCGGCAGCCAGTCCTCAGAACTGCCACAGGTCTCTGCTAGGGTGTAGTGAGCCAGCTTCACAAGGCAACAGAGGAGACAGACAGATGCTGACCAGGCGACTGGGAGGAGAAGCTGATGGATATCAGCAGATGGCGCCCAGAGATGTCTTGCTTCTTTGTGGGAAGGTTAACACGAAACTCTGGAACCAGGAGCGGTTCTAGAATTAATACACCTTAGAGAAGAAGGCTGTGTGTCGATCAAGATTCTGGGTCTTAGCCAGGCATGGTGGTGCATGCCTTTAATTCCACTCAGCAGGCAGAGGCACGCAGACCTCTGTGAGTTTGAAGCCAGGCTGGTCTTTGTAGAACAAAGTTCCAGAACATCCAGGGAACACAGAGAAACCCTGTCTCAAAACAAAACAAAACAACCCCCCCCCCAAAAAAAAGATTCGGGGCCTTTCAGTGCCGTGCACAGCGCCCCCGTGTCTGCACTCTGTGCGCTGGCACCCAGCTTGCGAGCCTCGGGCAAGGGGGCTGGAGGTTAAAATACACAGACACACACAGACAGAGACAGCGACATGGGTCATCCTTGAATTCCCCAAGAATGCCCCCTTTATTGTGTTCAGGGGCAGATTCTATAGAGATAGCCACGCCCCAGCCAAACCCACCAGAAACCACTCTCCTGCCATCAGGAACTCCTGAAGGTCTCGTGCTCAGAGCAGCTGTAGGCACTCAGATCAGGAGATTACAAGAAATTCAGGATCTGGGGTCTCACTGCTCCCAACATTCCGGGAGTACTGGGGGTTCACTTAAGAAGGATGAGTTCTAAAGGAATTAAAAGTTGAAAAAGCATGGAAGCTGTTTTCTAACGTAAACAACTGAATAAAAGTGTGGGGTACAGAGCTGCAGCATCCACACGGCGGTCCACAAAAGGCTGCTCAAACGATGATGGAAACGGCTTTCTCCAGGCCCTTCTGTCCTGAGAGAATGGCATATGAGAGCCTCAGGAAAGGGGAAAGGCAGTTGGGTTCTGATACCCTGGGGAAACAAAACCACGAGGAGAGACGAGACTACTGCTGTGAGTTCCCAGCTTCCATCTAACCGTGCCTCTGTGTATCCCCAGGGTTCCTTAGTGCCCTTGAGGAGAGCCTTGAGGGACAAGGGCTAGCTCAGTGAGAGCAGCCTCGGGTGGTGTGAACAAGACCTTGGGTGGGCAAAAAGTACAACTTGACCCACACCTTCTAAAGCTAGGATCTTGGTGGAGACAGGGTGATTCCTTCAAATGCTAGTTTAATGAGATACCTTAGGAAAGCCCTTGTGTGTGGTGATGACATCGGAGATGCAAAAATCACATCGCAGGGTTCATGATGTCTTTGATGGGAGTGTGTATGATAGCTTAGTTCACGTATTTAAGCCCTTTTGGTCCTTACCCCCTCCCCGTGATAGTCTCCCATATGAATGCGCAAAAAGAGTTGCCACAGGGGGCTGGAGAGATGACTTAGTGGTTAAGAGCATTGCCTGACCTTTTAAAGGTTCTAAGTTCAATTCCCAGCAACCACATGGTGGCTCACAACCATCTGTAATGAGGAGGAGGTCTGGTGCCTTCTTCTGGCCTGCAGACATACACACAGACAGAATATTGTACACATAATAAATAAATTTTTTTTTTTTTTTTTAAAAAGAGAGAGTTGCCACAGCCCTATCTTTGCTGTGTTTACTTTGCCTTATGGTGCTGAGGAGCAAATCCAAGGCTTGGTGCACGCCGGGATATGTTCCATCACTGAGCTAAGCCCCATCCCTGTTTGTGTTTGAATGGGATTGAGGTCTCCCTGGTGACTGGTTCTCAGTTACTACCCTGTGCTGTGCTGTAGTGGTCTGCTGTAAATTATGCCCTGCACATTACTCCATATCATATTCAGCTTGCTGGCTGAACCTTGCCCTGCGTGACTCCTTTTATAAAGCCAGCAACTGACTCCCTTCTGAGTACAAATATAAAGGCAGAATTGACTCGGAGTCTTATTTACATAAAGACACCACTTGTCCAGCCCAGACTGCGAGGCCCACACCGCTAGCATATTCATATAATTAAAAATAGCCACAAGTGAACTTTGGAAACAGGCCAGTACATGAATCAGTAATATAAATCATATTAAAACCATACCAGGAAGACGAGTCTGTGAACTGTCCAAACACAACAGACCAACGAGGGATAAAACACCTTCATAAAAAAGGAGGATACATGCTGGGCAGTGGTGGCACATGCTTTTAATCCCAGCACTCAGCAGGCAGATATCTGTGAGTTCGAGGCCAGCCTGGTCTACAGAGCGAGTTCCAGGACAGCCAAGGCTGTTACACAGAGAAACCCTGTCATGAAAAACAAAAACAAAACAAAACAAGGACACACAACACTGTGGTGACATCAGCCCATTCCCCATGACCCAAACACAGACTTTTGCACCTAGGGATGGCAGGCCAGGAACTCCCAGTTCCCCTCTGCTTGGCATTGTTCCTATTGCTTGATGCATCATCTGTCCTGGTTGACTTTTTTTTTCATCAGTTTGATAGAGGCACAATTGTCTGGAAAGACAAAACTCAATTGAGAAATCCCTCTGACAGATGGCCTATAGGCAAGTCTTAGGGCATTCTTTTTTATTAATGATTGGTGTGCAAGGGTCCAGATACCTGTGGGCATGTCATCTCTGGGCAGGTGGTCCTGGGCACTGTGAGAAAACAGGATGAGCAAGCCCTGGAGAACAAGACGGTAAGCAGCACCCCTCCATGGTTCCAGCTTTCAACTCCTGCGTGGAACTGGGGAGACAGCTCAGTGGGTCACAGCACTTGCTGGACAAGCATGAGGACCATGAGTCTGAATGCCCGGTAATCACATAGAAAGGTGAGCACGCTCTTGGTTGCCCACCATAAGTAGGCAGTAGGGCCCTGCTGTAGAAGACACAGCATCCTTTGGATGCAGAACTGAGATGCTGAGTTGGGACCTGACCTGAAAACTACCCCCTGCTGGCTAGTTTGTGCTGGGATGTGCTGTGCAGGCCACCGGGAGAGAAGCGCCACCAGTGGTTTTACCCAGTGGTGAGCCCTGCAAAGGACAACCTGTCAGGCACAATGAGACATGGGGACAGTGATGGTAAGGAGGCTATGAGGTAACCAGCCACTTTTGTATTGGACCTGAATTCCTCAGGAGGGAATTCGTACCTAGTGTTATCATTTATAAAGATGTAGGACCCGAGGTTGGTGTCACAAGGAGTGGTGGTCCTACGAGGGGCAGTGGTGGGTCCCCTTGGCGGATGAGAGACTGAGGCGTGTGAGAGATAGACAGATATGCCATGCAGAGAGAGCTGGGGTATAGTTTATTTAGTGGGTTATGGAGGGGGAAAGGAAGGGGAGAAGGGGGAGAGAGAGAGAGAGAGAGAGAGAGAGAGAGAGAGAGAGAGA
>NW_026068044.1:3123306-3129161 GCF_014885135.2 Alexandromys fortis
ATTCTTTCTACATGTATGCCTGCAGGCCAGAAGAGGGCACCAGACCTCATTCCAGATGGTTGTGAGCCACCATGTGGTTGCCGGGAATTGAACTCAGGACCTCTGGAAGAGCAGGCAATGCTCTTAGCTGCTGAGCCATCTCTCCAGCCCCTAATTCTGCATTTTTTTTCATTTCTCCTCCATTCTCCTCCTCTAAGAAGCTGCAGGGGTTTACAGCTTGTAAACCCTGGGTGTTTTCCTCTAAACTAATAAATTGTCTGTGAGTTTCCATTTGGGACTGTTCTTGAATTATTTTATTAGTGAGACTAATAATCCCAAGAGGAGACCCCAATTTCCCTGATACATGTTCCTTTACCCAGATGGGAGCCCCAACCGCAACCCCAAACAAAAAAATTCCTGGTAACAAAATCACCATCAAGGTGTGTGTGTGTGTGTGTGTGTGTGTGTGTGTGTGTGTGTGTGTGTGTAACAGGGATCTGCAGTGAGGAACACATCTCTCTGCTGGGCAGTTCCCACCTAACCGACCAGCCACACACAGACTAAGCAAAGATCGCTTTTATATTACATCAGGGAAGATGGTCCCTGCTCTGAATGCAAGGGAGACAGAAGTTAGCGTTCTCTTGATCACGAAAGGAAAGGCTGGCAAGGACCAAGCTCGACATCTGACAACCCCTTTTGGCTTTTCCTCAGGTGTGTTGCTGCGACCATTACTTCTGTCCGCCCCCTACTCTAAGATGCTAATAGCTCCTACCCTCTCTCCACGTCTTGAGATCTCCTTTCTGGAACATGACTTTGTCTCTAGCTTACTGTAACAGTGGGAGACCCGTATGGTTAAAAACCACAAGCAAATCAAAATTTTACCGACTTGCTTGGACATGCAGCCTCTGAAGAAAACTCTTATCGGCGCCCTCATTAGCTTCTTCCTCCGGAACGGGAAGGCTGCGGCCGGTCAGCAGCTGGTGGTTATGGCGGATACAGGGTAAGCAGCAACTGTTCGTGCTCTCGGAACCAGGAGCTACAGTTTGATGCAGAAACAATAAACGAATGAACTTTTCTTTGGGTCACTGTCTAAACTGGCCATCGGGATTATTTATTAGAACGATGCCACTCTGAAGCAAGAAAATTGTGGACAAAGATGTGTCCCCTGAACTTCCAACAGCCCTTCGGTGATGGATACTGTTAAATTGGGGGCGTAGTCCCAGCCCCTGGCCTGGGAGTTGCTTTGCTCTGGACTCCAAATCCCAGCATGCAATGCCTTGACCCCTCCCCGGAGGAGGGGTCAAAACCAGTCTCACAGGGTATTTAAGGGACCTCCTAGAGTAGGAACACATGGTTTTCGGGTCTGCACGGGCTCCATGCTGTCCTGTATCCCAGCCATGCGCTCAGCCACCCGAGAGCATCATCCTTAATAAAACGATGGGCATATTGATTTGGTTTGAGTTGACTTAACTGCGCTTCTTGCGCCGGCGGAGCTTTTCTTATTCTTATCAGATACTTTGTGAGTTCCTGCGTCCTCTAAACAGGGATTCTCCGTGCCAGCATCACCTGGTACCCAGACTGCAGCAGTAGCAGCACTTCCTAATCAGCAAGACTGGGTAAACCACAAGGCTGTGCGCTTCTAGGAAGGTTGGTGTATGCTGCTGAAGCCCACAGTCCAGCAACCTCGGAGCTCGCTGATGCTCGCTGAAGCCATCCCTGCAGACCATTTCAACGTGAGATTTAGTTGACTCTTCTGGAAGAGCAATGCCATTTAACCTTAATGGGACATTATGCAGGAAAAGAAAGCAGCCATTAGGTGACAGACAGCTGTAATCCGAGAAGTAGGTTTGCTCAGCTTGGCTGGGTGTGGTAGCGTGGCTCCTTGGAGGCACTTGGAGGGTGGAGGCTAGAAGACCAGAAGTTCAAGGTCATCCTCCCCTGCCTAGGGAGTTAGAGGCCTTCGCCAGCTACAGGAGACCCTGCCTGAAACAATAAAGAAGTTAAATTCTTCCCAGAAGAACAGTAGGACTCCTATCTCACTAAATTACACTCTGTACCAGATTAGATTTGGGTCACATCACCTTTTACACCAGAAAACAAGGTCTCTTGAGTTTCTATTGTTTGAAAGATGGTTGTTCTGAGGGTAAACAGTTCTCTGGCTTCTGTGAGGTGAAGATATTTCTGGTCTCCCGTACTGGGAATCAGACCGTTTTGTGGCTTTATTGCCTCTACTTCTCCCTGCAAACAGTGTCTGCACACTGACTTCTCTTTTGTCATTTCTGCTGGTGGCTTTGGTCACCTTTAGTAAAGGTCTGAGAGCTACAAACACATAGGACATTGCAGTTCTCACTGGTTCCTTTTCCCAATCCCTACGTCCCCAAGACTCTTAGGACAGAAAAATCGATGGATCCAGCTTGGGCCAGTTGTTTGCCTCTGCCCAACCAAGGGGAAGAAGTTGGACTCCATGGACAGCCCAGCCTCCTTAAAGAGGCATCTGGAAGGGAGGCAGCAACAGTCATATGTCACTCTGCCTTTGTCTTGCACAGGACCACACTTGTAAGACTCTGAGGACCTTACGAATCACATGGTGGATTCCTGATACAGAGTGTGAGAGCCAAAGTTATATTTTAAGTTCTAATTCCTATGCCTTAGAGATCCATGAGACCAAAACACCTCAGATCTGCAAGCCCCTTGCCCAAGGATAGACAGTTCCTGAAAGGCTGGAGGTGTGGAGGTGTTTGTTTAGGGGAGATAACAAGCCTCACACTTTTGCTCCCCTAGCAAGTTTGTTTGACCCATCTGCAGGTGTGGGGAAGTAGGCAATGGTCAGGATGTAAGCTTGCCCCTGATTGGACCTGCTGGGAAAATGTAATGAGTTTTGGGGTTTCCTTCTTAAGCCCTTGCCATTTCCCAGGAACCTGGGTGTGGACCTGGTCAGAGCTCATCTGCCTGGGCCAGTATTTAATTAAAGCTTGCTTCAAATTTGGCATTAAATTGCCTTATTCTTGACCAGTGGGATTAACAAGAGAAACTGTTAAAGACAGAAAGTATTCAACGACTCATGTTAAATCTCAAGAAGGGAGACCTCATTTGCAACCATGGTTCCACTCCACATACAGCCTGGACAAGTGGGGAAAGACAAAAGGCATAGTGGGCGTGGCCAGCAGACGGAAACCCACCAGAAAGAAGCATCGGTTTGGATGGGACTGTGGTGTAGACATGTGTGCTGGTTGGAATGAGAATGGCCTCTATGCGTTCATGTATTCAAATACTTGGTTCTCAGTTGCTGGAACTAATTGGGAAGGATTTGATGACACGGCCTTATGGGAGGAGGCGTGTCATAGGGTGGGAGGGGCGGGCTTTCAGGCTTCAAGCCTCCTGCAATCCTCAGTGCGCTCTGCCTCCTGCCTAAGGCTCAAGATGTGAGATCTCACCCGCTGCTCCCACTTCCCGCCACTTATGCTCCACCGTTGTCACTCTGAGACAGTGTTGCCTTCCTTGCATTGCTATTGCTGCACCCGTTCCTTTTCTGCTCAAGAGGCTCAAGTGTTGGAGGTTAGGTCCTTACTGAGGTCTGAAGGGGGCGTGTCTTTGGATCCCGGGTGCTGAACCCACAGCTGGGATTTAGACAGCCTCTGTGGTGTGCTTAGCTCCCGTAAGACTAACAGGCCAGGGGAGCAAGTTCAGCTCTCGATCACTCTGGTTCACTTCAATACTTGGTCTGTGCGGGGGAAGCTCCACCTAGTTCCACGCCCCCCATTCCAGAGCCCACCCCTGAGAAAGCCCACCTTCCGTGTCTCCACCCCAGAGAAGGGCCCACAAAATAGTCAGGAGCCTAACTAAAGTTGGAATCTTTGTTTCTCTTCCACCTCATTCTTCTTTCCAAAAATGCAATAGTTTAGGGACTTGGGTGGAGGTCTCTGGCTGACGCATGCCCTTCAGCCTCATCAGCTGGATCCTTCTGAGTATTCCCAGGCTGCCCGGCCACTGTATTACCTCTGCCTCACAGAGCGCGTGGGGGGGGGGTCATCGCACCAGGCTGCCCAGCCACTGTCTCACCTCTGCCTCACCTCACAGAGCGGGGGGCATCACAGATCTGAGGGGCAGGATCCCCGGGAAGAGCACATCTTCTTCACACTGTGCACAAGGGTGACCGTTCCATTAAAGATTTTCTTTTCACAAAAGAAGTGACAGAAAAATCATGGCTATGTGAGATTGCACCTTGATCCCAAGGGCCTAACCCACATCACTGGCTGGAATCTAAGTGCCCGATTACACGTGTTTTATGTCAAATTGTGAACAAAGAAAGGTTTGTAATCCCAGCAGAGACAATGACTTGAGGTGTCCAGGAGTCACATTCAACTCCTTTGATTTCTCTCCTCTCTTCCCTCAAAACCGCTGTCTCTGTCCTCTTTATGTTTGCTTGAGTTTAAATCTTGTCAGTTTTTCTAAGATTGTCAGATAGCAGAGGTCATTTTTTAAAAAACTGTATGCGAGTGTTTTACCTGCATGCTTGCCTGCTTAGGACATGTGTGCGAGAGGCAACTGCCAGGATCACTAGGACTGGAGTTTCAGACAGTTGTGAGCCACCATACGGTTGCCGGAAGTTGAACCCAGAACCTCTGGAAGAGCAGCCAGTGTTCTTACCCACGGAGCCACCTCTGCAGCCCAGAGGCCACTTTTGTTGCTTATTTGAGACAGGGTCTCAAGTACGTCAGATTGGCTTTGAACTATGTGTATATGGGGAGTGAGTGAGGGGGCAGATCTTCAACCTCTGATTCTCCCGTTTCAGTCTGGCTTGGCACTGTCACCCACGTCCAGTTTACCACCTGTTTCGGTTACTTTTCTACTGCTGTGACAAAACATCACGACCAAAAGAAAGAGTAGAAGAAGCCTGGCAGTGGTGGCGCACGCCTTTAATCCCAGCACTCGGGAGGCAGAGGCAGGCAGATCTCTGTGAGTTCAAGGCCAGCCTGGTCTACAAGAACTAGTGCCAGGACAGCTAGAGCTGTTACACTGAAAAACCCTGTCTGGGGTGGGGGAAGGAGGGAGAATATGTCCCTGATTGTCCTGTATCTTTTATCCATCCAAATGTGCTTGATCACGTGTGGGTGGGAGGTATGTGGGCAGGAAATACATCAGATGTACAATTGCCCCTGATTGGCTGTGATGGGAAATATGGTGGCCTTATGGATTTGCCTTTAATAAGCCTCTGCAAGGTGTTCTGGCAGCGAAGAGATGGACCTGGCCAGAATCCATCAACCTGGCCAGTATTTATTTAAAGCTTACTTCAAATTTGTCTTTACATTCTGGTAGTGGTGGTAAGGTAAAGAGGCTTCAGACCTCGGGGCTCCTAGGCGCCAATGTCCTCCTCTGTTGTACCTTTCCCGGGGTCTTCTACTGTCCCTTCATCAGGGGACGCAGGATGGGATGACCCCCACTTCCCTGACAAGGACAAAAGGGTAAGGATGGTGGATCAGCTCTCCGACCCCTACTCCTGGAGGGCAGCTGACAGAGAAGAGCTTGGTAGCCACTGAACAGCGGAGGAAAGCCTGCCTGTGGACACTCGGGGTCTGAGAGCAGCCGCTCTCCCTGCTCAGCGGCTCCCACCAGCCTGCCGGGTATGGGTGCCAGCATTGTATGGGAGCCTCTGAAGTGTGCCCCCACTCTGCTTTTCAGTAGCCATGGGTCCTAGACAAGGGTGTCCCTCCTTCAGAGGTCACCGGAACAGATCTGCCATTCTTACAAGTTCCTTTTAAGGTCGTCCAAAATGGGGAGTGGTGACGGAAGCCTTTAATCTCAGCACTTGGGAAGTGGAGGTTGGGGGTAGGAAGTTCAAGGTCATCCATAGCTGGCGGGGGGGGGGGGGGGGGGGG
>NW_026068044.1:3129326-3134155 GCF_014885135.2 Alexandromys fortis
AGCCTCCCACAAGGACTCGCACTTTGCATACAGCTGGGGCCCTCCCTCTGAAGTCGCTGAGCCAACTGGCGCACAGTGGGACAAAGAAAGGCGCGGCTGTTGCCTGAGCCTCAGAATAAAGATTTTAGCCCAGCACAAATGGCCGGGACCCCTATTGCCCTCCCACGGCACGCTAGTCTTATTTTTAAATTTTAATTAACAGTGCTGTACTGGGAGGCCAAGTCTTTGTCTTCATTTAAGCCTGTCTCAAATTCCATGCTAACCTGCAGGACCTATGGGAACATGAACAAAATAAAGTGATCAAAATCAGAGGTTGTCGCTTCGCGAACCAAAGGGCCCCATGGGGAGGACTTCTTCGTACGACTTTCAAAACAAAAGCACTTTCCGCCTCTTTCCTAAGGAGAGGGTGGGGGTGCCTCAAGATTTAAACAGGCTCCTCCCAGAGGCAGAAGCTACTGAGGCCTGGGGAGTTCAGTCGTTGCATAGCTGATGGTCCCAGGGCCCCAGCACCCTCATTCTTCACGCGATCCGATTAGCTTGCAGTCCTGGGAGGTCAAGCGCCCAGCTGCCAAGTGCAATGAGAAAGGGCGTGGTTTCCAGTCCACGCCCGCCAGTCTCCTGGGTGACGGTGGGGGCTGTTTTCTTTAATAAAATACTCAGGAACCAGGGGAGAAATTTTTAAAGGGCGTCCCAGCCTCGAGGTACCCTGTGGAACTGGTCCCGGCTGGCCTTCCGTAATAATCCACAGCTACTGGGACCAGCCTCCCGTTTCCTAGTCTTTCCAATCAGTGCCGCACATTCGCCCCGAGTTTGACTGTCATTGTGTTGTTATTTAATTTGTATTAACGGGTAAAAAGGCAACTGTGCAATTTGTCTTTTCCTGTGTGAGCAATGCGCTTCTGTAGAGCAATTCACGTTAAAGGCTCATTACAGTACGGCACTGAAGCTTGTACGTGTGAATAGTTAGTTTTCTCTCCTCTTGAATTACGGCAAAGCAGCGTTTTCCAAAGAGTCATTGATGGAAACGCGCGTGCCCATTTGGTAACGTCAATGATCAAATCAGCATTGCTACCTCGCCTCCCTCCCTGCCCCCTTCCTTGGCGGTCACGATCAATCACCTGTCAGCACCCTATCAAACACTCATTTGCACCTTCAGGACACACCTGCCTTCCACCACATCCTGACCTACTAGGGAGACTGTCCAAGAGGTAATTAGGACAGCACCAACCACCAGGCTGAGGGGCTGGGGAATCCCGTTAATGGGCCCCACCTCTGCCCATAGAGCCTGGCTCACAAAGGCCTTTCTTCTCTTGGGCTGAGTGAGGATTGTTAAATAAAAGAACAATACTCAGGAGGCAAAGGCAGGAGCAACTTTGTGAGTTGTAGGCCAGCCCGAGCTACCTAGCGAGACTCTGTCTCAAAACAAACAAACGAAACAAAGAAATAAGTAAACAGACAAATTCTCATACATAGCTATGGTCCAACTAAGCGAAAAGTTTCTGCAGCAGGTTATAAGCCCCTCTGCTGACGCAATAATCCAAATCAAACTGAATTAGAAAAAGTCCAGGTCTAATGGATACCAATGCTCCCGGCTGGCTTTCTAGCCCCCAGAGAGGATCCAGGGAGGGAAGACTGGAAAGCACATGTTTATTCTCTGGGGTACCCTGTGGGAATGGTCTTGAGCATGTCTGGGGAGGGGTCATCATTTGGCCGGCTTTCTCGGAGGTGGAGTCTGGACTGAGGCAATTCCAAAGGGGGGGGGGAGCTTAGGACAAAAACTTCCACCCAAACATTCTAGACTCTTCGGATATATGGATGCCAGGGGCTGAGATGAAGCTTCCACCCAAACACAAAGTATGCCTTGATATGGGTACGAATAGGTCTCTGAAATTGGTTCAATTCAATTACACCACACACTATAAAATACGGCTCACTGTTGTCATTTTTATAACTCGATAATGAGCTATGTTGCAAAGCAAAGGAGAGTACATTTTATAATAACCAGGATTAGTAAATTTCATGGGTCTGAATTTTCAATATTCAAGAGAATCACCTGTGAAGCCATATAGAAACAGAAGTCAGGGCCAAAGATACCAACCCGAATGTGCCACAGTCCCCACTAAAGAACAAGACACTCCTAGGCAGATCCCAATTCTTACAGTGCTCTACTGCAGATGCAGCTTGCTGTTTATCTATCTATCTATCTATCTATCTATCTATCTATCTATCTATCTATCTATCTATCTCCCAAGACAGGGTTTCTCTGTGTAGCTTTGGAGCCTGTCCTCGCTCTTGTTCTGTAGACCAGGCTGGCCTCGAACTCACATAGATTTGCCTGTCTCTGCCCTCCCACGTGCTGGGAGTAAAGGGGCACACTACCACCATCCAGCATTTAAAAAAAAAATTTGTAATGAATCATTTTTATTTTATGTGCATTGGTGCTTTGCCTGCATGTCTGTCTGTCTGTCTGTCTGTCTGTCTGTCGGTATGAGGGCATTGCATCCTTGGAACTGGAGTTATTGTTGTGAGTTGCCATGTGGGTGTTGAGAATTGAGCCCGGATTTTCTTAACCACTGAGCCCATCTCTCCAGTCCCTTCCTTCCTTCCTTTCTTCCTCCCTTCCTCCCTTTCTTTCTTTCTTTCTTTCTTTCTTTCTTTCTTTCTTTCTTTCTTTTTTTCTGCAGATATTAGTATTGGTTAATGTCTACAGGAAGGTTAGGCTCTGAGGAGGCCGCTTCACCAGAGCCATAGTTCTGAAGCCCTGTAGGATGCCCGGCAAGCCGTTTGCATGCTATTTAAAAAACAAAGCAAAAACCTGCAAAACTAGTTTGTGGTAGAGGAAGCGGGAGACTGGTGGCCTCTCAGGAGGGTAGCTAAAACCTATTTAAAGCAGACTTTGAAAGGACTGAAGGTATACCTTACTTTAGTGTGCTTACCTAGTACCTGTGAGGCCCTGGGCTGTATCCCCTAGCATAGAAAAATAGCAAAACAGGACAGAATGCTAAGAACGTGATGAAATTACAGACTTATGTTAAGCCAAGTGAAGGGCAGGAAGTACTGAACACGATTTGACATTTATTTGTTTGTTTATTTGCATGTGCGTGTGGTCCCACTGCTAACACAGCTTCCACAGGGAGGCCAGACGCCAAACTGTGGGAGTCAATTCTCTTCCTCCAGCAAGTGGGTTCCAGGACTGAACTCAGGTAGCCGGGGTGGGTAGCAAGTGCCTTTTCCTACTGATTTAAAGATTTAAATTCAATCTGAGATTTAAAATAAGGAAAGCCGGGGCTGGACAGATGGCTCAGAGGTTAAGAGCATTACTTGCTCTTCCAAAAGTACTGAGTTCAATTCCCAGCAACCACATGGTGGCTCACAACTATCTGTAATGAGATCTGGTGCCCTCTTCTGGCCTGCAGGAACACACACAGACAGAATATTGTATACATAATAAATAAAGAAATATTTAAAAAAAAAAATAAGGAAAGCCCCAGAATGTGTGAGGCTCTGGGCTCAGTGCCTGGCATTGCAAACGAACCTATGAGGGAAGGGAATGAATGAATGAACAAACGAATGAATGAGGAGGAAAGCATCGTAGATCTTGTGAGCTAGCACCTAAAGGCCTGTGGCCTGTGCCAACTTTTAGCAACAGGAGCTGAGAAGCTTAAAAAGTGGCCTTGGGCAAGTCCGTGGTCAACTTCTGTTATCTCCTCTGTGGCGTGGGACTGGTGACACCCAGGGCTCTCAGGAGCACCCGGTGGCCCTGGTCAGGATCTCAGAGCGAAAAGCTGGGTGATGCGCCTTCAGGGCTGTGAGGCTGTTCTCTAGAGAACCCAGGCTGTGGACAACAAGCCAGTGTCAATCCAACAAAGCCACAGGCTGTCCTTCCTCAAACACAGTAGTCATCTTGGAAGAACAAAAGGTCCAGCCCCAAATCCTTGAAAACTAAGGTGACTTGAGGCCAGGTAACCCCGGGGCCGTTCTTCGGGTTGATCTTAGGGTCAGCTTGGCTTGAGATCTCATTTTGTAGACGAGAAGAAAAGGAGGCCGCAGGAATTCTGTGCCTTCCCCAGATTCATGGGATGTGGCAAGTTACAGCTGGAATGGGAACCGGCTGCTGCCCGGGATGGCTCTTGGATTCCTATCCGGGAAGGCTTTGGGTTACTGACTTTTCCATACACACCCCTAGGGGCAGTGTCCATCTGTCACCTCTATCCCTCACCAACTGTGGGGAAATGGACTCCCACTTAGGCCTGGTTATTCCCACCAGCCTCACGAGCAAAGACACTCCAGGAGGCAGACATCAGTTGCCACTGAACGTCACAATTCTAAGTGCCAGCCTGCCCTTGGCCCCTGCAATCTAGTCCTAGGTTCAGGCCCCTGACAACTCAGCCAGGGTCAGCACAGTTTGGTAGCCGTGTGGTCCCTTTGCCAGCTTGACCTCCATCCTGTGTGCTCTGGTGACTGCCACAGAGCACTCTGTAAAGGACGGGGTCTTGTTTGTATGTCTGCCGTGCTCAAGCTGGCTTCTAGAGATGTCCTGGGGACAGAGCTTCTGCGGGGATCTGTCCATAGGAAATTTCCCAGGACAGGGAACTATCACAGTCGAACAGCAAGATGCGACAATAAATTTTGCAGTAGCAACTGTGCCGTAAGATCTCTCTGGGTTTTCCCCTTCGAAGTTCTTTTTTTTTTTTAAATATTTATTTATTTACTATGTATACAATATTCTGTCTGCGTGTATGCCTGCAGGCCTCATTACAGATGGTTGTGAGCCACCATGTGGTTGCTGGGAATTGAACTCAGGACCTTTAGAAGAGCAGGCAATGCTC
>NW_026068044.1:3135955-3168890 GCF_014885135.2 Alexandromys fortis
AAAAAAAAAAAAAAAAAAAAAATTGTCTTCCTTAAACAGTACTTAGGGAAAGAAAAAAAATACACCTTGCTCGAAGAATTACCTTTAAGATTATCGTACACAGGTTACTTCTAGGATTTCTTCCTTTCCTTTTGAGACTGGGTTTCTCCAAGTCTGTCCTGGAACTTGCTGTGTCGCCCAGGCTGACTTCAAACAGAATTTCTTTGTATCTAAAAATCTGCCCTATATTGGGCAATCTTCCCTACGTTCAAATAAAGTTTATTAGGTAAAATTATTGCTAACATCTAGGGTGCAACAGGAAAACCCATGTTCTTCTTATTGATTATAAGTAACGCTCAACAATGAATTTCAATTCTGCATTCACTTTACATACAGCGTAAAACATTCAAGATTCTGATTTAGAAACGAGTTCACCAAAGCAAGCTTGCAATACAATCATGGGCGCTGTGCTGCCATCCAGTGGAAATGCTGCATTACTGCAGCATGGTTCAAGGTGCATCCCTTCTCCTGGGTAACGTTAGATTAGATTAGACGTGACACATCAGGTGAAGCCTTAGTGCCAGAGCACAGCAAAGAATGCCAGGGGCCCAGCTACGTGGGGAAGAAGCCGAGACAGGCTTTGGACTATGTGGTTTTTTTTTTGGTAAAGTTGAACATCGCATTTTGAAGCCTGTGTTCACACGGCAGGAGCCCAGAGTGTGGGCACGCCGAGTAGATGATTAAGAAGAATCCGTATGTTTAAAGAGCACCAGGCAGATGGCAGGGCTTGTTCAGGTGGTGGAAGATTATAAAGTCAATGGAGATGGTGTTGGATCCCTTGGAACGGAAGTTACAGACAGTTGTAAGTTGCTATGTGGATGCTGGGAATTGAACCTGGAACCTCTGGGAGAGCAGCAGTGCTTTTAACCACTGAGTCATCTCAAGCCTCCCTGAGTTAATTTTTAACTGATAAATAAAACAAAAAAAATGTAGATACAGAGTACCATGTGATGATGTCTTAGTATTGTGTCTTTAGATTTTTCTTTAGCATATTTATTTTAAATTATGGGTACGTGCCCATGAATACAGGTGGCCAGAGAGGCTAGAGGAATTGGATCACCAATTGTAGACAGTTTTGAGCAGCATAACAAGGTGGGTTCTGGGAACCGAGCTCTGGTCCTTTGAAAGAGCAGGACACACAACTAAACAACTCAGTCACCTCTCCTGCCTCAGTATTGTGTCTTTCCACTTGGCTTTGTGTTGCTGGGAACCGAACTGTGGAGGCCCAAAAACGTGAGCCTATTCCACCTTGTCTGAAGGTCTACAACTTTGAGCAAGCTCTGACTCTGACCAAAAAGGTGGCTCACAACACGAACCCAGGCAGTTTTTCATAAAGAGGTGGAGACTTGTTATTTTTTAAAAATTTATTTATTATGTATACAATATTCTGTCTGCCTGTATGCCTGCAGGCCAGAAGAGGGCACCAGACCTCATTACAGATGGTTGTGAGACACCATGTGATTGCTGGGAATTGAACTCAGGTCCTCTGGAAGAACAGTCAGTGCTCTTAACCACTGAGCCATCTCTCCAGCCCCTCAAGTTACTTTTTAAACGTGTCTTATGATCCTTTCTCCACTGAATCACCTCGTCCATGTGTCAAATTAATTCGCCATACCATGATGGTTAGTTTCTCTCTCCATCCCGTTCTCTGCCTGCACTAGTGGAGACTCAGAATTACTGAAACCAGGTAGAGTAATGGGGGCTCTTTGATGACAATTTCTTTTATTATTTTTTTTTTTTATTTTTGCAAAATTGTTTTGGTGGGTCTGGCTAAAAATCCAGAATGAGCACGAAGAATCTTGCAGGGTTTGATTGGGAAAGTCATGAGGAAATAGACCCCTGACCAAGTGAGAGCCTGCAACCCATAAAAGCGGCGTTCTTCAGAGTCCAGTCGTGTCTGCCTAGAGACAGGAGGTCACTGGAACTACGTGAAGTTGGAAGCACAGGTGTGGGTGAGTGTGCGCGCACTGGCGACTGCGCCGAAGAGGGAATCCTGAGAGTTGACGAAGCCTTCGGCTTGGGAGGATCCCAAAAAGCTGCACTGCGCCAGCTCCGGTTCAGCTCAGTGACTGGAAAGTGGAAGCATTTGGCTTCTCTCCATTTTCCTCATTTCTAATATTTTGACAGTGTTTTAAAAGCAGAATTCCTTGACAGCCCCAGGGCAGTTGGCAAATTACCGAGCCATCCGCGACGATGGTCGCCTGAGAACCAGGGAGGCACCTGAGAACACAGCCCTCAACAAGGCTTTCCCACATCCCCTCAACAGGTTGGCCGGCAAGCTGCTGCCACACGACTGTGGGAAGGCACATCCTCTCTAGGAGCATGTGGCCACTTATCGGAATAAAATGAAAGAGGCCAGGAATGACTGCTGGAAACGGGCCAACAAATATCCCATTCCTGAGGAGAAAAAGAAATGCCTATAAAATGAAGTGGCCTATAATGAGGACACTGATAGGGGCTACAAAAGTCAGACAAGAAATAGGGAGAGGATGTTGATTTTATTGTCCTCTTGGTGGTAATGATGACCGTCAGCTGGGGTATACATCAGTAGAGGAGTAACTACCTGGTATGTTTGGTCCATACCGCTGTGTCCAGTGGATGAGAACTCACAGGCTTGCGGTCTGTTTGTGTACCGACTGCCAGAGAGCCTCTGGGGGGTCTAGGATCCCTGAAATCACCCTCAGTTCCTAGCTCACCCTTCATGAGCACATTGAACAATAGTGATCAAGATCTGGTCTCTAAAATTACTTTATGTAGGTTCAAATATTGACTACTTAAAACATCTAATCACCTTCTGACAGATCATTGGACTTTGGTGCTTCCATTTCCCCAACTAAGAAACGGGGATGATGGATGACCAGCACCCCTGCCACCCCGAACCCAGATCAGGGGCTTGTGAGAAGAAGTATCTGTAGGTCTCATGTAATGAGGCCCGGCATCCAGGAAACAGTGATTACCTTCTGCTCTCAGTGCTATAATGTTTAAAAAAAAAAACACCTAAAAATAACTTTAGACTAACAGGAAGCTAGAAAAAAGGAATATAGTATATAGAATACAGCAGTCATTCCTATGTCCGCTTATGGTGACATATAGCGTTACCAGAATGCAATGATCCATTGGGAAAGGCGTGTGCACAGGGGTGTGATCTGGTCTTAGACCTTGTTCTGCATTTTATAGTGTCCCGAGATAACAGGTATGGTCGGCTTGAGGTCCTTAAGGGACTGAGGAGCCACGGCAGAAGTGTCAGTTTAACTGGCCAGCACTTAGAAAAGCTAAACTCTTGTTACTCAGAGGGCTTGAGATAGACACAGAGACCGGACTCTCGTCAGGTCTGCCTGGGTAACATCTCTTCTTTTTTGGTAAAACATACCCTATGATACAATGAAATATGCATTTTAAAGCTTACTTGTTGGATTTGCACCAACTTTTAAAGAAATGAACCTTGCAAGTTTTGTGTCTTGCCCATTGTTTTTATTTTACTTATTCTTACGTGTATGACTTGAACTTGTGGGTCCACGTGGAGGCCTCCGGCAGCTTTCCACAGTGGGTGCTTGGCCATCTTCATGTGTGTTCCGTGGATCAGACTCAGGCGGCAAGGCTTGTGTGGAAGTACTTTTACCAGCTGAACTACCTCACCAGACCTTGGTTTTTAACTTTTACTTATCAGGGCTGGAGAGATGGCTCAGCAGCTAAGAGCACTGGATGCTCTTCCAGAAGACCTGGGATTAATTTCCAATACCTGCACGGCAGCTCACAACTTTCTGTAACCCCAGTTCTATGGGATCCCCCTCCTCTGGCCTCAGTGGGGACAGATACATATGCCGGCCAAGTACACAAAACAAAGGTTATTCGTATTTATGTGTACGCCTGTCTGAGTCACGGGTACCCTATGACTACAGACACCCACGGAGATCAGAAGGCCTAAGAGGCCGTGGAATCGGGATTGCAGGCAGAAGTGTACTGCTTGATGTAGGTGCTAATAACTAACTCTGGCTCCTTAGCAAGAGCTGTAAGCACTCTTGATCGCTGTTTGTCTAGTCATTGGCTTTGATTTTTCAAGACAGGGCCTCGGTACGTAGCTCGGGCTCACTCTGAACTTCCCTTTTCCTTGCATCTGCTTCCTCAGTGTAGAAGTATCTACAGGTGTGTGCACCGCCACACCTGGCACCCACTGAGATGTAAACATTCTGCCCCTGCTAGCACTTAATATAGGTCGGTGCCCCTAGGGAGGAAGAGCTCCAAGGAGCCCTGCATGGGAGCTCTTGGGAGCTCAGGGTGCTCAGACCATGGGGGCATGGCCAGGGTGCAGAGACTGCTGAGGAGGGAACCTGGCAGGCAGGAGAGAAAGGAGCCCTGAGGCTCATGTACTGAAGCTGGGGTCCCACCATCAGCGCTACCATGGCAACCTTCCTTCCTCTTCCCAAGTCCCTTGCATTTCTCATCAGGCTTTATCAGGAAGGGGTAGAGCTCGGGCGTCAGACCAAAGGGATTGGGGCAGTCCGTGGCTAACTGCAGACTAAGGCTCGCTCGTCAAAGCCTTGAGGACTCTATGCTATACTGACCCGTGCTCACCATTAGCGTGTAGGAGCTCTTTAGGCACATTCTTGGTGTATCGCCAAACCAACACCCATCTCCTCAGCCCCACCTCCTTCCCCGGCTGCTAACCACAGTCCTGCCTATGGATTTCTAGACTACTTCAGAGTGGAGTTACAGAGTGATCAAGTGTGCTCACTGGCTGTTCTGCCGACAGCCACCAGGGCGTTCCTGACTTCCGACTACTGTGAACACTGCTGCGTGGCTCTGGCTGGCGTGGAACTCACTAGGTAGACCAGGCTGACTGATCCTACTGCTGCTCGCTCCCGCGCACACACTGAGTAGGAGCCGCTGTTTCCGGAACTTACGTGTGCTTACTCACTGTTCTGCCGACAGCCACCAGGGCGTTCCTGACTTCCGACTACTGTGAACACTGCTGCTGGGCACTGCCGTGGGCCCCGCAGCTGAGGGCGCCATTGGCATGAACACTGCTGGAAGACTGTCTGATACCTGCCCTGCCTCCTGAGCACAGGCTCAGACCCAAGCTGACCCCTTCCCGAAGCAACCAGGGTGCCTTCCACGGCAGAGCTCGCTACGCTTTCCCTGCCTACACTCAAAAGATTAGGATTTGGAGCTGTGGAATGCTGGCAGGAATAATATGTAACTGCATAAATGCATGCGGCGATTCGACTGTCGTTCATAAATACAAAATTTTATTTGCACTTCATTAGTGTAGAAAGACCACGATGCTTTCTCATACCACAACACTCGGGACACGCCAAGTTATTCAAATACATACTTATTTACCTTGACTAAACAAAACAGTGCAGTTTAATAAAAGATATACCAAAGATAGCGTTCACAAAGTCCGTATCAGACCAAAAAAGAAAAAAAAAAAGAAAAAACAAACAAAATAAAAACAAGAAAACTTGAATACAGTCTAGGCTTAATAAGAATAGGCTTCACCGTCGACGGGAGAAGTTCATCATTACAAAGATACAGGATGTTTAGGCAAACGCATGTGTATTCCTCCATATAGTAAAATGTAACTCTTAAAATCCCTATAAACAGGATTTGTGTAGGACAGCAGTGTGGTTTTAAAATCTTTTCTGTAGTTTCAAAAACTTGTCTTCTTTCCCCCTTGTGCTGGGGATTGAAGCCTGGGCCTCGTGAGTGTTAGGCAAATGCTCAGCACTGAGATACAATCCCCGTCCAACAGTCTTTTCTCTATTGAATCTTTGTTGTTCTTAATTGCTTAGGTCATGGCCAATGGAAATCCCTAGACTATGCAGCCACGGGACCCAGTCCCATCCAGCCCTCCGCCTAGGAAAAGCCTCTCACCACATAGCCCGACAGACAACTCTGCGGGGGAGGAGGAGCTTTGCTCTGGGGAGTGTGTGTGTGTGACACTCCAAACCTCAAGATGCCACGGCTGGGAAAGCCTCAGAAATAAAGAAAAAGCAGTTGTCATATCTTCTTTTTCAAAAATCTTCCGTTTTGTAGATCTGTCTTTGAAACGGCAAGGGAAGCACTGAGTCCTCTCTTCTCACAGGGGTGTCTGCATCCTAGTGTAACCACCCAAGGACAACTGTAGTACTCCAGAGACACTGCGATCCTCTTCTCTCCCGTCTTCATATTCCAAGTACTACGCCTCCCAGTGTGTGGACGCTGCACACTGGGGTGCGGAGGAGAGAGAAAGAATCTGAAGGGAAGTGTGTAACTTAGAACCCAACCTTGCCCGGGATTGCGTATTTGCATATTTACAAGTTAGTGTATACAGCTGACTCGGGTTACAAAGTGCGAAAGGAAATTGTCACATGATTGTAGTGCAGAACAGAATGGTTCCCCCTCTTCTAGGAATCGTTTGCACTCTGTCTCCAAAGCAGCAACTCAACAGCATCGGACATGTGGTCTAGGTGGAGGCAGCTCTGGTGGGATCTCAGGCTCTGGTTGTAGAGAGAGGATGCTATTGGATAACTCGTTTCTCAAAATATCAAGAGGCATCTAAAGGACAAAGAGAGAACACAAAGACCTTAGTCTTGCAGGTGAGAGGTTATGTTCTAATTGTACACCTTCTGTGCATGTGCCTGGGTGTTTTCCGTGTGTGTATAGGTCTGTGTGCCACGTCTGTTAAAGTATAAAATCAGAAGGGAGTGTTGGATCCGCCGGAACTGGGGTGCTGGGAATCGAACCTGGGTCCTCTGGAAGAACAGCCAGCATTCTTAACCACTGAGGCATTTCTCCAGCCCCTGAAGTATTGTTTTATAATGCCTTTGGAAGAGGCTGGTGTTTGCCCAGCATGTATGAGGAGACCCTAGGCTTGATCCTTAGCAACGTGATTAAAAAACAAACAAACAAACAACCCCCCACATTCTTTATACAGAATCTACTATAATAAAAATTTAACATATTAATCAATAAAAAACTGGTCCATTGTCTAAAGAAAGCAGCAACCTCTGCCAGGCTTCTGAATCATGTCACATCTGTGACAGTATATGAACTCCTTCCTGGGGCCTCAGCGACATAATCGGTTAGGGCTTAATAGTTAGCCAGCCCTCTCTACCTGAAAGGTTCTCCACTGCCAGATTCAATGAAACTCTGACGGAAACATCTGGGAAGAAATAACCGTGTCTGTAACAGGGACAGCGGTCCGTAAAGGGCACACGCTGCAGCTGTTTACATAGCATTGAGTCATCTAGTGATGGTTTTCAGGGTTCCTAGAGTCACACCTAACTAGTGGCTGCTGCTCAGCGGGGCCGCCCGGCACCCTCTGTGAAGGTCCCCATCCAGAGAAAGGCGCCTGAAGACCAGCAGCTGTGGTCCTTCTCCAAGGAAAGCCTACACCACAAGGGCGCTCCACATTAAAAAGGAAGTGTCACATGAACACAGTACTTTATTTACCTGTAGTGCTGGACACTGAGCCCGGGTCTCCTGAAGGCTAAGAAACACTCTATCACATTTATATTTCTATGTTGCTAGGCAAGAATCCAGGGCCTCAAGCATGCTAGGCAAATGCTCTACCAGTGAGCCACGCCCCCACGTCCCATGGCCATCAGACCTTGTCTAAGTCACTCCAGAACATCCGATCTCAAGCAAGTAAACAGACTGTCTATCAATCCTAAGCACTCCCAAACCCCTACGCATGAGCAGCAGCTGCCGTGGCAGCCAGTCAGGAGGCACAGTTATTTATTTTTACCTTTTTCAGAATGTCATCAACGAGTTTCAGAAATATCTCATCCACGTTGAAATTGTCCTTGGCGCTGGCTTCACAGAACCGCATCCCGGTTATCTGCTGTGCAAACTGAGAAGACACGTGCCCGCTGTAACGTGCAGCACAACCCAGACCAGACTGTGCTTTACCACCAAGGGTGGGGGAGCTCAGGGTCGGTACACTCCCATTTATGTTCAAATATCAGGTTCATGTGTACAGCAAATTTCTGTAGCAATACATATAACAAAACCTCTAGAGACCTTTAAATCCTATTATGCATGTGAGAGTCTAAACGTACAGTGTACCTGACATTTAAAATATGAGTTCCAATGCTTCTTCATGATTGGATCCTTAGCAGGAAAAAAATCATCAAAGCAAATCTTACAACCTAAAAACATTGTTTCTGTACAAAATGTCAACTTACATAATAATACCGTAGATACCAATGTGCTTTTGCCCTCTGCTTCAAATGGATCCAAAAAGGAGGTAAGTGAGCAAACAGAAGGCTGCGCCTGGCACTCACTGTGCGTTACCAGCACGTGAGCGACTGCAGGGCACCCACATTCACGCACCTTTTCTCCCTGCTGCTTGGAGATCTCTCTGTCTGCTTCACAGTCCAGCTTATTTCCAACCAGGAGAAGCTCAGCGTCTTCTGAAGCATACTGTGGGGTTGTCAGAGACGTCACACGCGGACAGGCAAACGTAAACGCACACTTGTCACCAGTTACTAACTGTTCCTTCTCTCCACTGCCCCTGAGCACCTCCTGGGGTGGGCAGGGCCCTCGGTGTTTTGGAAAGTACCTTCTCAGAGGTATGAACAACTACCATGGTCATGGTCCTGGTCTTGGCCCCAGCCATTCTTAAGACTCTGTTTAGGAAATGACTAAAACAACGGTCAAAGCTATGTACTCAAAAATGGTCACCAACTGAAAAAGGTCAGAGTTCAACAAAATGGGTAAAGAATGAAGCAAAGTGGGTAAAACCAGAGTGAGTCCTTTTGTCCCAAGAATATTAAACGACACAGGAAGGCCCTCACGATTAAAAGCTGGTGATAAAATGGAGTCAGTCCAAGATTTTAAACTTACTTTTATGCTGTAATGAAGTTAGTATTAACTCTATATCCAGAACAACTTTAAACTGCCTCTGTAAGGTTTAAAAAACTATAGGTATGCTAGTATCTCTGGAATAACTCATTCCATTTTGTGTGCTTTAAAGTCATTTGACGCACACTGCATGGAAGGAACCTGAGGATCACGGCCAAAGCACTCGTGAGCCTAGGAGAAGGGGTGGGAGCAGCTCCCCATGTGGGTGTCTTGCTGACATGATGGGACGGTCTGGCCCACGTTGAGCTTTCCAGAAATGAAAGCACTTAAATCTTGGTTGTGTACACCTTTGATCCCAGCACTTGGGAGGCTGAGGCAGGTGGATCTCTATGAGTTCAAGGCCAGCCAGGGAGGGCTACATAGTGAGACTCTTGTCTCAAAAAAGAGAAAAGAAAAGAGAGTTCTTACACAAAGAATGACAGATAGAACAAAGGCCAGGCCAGGGCATCCGACCTTGGTGGATTTGCAAACCCAAAAACCCAGCAGGCCCTCACTCACTCAGCACATTTCAACTATAAAGTGTGTACTGTCCGCAGGAGCAACTCCAAGGTTTCAAACACAGGGACTCCTCCACGGCACACAAACATCTGCTAGGCATTTCTAAAGGTGGGGGCCTACAACCGTAAACATGGATCTTAACAAATGTTCAAACATCTCACAGGTTCTGAAAACCATTTTCAGGAATGTAAGCCCCCAAAGAGTAAGACCATGGGTGGGAGGTAGCCCAGTTGGTAAAACGCTTACCACTAAGTATGAGGACTTTAGTCTCAAGTCTACACACCATGTGTGTGGTGTGAATGAGATGCCCGCTGTAGGCTCTGGAATCTGAACACCTGGTCCCCAATTAGTGGCATTGTTTGGGAAAGCTTAGGAGATGAGGCCTCGTTGGAGGAGGGAGGTAGCAGGGGTGGGCTCCTCGTTGAAGGAGGGAGGTAGCAGGGGTGGGCTCCTCGTTGGAGGAGGGAGGTAGCAGGGGTGGGCTCCTCGTTGGAGGGGTGTAGCAGGGTGGGCTGTGGGAGTTAAACTCACACCATCTCAAGCTCTCTCTCTCTCTCTGTGCTTGGTGTTTAAGGGCTGAGCTCTCTGCTTGCTGCTCCAGCTGCTGCCGTTTCCCCATTTTGACGGGGATGAACTCTGATCCCTCTAGAACCCTAGAACCCTAAGGCAGAACAAACTCTCCCTTCTATAGCTCGCCTAGGCCATGGTCTTTCATCACAGCAACAGAGGGGAACCAATCCACCATGCATGAATGCTGACTGAAGATGTGTGTTTGTAATCCCGCGAAGGAGAGATAAAAGAGGCCGCCTAGCCCACTAGTCTTCATAAAAGGAGAGCTCAAGAAGGAGAAAAACCCTGTGTGCCTGGCCTGGCCCAGAATCCGACTCTGATGGGAGCTTCCATCTTAGCCTCACAGTGCACCAACCAGCTCTTGTACGCGTGATTTCTCTGACTCTGAGCCCCCCTCACTGCCTGATTTTAGCTGGCTTTACAAATCACTAACTCTGGGAGCCGCACAGCTGAACCACATCCTATCAGTCTCTCACTACCTCCGCTGCAGACAACACTTCAACCCCTATAATTTTATTAAACACGGGTTTCATTTTGTTTGCATATGTGCGTGCACACTATATGGCTGTGTATGGAGGTCAGATGACGGCTGGCCGGAGGCGGTCTCTCTTCTCCACATCAGGCGTGGCAGCACCCTTACCCACTGAGCCCTCCCACCAGCCCCGGGCTGATGGCTACTAGGTTATGTTTTTAGGGACTTGAAGCTGGCCTTACTTTTTTTTTTTTTTTCTAAAAAAAAACCCTGACTCTTGACTTGGGTCTCTGCCTTCTGATATCATGAGGACTAAATTCTTCCCTCACACAAGGATGCCCCACAGCTAACACCACCACTGTGTATGAAGAGCCTCACAGCAGATCACTGATCCCCTTCACCTCTCCCCCCATCCTCAGCCATCTGCTTTGCCACCTCATAAGCATCCCTACCTACCCATGGAGGTGTACTGGAGACTAGGGCCTTCTCTGTACACAAATACTCTCTCCTGCGGCATGAAAGTAACCATGTACCCAGTGACCGATGCCAAGCATGGGGCAGGTAGAGGGCAGAGCCACTGTCTGCTTCATTCTTGGTTGTTGCTGAGTTTCTCTATGTAGCCCTGGCTGGCCTGGAACTTGTCACACAGACGAGGCTTGTCTCAAATTCACAGAGATTCACCCACCTCTGCCTCGTGCGTGCTGGAATTAAAGGTGTGCACCACCATGCCTGGCCCGTCTATTTCTTATACTGGACCCTAACATACTATGAAGAAGCACACAGGGAAAGCTTGATTAGTAAAACCAGAAGTGAACCTTTGCTAGCAGCTAAATGACACCAAAGTACAGTCAGGGCTGAGTACAATTTACACAAAACCCGATTTGTGTTTGAAACACAAAGGAATTGAACATCTAATTATTGCCCAAGGAGACAACTGCAGTCAACTGTATATACGTGGTCACATTTCAATCCCAACTGCTCTGTCTTCTGAAGGTGTACTGCTTACACACATCTCCTAGTGGAATATACAGGTCCCATTAACCATGAAGATACAGAATTTTCTGTAATAACTCAATTTGAAGCTGAGAGAAATCGTCTCTTGTTCAAAACGAGGAACCAAAAGAAACTGTAGACAATTAGATCCCTGGACCACCTGTGGGTACCAAAAAGTACATAAAGAGTGTCCACACGACCTTCCCTGCTTCTTTAACTCCGAGCAAGGTGCAAGATAGAGCAGAAAGAGTAAGTAAGGGTTTTGGCAAGAATGAAGGCTTGTTTCCTTGGTTACGAGCTGATTCTGGGTATTCTATTCTGTCACTGCCTTATCTCTAACAAGGTTGCATAAGGACAAGATGCCATTTAGTCACTAAGGATGCTACACCATCCTCCATCACTCTGTTCCCCTCTTCCTTTGACGAGTAATACTATGATGCACACAAACAAAGAGCTCACAACAGGAGAACGCGCCACATACCTTATCGATCATCTTCATCCATTTTGGCAAGTCATCGAATGTCTCTTTCTTGGTGATGTCGTAAACTAATATGATCCCCTTGGCACTTCTGTAATAGGCTGAGGTAATGCTGTTAAATCTCTCCTGTCCTGCCGTGTCCCTAGAAAACAGCAGTAGCAATCAGTTCCCAAACAAGTCTACATGTCGGTGCAGACACTCGCTCTGCTCCTCCTCCACCCCAGCCTTACAGGCGGAGAGAAGTTCAGGCTGTTACACGGTTAGAAGACTCGTGGTTTGTCTGTCTACAGACTGACAGCTAAACCGCATAACTGGAGACAGATTACCCACGCGATCAACCAGCAGCTAACCAGACTACCACCCTTCCCCAGAAAGATTACCCACGCGATCAACCAGCAGCTAACCAGACTACCACCCTTCCCCAGAAAGCTGCAGCAGGCAGGCCAGGACATCAAAACATAGGGGCATCTGCTTCTTTAAGATAAAAGGGAGACACGGCTCTCACAAAAGCACCCGCAGTTCCCAATGACCTGCTTTTGGCGCCTCACTGAACGCTTGCGGCAGGAGAAAACGTTCCTTAGAATTATTATTCTGCATCCTCCAAATAAACACTCAGGCTATTTGCCACTCCTCAAAGCCCCTCCACACTAAACTGTGTACCACCACACGGCTGAGCATGGGGAGGGCGAAGCCTCGATTCCACTCCATAGGATATTAGCCTATCTACTGTACGTCAGGGTAGAGCCGGTTCATCTAAAAATGTCGAGGTTTGTTGATCTCTTTGTATGAGTGTCTTGCTGCATGTACATGCGTGTACCACGTATGTGCCTGGTGCCTGTGGAGGTCAGAAAAAGGCAAGAGATCCCCTGGGGCTGGAGTCAGGGATGGAGTTGGGAACCCACGTTGGGTCTTTTGCAAGAGCAACAGGTGATTTTCACTGCAGAGCCATCTCTCCAGTCTCCACAAAGGTATCAACTACTGATGGAGGGGTCATGTTAGAAAGACTGAGGAATCCTAATTCTCTCTCCCTTCATCTCCAATGCTAAAGAGCTCATTCAAGCCCGTGGTGGGGCCCACACCTTTAATCTCGGCACTTGGGAGGCCACTGCAGTGGATCTCTGTGAAGTTGAGATCAGTCTGGTCTACAGAGTGAGTTCCAGGACAGCTAGAGTAGTTACACAGAGCATCCCAGTCTTAAAAAAATAAAAAAGAGCTCGTTTCTGGGTTTTCTGCTCTCAGCTAAGTCACTACCTAATAGAGCAGCACGGGATCTTATTGTCAGTTCTCTCTTTGCCTCTGGTACAAGCTGAAACATTCCTGCAATCCTGTTTTGCCAGTTTGGTAATTTAACATTTAAAATATTTATTTTTAATTATGTCTGCATGTGTGCCTGAGGCCAGAGGCTTCAGACCCCATGAGGGGGAGTTACAGATGGCTGTGAGATTCAACCTTGTGAAAGGAACCAAACTCTGGGTCCTTTGAAAGAGCAGAACAGTCAGGCATAGGGCACCTTTAATCCCAGCACTCAGGAGGCAGAAGCAGGTGGATCTCTGTGAGCTTGAGGCCAGCCTGGTCTACAAATCAAGTTCCAGGGCAGTCAGTGCCACACCAACACTCTTCCCCAGTGCCACACCAACACTCTTCCCCAGAGACACTTCCCAGTGCATACCAACACTCTTCCCCAGAGACACTTCCCAGTGCCACACCAACACTCTTCCCCAGTGCCACACCAACACTCTTCCCCAGTGACGTTCTCCAGTGCCACACCAACACTCTTCCCCAGTGACATTCTCCAGTGCCACACCAACACTCTTCCCCAGTGACATTCTCCAGTGCCACACCAACACTCTTCCCCAGTGACGTTCTCCAGTGTCACACCAACACTCTTCCCCAGTGTCACACCAACACTCTTCCCCAGTGACGTTCTCCAGTGCCACACCAACACTCTTCCCCAGTGTCATTCCCCAGGGTCACACCAATACTCTTCCTCAGTGTCAGTCCCCAGTGCCACACCAACACCCTTCCCCCGTGACATTTCCCAGTACCATGTCAACAGCTGCAGAAATTTACAGAGGGTCAGGAGGGCAGAGGGCAGTTTCTGGCTTAAGTTTTCACATCTAAGAGAAAAGAAGTCTGTGAGCCCCACGTGGCTGAATACAGACTATCAACTCTCATGGACCAGGCTTTCAAAAGGAAAGCCAGGAATTAATCCGAGTTGAAGACACTGTGGGGGAGGCCAGACACAACCAACAAGAGGCACTTGACAGAGCTAAAATTCGGGTCCTCTGCAAGAGCAATAGCCATTCTTAACTGCTGAGCCATCTCTCCAGCCCCATGACATGTTTTGCTCGTCACCCGCTCAAACCAGCTGTACACGCATTCTAATATTAGCCACCTTACCCTTCTCAGGGAAAAGATAGCCAGATGCCGATGCAGAGGTGGACATGTCCTGGATCCTTCAAAAGCTGTCCTAAGGTACTGATAGTCAGAAACACCAGCTTGTGTCAAAGCTTAAACCTTCACATATATGGGTGGTTTTCCTGCATGTATGTGTGTGTACTAAGAATGTGCCTGGTGCCCAACAATGTCAGAAGAGGTCAGAGGATCCCCTGGGTCTGGACTCACAGACAGCTGTGAGATACCCTGTGGTGCTAAGCATCCTCTCTCCAGCCATGAGAGGTAACCTGAGGGACAGCATGAACTAAAGAAAAATGGTTACCTTTCTGTGGAATAGTTATCAGATATTTAGGCAAAACTGTTGAAAACCAAACAAACCCATAAAACCCTGTAACACAAATTCTAGTTGGTATTAGTAACAAAACCCAGAGTTGGATGTAGGGGTTAATGCTGAAGATCAGAGAAGCAAAGCAGCCAACCGCTAGAGAGTTCTTTTACCTCTACCAATGTTCAGACCGAAGGGGCGATCGTTCTCAGTGTATCCTCAGACTTCATCCTCAGACTGCAAGTGCCTTCACCAAACCTCAGAATGCCCTGCCCCTCCGACTCATTCTGCTTTATATATTCTTCTCCCCACGCAGCCACATCCCTCCTGTCTCCACTTCCCTGGTGCTGGGATCTAAGGTGTGTGCCAACACTGCCTGGCTTCTATGGCTAGCTAGTGTGGCTGGCTCTGCACTCTGATCTTCAGGAAAGCTTTCTTTATCAAAACACAAACAAACCATCACTACAAAACCCCGAAGCCCTTACATGGGTTACAGAGTGGCGGACGACCAAACGAAAGTGATTACCTCAAGACACCAGGAGAGCAAGGCTGGCTTGGCTGCAGCTGTGCCCCAGACAAGGACATGGATGAAGGATGGAGACATGCCACTAACATTCAAGCGTTAGATGACCGGTGAGACCACAGATGCGGCAGCAATTAACGTGGATGAAAGCAAACACACACAGACGGTGGACAGACAGTCAGAGCTGAGGGCGACCTGCCAAGATGAGTTAGTAAGCTCAGTGTTGCGCCAGTGTTATGAAAACCACAAGTCATTCTCCAAGCAGCTCAGGGGGCCACTACTCAAGTGCACAGGCCACGCCTTTCTCCTGCAGAGTGGTGAGCAGCACCGGGAACTCCAGATGCCACTGTGGGCTGCTAACAGGGAAGAGGAAGAACACAGCTGGCCTGGCCTCTTGCTACAGCGCTGAGCTGAGAAATGGTCTAGTTCTCCTCGGATGGGGTTTCTGGGTCCCCTTCAGTATGCAGAAGATGCCCTGGTCACCAAGTACCCCAAGGCCAGCAGGACAGGGCATGTCAGCCACACTATACCCACACTGTATCAGCACAGGGCCCTGAGCTATGGTGTAGGTGATGTGTTTTTCCTTCCCGACAAGATGGTTGTGAACATACTGGGCTCTTTTGAATACCATGCAGTAATTTTAAAGACAAGAAGACATGCCTCCCTTCAATCCACCACCACCAGCACTGGGGATGGAAGCCAGGGCCTGGGACACGCCAAGCAAGGGTTCTACCACTGAGCTACACGCCAGTCCAAGACACTCCATCAAGCAACCATTTTAATGACAGCAGCTTGGGGACATCCGTGATGGGGAAGCACAGGCAGAGAGGTGCACACAGGCTCCTGGGACAGTGACACACACCCATGTGCAGAGGAGGAGACAAGTGGACCCGTCCCCAGGAAGCGCTGAGGAGATGAGGTGAGGTCCATTTTAGTAGCCAAGCGTGTGGGCTGTCAACACTGAACTTACCAGATCTGTAGTCTGATCTTCTTCCCCCTCAGCTCTACAGTCTTGATTTTAAAGTCAACACCTGCAGATAAAACAAGTGAATATGAAGCAAAAATAATAAAGACGCAGAGTACACAGGAACCCTACTTATAAGCATGACTCAGAAAACTAAAAGGACCTGTGTTGGGAAAGTTCAAAAGCGCAAGGGACGGATGTGCCGAGACCGCGGCTCCAGGCACTCTCCCGCTCCACCCTCAGCTGGGAGCCCAGCCCTGGCTTATCCCAGCACCTGCCGGACATGTAATTTACGACTCCTGGGGCCATTTCAAAACCACAGCAGCATTAGCAGAGGATGCCAGCTCAGAGATGATTCATAGATGGAAAATTTGAAATTCAATCTTGATTACAAGCAGCCTTTGTTTGAACCGGGAAGTTATTAATACATTACAATTTCTGGCTCTCACAAGTGTTGGTGAATATGTGCATGGCTCAGCATATTACTTATGGAGAAATTGGCACAGACATGCTGGGTAACCAAGTTCTCAGCACAAAAGAGAAAAAAATTACCCACCTATAGATTAGCATATTCAATTTTAATTTTTATTCATTTTAACACCGAAAGCAAACCATCGTGTGTAATATTTTTTCTTCTTAAAATCAGACTAGTAAGCTTCAAGTAAATTTTAAAAATCCAAATTTAATTGGTGTATCTCATCTGATATCTTTTATGGCCATACACAAACATATCTCAAGCCGAGATTTTCAAATAAGCATTTACAAGCAAAGAAGTGAGGAGATGCTGGCCGACCACAAGCACTAGAAATGCTTCTCTTTTGGGTCTACTTCCCAGCCACTTGCCAGGACCCAAGACGGACGACCCCAGGCAGGCAGCAGGCGCGTGCAGGGGACCACAGCCAGCACTGTGACGCTGCCTGTCCTCTGCTCATCCATTTTGGGACCTGAGGCAGCAGTGGTTGGACGAGGCGCTGAGGTGAACAGAATGACATGTGACTGGGGTTAAAATTAGCAACACACCAGACATGTCTGTGAGACCGAGCTGGGGGTGGTCCCTCCATGGGCAACAGAGAAGTTCTGTGACTAGACAACATCACAGTGGAGATGCTGCATTTCAATTCTCGCTTTTAGTTTTATAATGTTTGTTCATTTGTGTGTTTGTTTGAATCAGGGTCTCTCTACATAGCCCTGGCTGGCCTGGACCGAAGCGACCCACTGGCCTCAGCCTCCGAGCGCCAGCACCACCTGGCTCCTTTCCTGTCTCAGCCCTTCACAGCAAGGCTGGCTGACACCATCTCAGCTTTTCCAAAGTCAAATGGTTTTCAGGCATAGCCGTGAGTGAGCCTGGGAGCAGGTCTGCGCAAGCAAATGGCCTTGAGCAAGGCTCCCGAATGACTCACCCCAAGGGGACACCCCCGAGGCACAGCCACACTGGCGACTCTACTGCCACAAGGCGCAGCCTGGTGACAACCCTGTCTCTGCAATATTAACCTAAGTGAAGGACTTCACGCCATGACTCTGCGATGTGAACTCCAGCCTGAACTCACCCCGCCATGACCACTGTGTTAAACACTTACTAATTTATTACTGCGGTGTGCGAGAGCGCAGGAGTTGGTTCTCTGTACCATGTGGACACCAGGGGGCACGGGAGACTCCGAGGGTGGTGGGGGCTTTGCACACAACCATCCTGTCAGCCCCTTTGATTTCACTTTTCTTTTCCTACTTCAAAGGACTTTGTTTGCAGAATCTGAGTTAGAGATGTTACCTTTGGGAAGTTTGTTACTTTACTGAAAAGAATTGGCCAGTGGCCTCTCTCCTGAGTTCTGCTCCCGATAGCAGCAGAGCAGGCCACTGTGCTCGGAGGCAGCTTCCTCTGCTAAGTTGTGTCTGCACACGTCACATGTTGGCCACTCTTTCTCAGCCAGTTTGAAAACCTACCTGTATTAGCAGTCCTTTGCGAGGTTATTTTTTCTAACCACAGAGCTCAATGAATGGAAATAAAAGGATCAGACATCAATACTCAAAACCAGAAAATAAGGACAGTTACTTAGAATGAAACTGAACAAAGACTCTGTTCAGCCCGCGGGGGAATCGAGTACTCTTGGAGCGTGGTCAGTACAATAGCATCAGTAACTGCAGCAGAAACATTCTAAAGCTGGGAAGTGGCTGAACTGAAAAGTCTAGATGTCGGGCCGGAGAGCTGATTAAGAAGACTCCTTGCTCTTACAGAGGAGGACTTGGAGTCAGTCCCAGCACACACATGACGGACTGTAACTCCAATCCAGGGGACCCAATGCCCTCTGCTGACCTCAGCAGGTACTGTTGGCACCTGGTGCACACACATGCCTGCAGGCAAAACACTCACATGCCTAAAATACATAAATCTAAAAAAAAAAAATCAAGTCAATAAATGGTTACAGCTCCCTAAAACTATCCCTTCTCTTAGATAAAATAGCTGTGTTGTATCTAGCAGCTCCAAGTAGCTTGTAATGACTGGAAAAGTAATTCAATTTATGGCGTGGACATATATCTTTGTAGTTGTTGTTCCTTTGGAAACTACAGCTCCCAGACTCCTCCTGGATTACGAATACCTGCGCGCGGGCTTGCTCAGGTGCAGGTCATTTCTCCCAGATAACCTTGCACTTCCCGTTAGAAAGCGAGCTTCCACGAGGTCTCGCCCCTTCTTGCCCTTTACCCTCGTGTATCTCGCACACCCATCCCTTATCGTGTCCCCCTCCCCCCATTAAAGTGCACCCACGTGGGAGCCGCGTGTCTCGTCTATCCTGTGTTCGTCTACACACCCCACCCGCCGTTTTTAAAAGAATAATAGTAGTAATACAAGTACAGCACTGAACATGTCTAAAAACGTCGCCTCAAGTATAAAATGACTCCATGCTGTGTATCCAGTGTCGGCAAGCCTCAGACATGACAGTGACGACAAGTCTCAACTATGGGGCCGCAGCTTTAGGCACATCATACTCGGGGACAAAGTGGGCGGCACCTTCACTTCTACCTGCAGCTCTGCTGAAAACCCAGTTTCTCGGAGGCTTCTCGACTAACAGGTATGAAAGCAACCTTCACTATCTACCCTGCGGATTAACAGGGACAGTCCCTGCCCCCAAAGCTGGCTGGCAATGACCTACATTAACACTTGGCAACAGAGTACCTTCCGCGGCTAGCCACTCTTAGAGAACCTTCTCGTCTGCCCAGATGTCTTTTCCATCCTAGATTTCACACGGAATCTTCCCTGACCACATTGCCCTGCTCCCACCCCAGGTCCCGGTCCTGCACTATTCTTGCCCTAATGGAATCTTTCTCCACTGGCCTCACCCACAGACTGTGCATCCTCAAAGACCTAGCACCCCTGACTTACTTGCCCAGCACACAGCAGCAACTGGAGGACTTGGATGGTGACGGGCAGTTGGCCTCTTCACTAGATGCTGGAGAGTAACTTAGTTAAAAACTAGGGGTATTTTGAACTGAGGTAGTGTTTGTTTTTAAGACAAGAGGCAGACAAGGCAGCTATGGAACGGGAGTCCTGGATACGAGCACATCTTGTAGGGGACATCAGATCTGAGACAGCAGGGGTAACTGCTAGACCACAGCTAACACAACAGCAGAATCTGGATTCACGCTCACACTTGTGTGAACAACTACAGGCTGTTATTATAAAGATCAGATGGGTGAGGAAGAAAGGCACGTGAGAGGGCGTGTAAATGGCTCACTATTATCTTAACCACGCCGCTAGAGGAGAGCCTGTCTCTCACGGCTGAAGAACTGCTGCCTAGGCAGACCAGAGTGAAAACATTTCCAAACATTGTTTCTCTTTGCTGGGCCCTAAGAAGTTACAAAACAGAACAGCAGGAATAGATAGACTTCTCTTTCTTCCAGTTCCTTTCCAGCCTAAAGAAAAAAACCACCACCATGGTCAGTATCTTGGACACAGGCAGCCCCTGCTACAGGCCTATAGGATCACCTGGCTTCTCTACCAACTCAAGACCCGCAGCTTGCCCCAGATGGCATTGGACTTTACTGAACATCAACGCGGCCATGGAGTCCCAGGCTCTCACATACGTCTCAATGTAAAATGGTCGTGACACTGTGGTTCCGTCCACAGCCACTTTGGGACATTATATCCCTGACTCAACAGTGGCAGACTAAGATGTGTCAAGTCACACATGCAAGTCCAACATTGGGTGGGCGGCACTAATGTCTGACAGCCTGTATTATTATTATTATTGGGAATGAGTCTCCTGTCCAAGCTGCATTCCCGCGTGAGGAGAGTCCAGGGTGAACCGCACACTTTGAGGGACAGGGAGAAGCGCCGGCTGCCTCCAGACCTAGTCTCTACTCTTGTAGCAAGTTCAGATTTTACCTTTATTTTTATGTGCCTTAGTGTTTTGCCTGCATGTCTGTGTGAGGGTGTTGGATCCCCAGGAACTGGAGTCGCAGACAGCTGTGAGCTGCCATGTGGGTGCTAGGAATTGAACCCGGGTCCTCTGGAAGAGCAGTCAGTGCTCTTAACTGTTGAGCCATCTCTCCAGCTCCCGAAAGTATCTTATGGGTAAAGCCTCAAGGATTTGGCTGGCTTTCCCTCCCTAAGCTAAGTTGTGAGGATTCAGTACAACTAAAACAATATTCTAATTATGGAATTTTGTGATCATTTCCGAGAAAGGCGCTATTATAGAGCAAAACTGAAGGTGAGAGAGGGCTGGACAGATAGTTCAGGGGTTTAAGACCACTGGCTGCTCACAAAGAGAACCCAGGTTTGGTTTCCAGAATCTACATGGTAGCGTGGAACCATCTGCAACTCCACTTCAAGGAGACCTGACACTTTTTTCTAGTTTCTGAGGGCATTGCATACATGTGATGTAGGACATACATGTAGGTAGAACACCCAAAATACACATAAAAATAAAAATAAGTCTCTGAAAACAAAAATAAGGGTACGTATGTGTAAACCCACCACACGTCACTACAGAAGCTCACCCGGCTAGGGCAGCACAGGTACACGGCTGTAAACCCACCACGCGTCACTACAGAAGCCTTGACAAATGCAAACCATGAGGTCCAGCTGGCTACCTGCCCAACTCCACCATCTGAGCAGCACAGGGAAAGGCCAGGGGGGCTGAAGAACAAGACTTTTCTTTTTGAGTAAAAATTAAAAGAAAAAAAAATGTTGGCTTGAAATTGTACTTTAGCTGATCAACAGGAGAATACTAACATCTTATCATACAACAACAACAACAACAAAAAAAAAAAAACACAAGGAAGGGAAAGAAAATGGGAGAAAGTAGCTCTTTATTGACCGGCAATGGTGACATCACAGGGTTCTGGCAGTTCAACTTCAGAGGCTTCACACATTAAGAAGGGCGGGGAACAGGAAGGCTCTTCATCGGCCTGCCAGAGGCTCACTGGAGCTTGTTTACTTGTAAGCTAAGAAGGTAGGAACACAAGTGCTAGAGTCAGCAGTAGGTCAGGCTGGAGAGGAGGGAGGGGAGACTGTCAGTGTCACACACATGATGTCCTAGCAGCCCGTCAGACTGGACAGGAGGGAGGGGAGACTTTCAGTGGTACACACATGACGTCCAAGTAGTCTGTCAGACTGGAGAGGAGGGAGGGGAGACTTTCAGTGTCACACACACGGTGTCCTGTTAGGTCTGTATTGTTGCTTCCTGGCTTTAAGGATTAAATAACAACATAACCACACTCAATTAGGGTATAGGGTTGGTCTGTAGTTTTGTTTTCAGAATACTTTCCAACATGAAAGGCGTGCAACAGAAAGGAGAACCGTAAACAACCAGTTTCTTCCCTCTGATGAAACGCGATGGTTCTCACTTTTTTCCTTTTACACTGGACTGCCACCGTCTTTGTGACTCACACCCCTCTCAAGGGACAAGCCAGGTGTGCAGGTGCCAACTTTGTGTCCTATTTAAATGCTCCTAGAATGGTCTGATGTAGCTATAGAGAACCTCGGGAAAGTATCTGCGAGAGACACGGACTGCTGTACAAAGCCATGTTTTCTTCCCCAGTTCAGCTCAATGGCAGTTGCAACAATGTGTCTGATGCCTCCCTGCAGAGCAAGCAACTCTCACCTCCCATCCTCAAAGGCCAAATGCTCTCTTCCCAGCCAGCTCAGGGCCTCGACAGAGACCCCTGGCAGAGTCCACAGGCTGGACAAAAAGAAAGCCCTCTCTATGTCTATCATACACAATGAGACTTAACCTCTTCGGCGTGAGAAGCAGAAGCCTGTGGGCTTACACTAACTCCCGAAATAAACCCAAGCACAGTGCGCTGCTCCCTGGGCCTCTTCCTGAGCTGTGATCTCACATCGCTCTGCAGTGGGTGGGGCAACCGGGGAGGCTGTGCTGCTCCAGTGTTTGGGAAGGGATTCTGGGCATTCTTGCCTGACGCCCCTCTCTTTTTTATTTTGTATGTGTGGGTGTTTTGCCTGCCCATATATCTGTGGACCACATGCATGCCTGGTGCCCTCTGAGGTCAGAAGGGGGCATCAAATTCTCTAGAACTGGAGATACAGATGGTTGTGAGCTGCCTGTTGGGTGCTGGGTACTGAACCCAGATCCTCGGAGGAGCAGCCAGAGTTCTTAACGGCTGAGACACCTCTCCAGCCCCCCTTGCCACAATTCTCTTAAGTGAAACACTCAGCATATGTGTTTGGAAGATTGCATTTAAGAACAGAAGTGCAATCAAAAAAAATCAGAGTTTTAACCTAGAAAAACAAGTATATCTTGACTATTCTTTTTTTTGTTGTTGTTGTTTTTTTGAGACAGGGTTTCTCTATGGTTTTGGAGCCTGTCCTGGAACTAGCTCTTGTAGACCAGGCTGGTCTCGAACTCACAGAGATCCGCCTGCCTCTGCCTCCCGAGTGCTGGGATTAAAGGCGTGCGCCACCACCGCCCGGCTTATCTTGACTATTCTTACCCCAGCTTCAGCCCTGAAAGCTGCAGACTAAAGAGGAAAGTGGCCAATTTCATCCATACCCATTCTGAAACTTACCAGGTAAAAACACCGATGGCCACATTTATAGGCAAGCCAGATGGCCAAGTCTGCATGGGTCTTACTCATTCAACTGTTTTATGAGCCCTCAATTCTGTGGTCAGTTCAAGAGCTCCAGCAGGTGTGGCCTAGGCTGAAGGCTGTCCAGGTAGCTGAGGCATATCCCACCTCCACAAGAACCAGAGAGGACACCCAGGAAGATAACACGAGGGCCGTGGCCAATAGGTTAGCATTGTCTCTCTAAGTACTTGGTGTCTTCTGAGAAGGGCTGGGAAGTCGTAAGAATTGCTGGAGAGGACAAAGGTCCCCAGAGGGAAATTTTAAAAGCTTTAATTCTGCTATCTGATCTCACCTATATTTCCCATCTTCATTTTAATTCTCTTTCTCCCTCTTTTGGAACTGATGATGGTGGGTTTTGAAAACATCTTTACTTGGCAAAGTAAGAGAACCAATGATCCTATGACGGTCTCTACCATTTTTAAGGGGACTTTCACTGCTCAGGAATAATAGAATTCTGGTTTAGATAGCTTTACATCAATTTATTCTATGTTCCGAAAGTTTCAGAATACTTTAATATACATAATGAGATGACAGAGAATGGACTGAAGCCCAAACACAACATTTGTGGTTCACATTGCTCATGAATATAGCAGGAAGGTCATTTAATGCATGATCCCTTGGAGATGGAGCACAGGCAGTTCCTAACTGCCTGGTGTGGGTGCTGGGACCAATCCTTGGTCCTCTGCAGGAGCAGCAACACTCTTAACCATTGGATGATCTCTCTAGCCCTGCCCCCAAATAAACATATTTTAATGGATTTTCTCAAACTAAACTTGAAAATTTTTATTTATGCAAAATAAAGGGGATCTACAACAGAGAAAACAGGCCAGGAACTCTGCAAGGCTTCTCTGTCTCCCAGCCAGACAGTAATCACATGAACACACGTGTACCTAGGGTTCACAGCAGCACACGTAAAAAGTGTTCACAATCACATGAGCACATGTGTACCTGGGTTCACAGCAGTGTGCATAGTGTTCACAATCACACGAACACACATGTACCTGGGTTTACAGTAGCGCACGTAAAAAGTGTTCACAATCACATGAGCACATGTGTACCTGGGTTCACAGCAGTGTGCATAGTGTTCACAATCACACGAACACACATGCACCTGGGTTTACAGCAGCGCACGTAAAAAGTGTTCACAATCACATGAGCACATGTGTACCCGGGTTCACAGCAGTGTGCGTAAAGAGTGTTCACAATCACATGAACGCACGCGTACCTAGAGATTCACCCAGAAATTAATCACATGAACACACGTGTACCTAGGGCTCACAGCAGCACATGTGTGTTTACAATACAGAAATCCACGGAATAAAACGGCTCAGGTATGTCAGAGACATTGTCTAGGCAAAGAAGAAACTGGAGAAACTGGCACAGAAGGGGCTGTGGGCCAACATCAATAGCAAACTTGCTTTCTCTCTCCTATCTCTCTAACTTCACAAACACTGTTCCTATACTTTGAAAAAAAAAAAAAAACTGGCCAGATTGGGGGCTGGAGAGATGGCTCAGTGGTTGAGAGCATTGCCTGCTCTTCCAAAGGTCCTGAGTTCAATTCCCAGCAACCACATGGTGGCTCACAACCATCTGTAATGGAGTCTGGTGCCCTCTTCCGGCCTGCAGGCATACACACAGATAGAATACTATATACATAATAAATAAATAAATATTAAAAAAAACAAAAAAAACTGGCCAGATAATTCTAGTTGTATCTACAAATACAAATACAAATCTATTTGAAAAATCATATTCTACAATAATTGCCATTAAATAAGTTAATATTGTAGCTTTTCACACCTTGTGAATTCTATGTGTTTCAAACCCAGTCTGCTCCTGAAAATTAATCATAACAATAAAAAAACCCCCAACATTTCGCTGATTCAAATTTTACATTCTTCTACCAGCTCAAGTCCCTAAGGAGCACCCTAATTTCCTGTTACACAAAGTCCACAGGTGTCTGATGAACTGTCAAAGGTATATTTCAGAAGTCTCTCTTCAAGTCTCTGAATTACAGGCGCCACGACCCTGCTTCTGTAACCCATCTCTGTGCACACAGGCTCAGGGGCTGTGGTCTCCTCCAGACGCAGCCTCAGTAAGGAAAACAACAACGGGGAAGACACTCGTCCTCTGTGTGGGGCATTGTACTGGGACGAGAAGAAACTAGAAACACAGGCCACAGAAGGACCCCGACCCCACCACACCCAGAGTCATATTTAAACAGCATAAAGGAACTTAAGGAATGAACTTAGCTCCACGCAGTTCAATGGGAAGGAATCCTCTAAGAAGCTCTCAGCCCCAGCTGGGAAGCACTTCGAAGCTAAGTGCTCTCCACTGTCAGCTAGCTCCCCGTGAGCGTGGCACCACTTGCACGCTGAACCCACACCCTGTTCCACGTTCCCCACGGGCAGCGTGACAACCAGCCCCCAGCAGGTGCTCCACCAATGACCTGCTCACTAGGAAGGAAAGCGAGTCAGTGGCAGGAGCTAAAGAGACGCCCTTAGCATTTGCTGTCTTTAGCTTTGAGTAAGCCATGGTTTCCATCTTCCTTTAGACTCCCCAAGACAAGAAACATTTATTGAAGTTAACTACTACAGGCTGCATACAAAGTAAACAAAAACATATAAGAAAAAACATGCATCCTCAGTGTGGGGAGACACACTTACACACGTACATATATAATTATGTGTGTGAGTTTCCCTGCTAACTCCTAGGTAGTCTATGCAATCCCATTGGCTGGTTTCACTCACTGGGAAAGCTCACAGGGCAGGTCCACCCTTCTCAGAACTACATGCTAGCCAGGGTCTCGAAGCACCATTTCTATGCGTCCTAGAGTGTGGGTGTCCTGTTCTGGAGGGCAGCTTTACCCATTGCCTCACACCCCATGCCTTCACAGTGTTGGTATCTGCACCGACTTTTCCCTTCCGAATTAGTCACAATCATACCCTTCATTTTTACACATGTAAGTAAGTGCGGGGCCATAAAAGACTAGTAATCCTCAACTGCCTTTAGACCCTACTGCGTTTACATCAGCTACTAACAAAATAACAGCAGCCTCATTTCCTGGTTAATAACTCCCTAGATACTTTCATGATCCAAAATTGGATATTTGCAACAGGTATAATTATGTTACTGGATTTCAATATCACATTCCCAAGACAAACAGACAAACATTAAAAAAAAAAAGGGTAGAAGGAGCATAAATATTTAAAAAAAAAAACCAAATAAATAAAAGTAGAAGGGGAAAAAATGAAGGGGCATACTCAAAAAGGAAATTAAAAAGGTCAATGTGAAAACTGGAGGATTAATTTTCCAGTTAAGTACTTAAAACTGCCATTGTTTTGTTACCTGAAAACTCACAATTATGATCTCATGATCTCTTTAGGGAGAGGTCCTAAAATTCTCTACAGAATTCTCATCTCAAAATGGGCACCATCAATGTTTACAACTGTAAACATGTGTATACGTTTTTTAGCATTTCAATTCTCCAAACTGAGATTTGCCTTGTTTGAGACAGGGTCTCTTTATACAGCATTGTCTGTCCTGGAACTCACTGCCTAGACCAGGCTGACTTTGAACTTACAGAGATCAGCTGGTCTCTGACCGATACTGGGATTCAAGACGTGTACCAAACATTCCTGGACTCCCTGTCCAGTCCCTTTTGTTTATTCTACAGAGTCACCCCGAATCAGAGTTCTCTGGGCAGCCTTTCTATGGGCACAACTGGCTCCCATACCCCCCGACAAGCCTCAATGTCAAGTTCTGTCAGTCCAGCGTCATTAAAAACATTCCCTTGCAGTTTCAAATCCAGATCTCGAGGAAGGAAAGCAGCAACGTTACAGATAGATTTCACCGACTCCGGTTGGGTAGTGGAGGAATGGTTCTCACTTTGCCTGTCACCCGGTTATTTGAGGTCAAGGATAAACACAGCCGAAATCCCTCTGCCCTACATTTGTACACAAAACAAGAAGCTGGAGCGCCGCTTTACTGCGAAGGTCTCTGCAGTGATTTTTCAACTTCTTCGCAGTAAAATATGAAAACGGATGGGCAATGAGAAAGTAAGCCCTGGTTCATTCTTCTAGCCTGTTATGCTAAGAGGTTCGAGCCCGCTTAGGATGGTGATCTCGGGGCGCTGAACCAGTGGCTGGCCCCGGGCATTACTTTCCCATCTCACAAAGCCGTTTTCCTGGGCGAGCTGGTATAACGGACCGGGAGTTTCCACGGATGCATGAACCCGACCTCATGGCCCGAGAAGGCTCTGGGAGGGAATGTCCCGGCTCTGGGGGTCGGACACCCGCGGAAAGGCCACGGAAAACTCGGCCTGGCCCCGGGAGGGGGTCAGAGCCTCCACAGGGACCCGGCCTGTGCGCGGCTCGGATGCCTGATGTTCCCACGGCGGGAAAGCCCGGGCACCCGCAGAATGGCCACGGGAAACTCAGCCTGGCCCAGGGAGGGGTCAGAGTGTCCACGGGGGACCGGGCCCCGACCTCCCCACGGGCCCTCCCGCCCCAGGCCCGGCGTACCCACGGTGGACTTGCAGGCCTCGCAGAACGTATCGTCGGTGAAGCGCTCCATTAGGCTGGTCTTGCCCACGCCGCGGGAGCCGATGATGATGACCTGCAGCTTGAAGTCGGCCGGCCTCGGGGGCTGCTTCCTCCGGCGGGCCTGGCCGCCCGACAGCGCCGGGGAGACCGCGCCCAGGCCGCCGCCCGCGGGCCGCCGGTGCAGCGCGGCGCTCGGATCCATGCACGCATACGGCTCGCCCTCGGGCCGCCTTCCGCGCGCCCCGGGCCCCCGCACACCGTCCACCCGCTCCGCACCGCCGCCGCCTCCGCCGCCGCCGGGAGAGGAGGAAGGGAAGCAGCTCCTCCGCAGCAGCGGCAGCAGCATCCCGGACCGGGAGGGGCTGGGAGCGCAGGCGCCGCGCGATGCGACGCCGGAGCGCGACCCCTGCCGGCCGGAGGACCGAACCGCACGCTCCGCTCCGCGGCGGGACGACGCTCTTGGTCACCACGGTCCCCCCGCCCCCGCCCTCCCTCCTCTGCGCATTTCCACTCGTGGTTTACTTTCACCGCGATCAGTCCTTAAGAGCCTCGCACTTTTATTAGCCGCTCGCCCAGCGAACATGTTGCAAGGTGCATGACCTGTGATCACCGTCCCGAACTCAAGTTGTTTTGGGTGCCAGGGGTTCCCGGCCCGGCCCACGCGGGTTCGGGTGTGAACGCCCACTTTGACTGAAGCCCCGGCACCCTGGCGGGACAAAGGCTCTGCATGCGACTATCCTGTGCGGGGTCCCAAGGAATCTGCTATCTTAACTGGGCTTCTGTCTCTCTCTCAAGAAGACATTTGAGTTGAAGTCCGTCAAATTCAGTAAATGGCTTGCACCTTTGGGGAAGCGAGCAGGTAAAATCTCAGAGGTCAAGCGACCAAAATTCCCAAAGTTTAGGAACTGATATGGGTGGGTTATTTTGCCATTTGTACTTGAAAGTATTTAAAGCTACAGAAGCTTGCCAACGATTTATTTAGCAAATTCCTCCGCGTGAACTTGAGCTCCTCGGAACACTAGGTTCTAAACATGATAGGCGCTGGCACGCGCACGGAGGATGATCACGTTACTCACCAAATTTCAGCCGAATTTAGAACCAGATTTACTAACATATAGCGCATGCGTCTGTTTCCTGTGAATGCAAAGTTGAAGAAGTCACCTTATTTTGCAAAGGCAATTGCAATTGGATTTTAGAAGATTTTTTTAAGAGAACGAAATCGCCACAGATAACCATATAAATAAAGTTGTTTGGTGCTCTGTGCTCGCTCTTCAGCCCAGACCGAGTAATCAAAGGGGTGCTCTCAAATCCTGCCGTATGAGCAATTACTCCCAATCATTCCAAAAGGCCACCGTCAACATGACCTTACCACACACCTAAGACCCGTGCGGAGCCTGTGGTTGCCTCTGCCGAAAGGTAGAGGTTGAAGGAAGAAATGGGAAGGAGATGCTAGAGACATGGAGACAGCAACAGCCTGGGAAAACCAAGGGTTGCGTTTCACAAAGCCGGGCGTGATCAAAAGGCCTCGATGTTGCCATTCTGTGCTTTGGTAAATTCCTTTAAATTAAGTTTGTTCTCATGGAGACATATAATGATACATGTTTTGATGCACACATGCTGTGTAACATTTAAATCAGATTAGATATATCTCCTCATACAGCTGTTATATTTTCACGGTGAAAACACTGGAAGTCTTTTGGTTTTTGGAAGGGTACAGTACGTTACTGCCATCTGTAACGGACCTACTGGGCAACGACACGCCAGGGACTTTCTATCCTGGCCTTACTATTAATACCCATCCATCAATCTCTGTTGTCCTCTCCTCCCAAAGCCCGCAGCATTGTGCTCTTAGCTCTCTGTGAGGTGAAGATGTTTTTAGACTCCACATAGGCGTGAGATCACGTGGTACTTATCTTTCAGTGCCTGTTTCCACTTCATTTAACGTAAAGATTCCCAGTTCCAGGCGATACAAAGGACAGGATTCTTCTTTCAATGGCTGGACGATATTCCCTTGCACATCGAACCACATATTCTCGCTCCGTTTGTCAGCTGGTGGACACCCCGTTTGCTCCCGTTTCTTGGCTGTTGTGAACAGCCCTGCAGCAGACACGGCAGCACAGATGTGTCCTTAACACACAGATTCTGTTTTCTTTGGTGTTTATGGTGTTTGGTGTTATAATTCAGGATTGAAATGGCCCACTAAGGTCTGAGTCGATTAAAGGTTGGCCCCTAACTTAGCGTAGTAGGGGACATTTAGGAGGTGAGACCTTGACTGGGTATGGTGGTACACAGCTTTAATTCCAGCACTTGCGAGGCACAGGCTGGTAGGACCTCTGTAAGTTCAGGGCTAGCCTGTGCTACATAGTAAGACACTCTCAAGAAAAGAAGAAATGAAGCAGGTAGTCCTTAAGGGCATGCCTCCAAATGAGGATATTGGGGTTCCCAGCCCTTTCGTCATTTGCTCCATCATGTGCACCTGACAACATGTAGACCCAAAACTTTGGAGCCAACTAGCTCCAAAACTGAGCAAAAAACAAATTCTTCCTCCTGTGAATGGCTAATGGCAGGTATTTTGTTACAGTGACTGATAGCTGACTAACGGGATTGCCAGATCAAATAGTAGCTCGATTTTATTCCTATTGGTTTGTAGATTGGCGAATTGTTCTCTTTTTCTTAAGTTGGATCAGCTTCCAACAATTAGTTCTTTGTGCTTTCTATGTTTTGAAGCAGCTCCCAAAGTTCACTGGATGCTAAGTGTTTTGTTGGCACCATTTCCTCCGAGCCATCTTTATTCCTTTTATTCGGAGGCCTTTCTCTTTTCATGAAGAAAGTAGGCTTGCCACCAAGGGCTTTTTCTCTGGCTACACACCAGGAGTTTCTGAACAAGGGGTGGGGACACCCTCTGCACACTTGGCTGTTTCTTAATGACTTTGCTCATGGTGGACTGGTGTCTCCCATGAAGAATTATCCAAGTTTCTTTCTTGGCTGCACTTGCATTTTTGTTAGTCTTTCTTTTTACTTTTTTGGTTTTTCAAGAGAGGGTTTCTCTGTGTAGCTTTGGTGGTGACTGTCCTGGAACTAGCACTTGTAGACCAGGCTGGTCACGAACTCACAGAGATCAACCTGCCCTTACCTCCCGAGTGCTGGGATTAAAGGCAAGTGCCACCACTGCCCAGCTTAGTTAGTTCTTTCTTTCACTTAACCATTTGTCAAATGGCAAAAGTGTGCAGCCCTGGAAGACAACGTTAGCTGACTGTGTGTGAACTGAGTAACGCCCACGATGTGATGTCAGAATAAGCGGTGTCCCCTGCAGATTCACGTGTCTGAACACTTGGTCCACAGCCGCTGGTGCTCTTTGGCGAGGTTGTGGAATCTTTGTGGTATGGAGTTTGGCTGGAGTAAGTTGGGTCACTGGGGGCGGGGTTTGCTGGAGGAAGTGGGTCACTGGGGGTGGGCTTTGCGGGGGTTTCCTGATTGATAGCCCCCTCAGCTTCCTACTCTGGCTTCCTGTAACCACGCCTCCCTCGCCATGTGAACTTTCTGGGTTTTGATCTTTTCTCACAACACTGGAACAATATGTTATAATAACGAATCTGACTCCAGTTTTTTTTTTTTTTTTTTTTTTTTTTTTGAGACAGGGTTTCTCTGTAGCTTTGGAGCCTGTCCTGGAACTAGCTCTTGTAGACCAGGCTGGCCTCGAACTCACAGAGATCCGCCTGCCTCTGCCTCCCGAGTGCTGGGATTAAAGGCGTGCGCCACCACCGCCCGGCTCTGACTACAGTTTTTAATACTGACTGACATCTTTTGACTCTCTCTGTCTTCCCTTCCAATCCACCATCTAGGCAAGACGACTAGAGGCCTGGGTATTCTCTTCCTGAGGTGCTGCCGGGTGAGTCAAAGCATGCAAGTTTTACGGAGCCCTCTCTCCACCCTCCGTGAGTGTTCAGCTTCCTTCTTTCCTGGGCACTTGGGCCATTTTTCACGGCAGCTTGGGACGGCTGCCCTGTTCGCTCCAGAATGGTTTAATTATGTAAACAAGCAGCAGGGTGAATAACAGACACACCCCCTTGGGGCAAGAGCAGCCTCAGCAGTCTTGACACCCGAAACAGTGGACATCCATGCCCGTCTTTCCCGTGGAGCGTAGCCAACAGACACGAATGGTCACTATGGTCACCCGTTACAATGGACGTGTTGTCATTTATATGGTGATCCGTAAGCTGGAAAGCTGGCTGTGAGGTGACACTTTCTGTAAACACTCTTGTAAGGACTCCACGGAGGCTGAAATCAGAACTGTTGATATCTGGTATTATTCAAGTAAGTGACATGGGACATTTTCCTTATCAGAGCCATACAAAGAGGACTAACTGTATTCTAAAGCAGAGTGGGAATTGGGTAGCAATGGATTGAATTCACATGCAGAGTGAGGACGAGACCCAAGCAGCGAGGCGTCCACCTTCTTGCTAAGGCGTATTTTAGCCTGTCTCATCACACGTCCCCAGAGACACATGGCATTACACACCACTCCCAATGGTCTAATTATACCATATAACCCCTTTGTTCTCCTCCAGGGGAGCACACTAGAATCCCGGGGAGTAGCCACAGTCATCACTGTTGCCTGTTGCGTAACCACCCCACAACACCCCCTAATTCACCCCAACAGAAATCTGACTTTTGTTCAGGTACCCACACTGCCCCATGATGTCACGTGCTTCGGGCACAGCTTGCCGAGGCAGCCAGAGCAGGAGGCGTGAATGTTCATTTTCTAAGTCGATGGCGTGGATTCTAACACCCTTGTCCATCAGTGGCTTAGGAAGCGGCGTATGATCAGAATGGCCACCTACAAGAAGCTAGTGACATCTTTCCAAGGATAGAGGCTTCTGATACAGCATCAACTGTGAGAAAAAAAGATGACCCAAGGCAGAGCTCTGGACCTCCAAGTGGAAGGCTTATGGCCGCCGCCACCATCTTGAGAAAGGCTGGCTGGGTTACTGTATCTGGCGGAGTGGGGAGAGCAGGACTTTGACTCGAGAAACGAGAAATCACATATATCAAATGATATAGTACATACAACCCATGCACCTTCCTTCCTTTATAATTCATGTTCTATCTATCTATCTATCTATCTATCTATCTATCTATCTATCTATCTATCTATCTATCTATCTATCCATCCATCCATCCATCCATCCATCCATCCATCCATCCATC
>NW_026068044.1:3175600-3177620 GCF_014885135.2 Alexandromys fortis
ATCTATCATCTATCCATCCATCCATCCATCCATCCATCCATCCATCCATCCATCTATCTATCTATCTATCTATCTATCTATCTATCTATCTATCTATCTATCTATCTCTCTATCCAGAATCTCACTGTGTAGCCCTGGGTACCTAGAATTCATTATGCAGACCAAGTTGGCCTCCAACTTAGATTCACCTGCCCTTGCCTCTTAAGTGCTGGGACAAAAGGAACGTACCAGCACACCCGGCTCCTGAGCACTTTAAATCATTCTGATGGCTTAAAATACCGGATACAATGTAAATGCACTGTACTGTATGATCTGTGGAATAATGGCAAGAAAAAGAAGGTCTGTGTCTGTTCAGCACAGACACAGTGTTTTGTGAACATTTTCTATCAAGCTGGCTTGACTCTAGGGACCCAGAACTTGGTACAGGATGCTGCTGTACTGTACAGGAAAAGAGAGAGGTGGAGAAATTGTTGTTACACCAGCAATGATCATGCATGAAGTGTCTGAGTGTTCTTACCCCAAGGAAGAAGGATACTTCCGTGATTCAGTTCAAGGGGAAAAAGTGGTGTCAGGTGGTGGTGGCGCACGCCTGTAATTCCAGCTCTTGGGAGGCAGAGGCAGGCGGATCTCTGTGAGTTCAAGGCCAGCCTGGTCTACAAGAGCTGTTCTAGTTCTAGTTCCAGGACAGCCACTGCTTCACAGAGAAACCCTGTCTCAGAAAAACAAAAAAACAAAACAAAAACAAAGATAGCCATTTCTTTTTTTTCTATATTTATTTATTTATTATGTAAACAATATTCTGTCTGTGTGTATGCCTGCAGACCAGAAGAGGGCACCAGACCCCATCACAGATGGTTGTGAGCCACCATGTGGTTGCTGGGAATTGAACTCAGGACCTTTGGAAGAGCAGGCAATGCTCTTAACCACTGAGCCATCTCTCCAGCCCAGATAGCCATTTCTTTGAGGATGTGTATGATTTTCTTGCACATCTTTCTGCCGCCGTGCCAGTAGCCGTCTCTTGCTGTAGCAGACTTCCTTAGTTTGGGCCACCACCCAGCTCCAAAATCATGATACAGAGACTTTATATTAGTTATGAATACTCAGCCTCAGTTTACGCTTGTCCCACTAGCTCTTATAACTTAAAAACTATCCTCTTTCTCTTCATTTACGTCTCTGTCTCAGGGCTTCTTACCCTCCTTTCTGTATGTTCTATTCCATATCTGGCTACCTAGCTGGCTTCTCACCCCAGGCATGTCCCTCTCTTTTCTCCCTCATTCTCTGCTCTTTTCTCTTTCCTCCCACTGGCCCCACCTACCCATCTTCTGCCTAGCTATCTGCTGTTTAGCTTTTTTTTTTATTAAACCAATCAGGTGCCTTAGGCAGGCAAGGTAAACTAGTGTGCCCACTGGGTTTAAATGTGAGTCACCACTGCCTGGTCTGTAAGGCTGACCAGTGGGGCTGTTTTACTCGCTGATCTTCGGGCAAGCTATATTTATTAATACAAATGAAATATCACTACACTAGTACCCAAGTTCCTTTGCCCTGGAGTTGTAGGATAGAGACCCAAGGTTGATGTCACGTCCATGTCTTCCCTGGTCTCTCTCCACAGAATCTCTCACTGCATTTGGAGCTCACTGTGGAGATGGAGATTGCACTTTCATTTCCTGGCCAATAACCACACAAAACTATGTTAATTATAACACTGTTTGGCCAATGGCTAAGAAGTATTCCCAGCTAGCTCTTACATCTTAAACCAACACATTTCTATTAATCTACGCATCACCGTGAGGCTGTGGCTTACGAGTAATGTTCTGGCATCTTTCTCCTTTGGCAACTACATGGCATCTCTTTGGCTTCACCTACCCTTTCTCTCTGTTTGGATTTCCTGCCTGGTTTTACTTTGCTAAGTCATTGGCTGAAACAGTTTTATTCATCAACCAATAAAAGCAGCGCATATACAGAAGGACATCCCACACCATCACTGACCAGCCAACGAGCCGCGAAGATCCACTTGCCCACC
>NW_026068044.1:3187422-3195970 GCF_014885135.2 Alexandromys fortis
CAAGTTCCTTTGCCCTGGAGTTGTAGGATAGAGACCCAAGGTTGATGTCACGTCCATGTCTTCCCTGGTCTCTCTCCACAGAATCTCTCACTGCATTTGGAGCTCACTGTGTAGATGGAGATTGCACTTTCATTTCCTGGCCAATAACCACACAAAACTATGTTAATTATAACACTGTTTGGCCAATGGCTAAGAAGTATTCCCAGCTAGCTCTTACATCTTAAACCAACACATTTCTATTAATCTGTGCATCACCGTGAGGCTGTGGCTTACGAGTCATGTTCTGGCATCTTTCTCCTTTGGCAACTACATGGCATCTCTTTGGCTTCACCTACCCTTTCTCTCTGTTTGGATTTCCTGCCTGGTTTTACTTTGCTAAGTCATTGGCTGAAACAGTTTTATTCATCAACCAATAAAAGCAGCGCATATACAGAAGGACATCCCACACCATCACTGACCAGCCAACGAGCCGCGAAGATCCACTTGCCCACCCCCAATCGGGGGTGCAGTGTCCGACTTCTATGTGGGTGCCAGTGATCTGACTCAAGTTCTCATGCTTGTATGCCACCCAACTTACTGGCAGAGGCATCTCCCCAACTTTCCACTCTTATTCCCTCTTATGAATCATACAATATCTTCCTCTTTTCTCTACACTTGGATTTTAGAGACCATTGTTTTACCTTTGGGGGCTGTACTTTGTAAAATTTAAAAGTTCCACCTTGTTTTTAGTCCATCTACTTAAAAAAAGCTAGGTTTGGGAGGGTTGCCACCCTCTCCTCTGGAGTTAGGGCTCGGCTTGTCAATAACTCTCATTTATATAGAGTTTAAAAAGGAGAGTCTTCAAATTGCTTAGACACAAAGCAAAGCGCAGTTAGGGACATAATGGTGACGTGAGAGAAGGCAATCTTTTATGTCTGCCTCACGTACTCAGGGAAGTGTGGGAGTAGGGGACGGCTTTCAGACGTTGAGAGCAGCTTTGTACCCCACGAGCATGGCATTTCATTATCATTTTCAAATATTCTTCTGGACGTCTTTTTTGATTGTCATGCTGGCCAGAAAACAGTTCGAGTTTTTCTTCTCTACCTGTGAAAGGAGCCATTCAGCCACGGTGATGTGTTTTTAACACTGCCCGTGTTAGCTGGTGTTAATGGTATGAAATGGCCGCTCTCCAGGTAGCTAAGAGCCTCTGGGAAGGCAGCTGTAAGACAGGTGAGGCTGCCCCAGATGTGGTTTGTGGTTTGTCTGGTGGCCTGGCCCAAGCCGCCCCATTACCGGACAATACACATTTTAGCCTTAATTTCAAGTTCATCTGCAAAGCGTGTAGTTACTGCTCCCCACTGCGACTCGCCCCTTTTATTCAGAAAAAAAGTGTCAGATGATGGGATTGTGGTTTGTGAGCTCTCTCTTCCTCTCTCTCTCTCTCTCCTCGCTCTCTCTCTTTCTCTCTCTCTCTGTCTCTCTCACACACCTTAACACATTAACAAACCCCTTACCCCTCACCTCCCTTTTTCTCCCCTCCCCTTCTTTCACTCTGTTCTCTATATAAACTGTGTCTCTGGCTTTAGAAAAGTCTAGTAAACATCTTGGCGTTGTCTGGAGGTCTCCGTTTTTATCCCCACTGAGAGGAAAGAGGGGTCAGGAAGGAGGGACCTTTGTCTTGCCAACTGTTTCCCCCTTTAACTGTGGTGTGATGTTCGGGATCCCACAGTTCTACTCACACCCAGCCTCAGCAATTCCTGCCCACAAGGACTCACCCACCTTTCTGAGGAAGTGGGCAACCTTAGTCTCCATCGCCTCATGACTTCCCCAACTTCTTAGTTGACTATGGTTAGGACGTTTAATGAGACAAAATGTATTTCTCGATAAAAAATACATGCCTCTATTCTCAGAACCGTGAAGCTTCCGTGCCCAGGCTCAGTGGCTCACAGAATTTAAGAGGGCACTGTCCTTCCACTAGGCAAGATAAATCCATGTCTGCCACACCCGTCTGGATCCCTCACTACAGGGTCGAGCTGTCTTAGTAATTTCATGGTGAGTGTCCCCAGCAAAGGTTTTCTGAGCACGTCTAATGACTTATGTGCTCAATGATCATGAAGGGACTTGGCCTTTAAAGAACTGACCGTCCAGGGGAAGAACCTGTTCTTTCTGCATCCAGCTCCAGCAGGCCAGACTGTGCACTGCCCAGCAGCTTCAAATCCTCTTGGCTCTACCTTGGTCTCCAGCACCAACTCCACCACCCTCAGAGAGGGCAGCCTGGCAGGGTCAACAGTTCCAAAGTTAGTATCTCTGGCTGGGGATTCCCAGCATTCATATAAAAGCCAGGCCTCCTGCCAGCAAACATCTGTAACCCTGGTGCTTAGTGGGGAGAGGGGGGGACAACAGGCATATCTCTGGGCTTACTGGCCAGTCAGTGGCTCACTAGCCAAAATGGCAAGCTGCAGGCCTGGTGAGAAATCCTGTCTCAAAAAACAAAGTAGAGAGTAATAGAGAAAGACTTCTGCCCTCCACATGGGCAGGCATGAGTGAGTGCACACACACACACACACACACACACACACACACACACACACACACGCAGAGATATGGAGAGAGAGAGAGAGAGAGAGAGAGAGAGAGAGAGAAGCACATACACACATGCACAGAGAGAGAGAGAGAGAAAGGTGTATGTGCGTGTGTGTACACACACATACACACACAGAGAAACACATACACACACGTGCACAGAGAGAGAGAGAAAGGCGCATGTGCGTGTACACAGAGAGAGAGATGCACACACACAGAGATGATGCACACACACACACACACACACTCACCCCCTCCCCCCTTTCCAGAGCTTTTCAGATACTGTGGCATGTCCCCTCCAGGCATTCACAAGCTGGAGATGCAGGAATTAGTTCCTGTGGTGACTTCATGCAGTGGATCAAGACAGCTGCTTTTCCTTGTTTGGTCCAGAGAGCCAATCAGAAGAAGTACCTCAACTTGGGGGGCATGGTGGTGATGACCCCTGTAGTCAAGACAAAGGCTAGAGCAAGTCTGAGCTCAGTCAAACTAGTTCAGTTCCCCATGGAACTTTTGCACAGCCCAGATGGACTGTAGCTGACTCAAGCAGGTTACCCCGATGGAACAAGCGGTAGAGAACTTGATGTAGGGTGTCTTTCTCAGGGGCACTCTATGTTTTTTGAGTCAGGGTCTCTCATTGAAACCAGAGCTCGCTAATGTGGTTAGGCTGCCTGGCCAATGAATCCTAGGGATCTTGTCCCTCTCCACTCCCCCTACAGACCAGTGCTCAGCTTCAGGCGGGTTCTGGGCATCTGAACTCAGATCCTCATGTTTGCCTGGGAAGCACTTTGTTGGCAATCCCCACCTGAGACTATGCACAGGATGCCTTTCCTAGAGCAGCTGGCTCCCAGTCTGACACTCGGACAGTAGCTATCGCTCTGGAATTTTTTCCCAATAGTCATCAACAAAGGTAATCATAGGCGGATTGCATTACAGGGACACCCACAGGCTCTTCTTGAGCAGAAAGGAGACTCTCCTATTCTTTGCACTAACAGAGTATACAAGAACACTAACTAGCTAGCTGGACATCTCCGACCTGGATGGGTAACCTGTTGTATAGATTTGGGAGACAAACTGGAAAGAACCCCAGGGAAAGAGTGGCCATAGTCGAGGGGTAAATGGATTGAAAAGTCAAGCGGATGCTGCTTTGGTAAGAGTTTGGGGGTCTAATCAGGCATCCCAAACCTTGCGTCCACATCAATAAAAATAAAACCAGGCCCCTTAGTCTCTTTGGAGTCAACAGACATTCCAAGCGCTATACTTGGGAAAATGATTCTCAACTATTTTTTCTTTAGTGTCCAAGACTGTGAAGGGTTTTCCAGTAACTTTTTTTTCCCCCAGAGGGGACCTTGGGTCCCTTGGAGTCCATGGTGAAGTCAGATTCATTCTTTGGGCTTACACAAAGCATCACTGTCTCTTCTTGCTGGCTGGTTTTGACATTGGTTCTTACTGGCTGAAAAATCTGATGAACCCCACACGGGTTTCTGGTTCTGGAGAGATAGTGCTGGCGCTCAACAAGATGACCTACTGGTCTTGAGGGCCTTCAGGCAGCTTCCCCAGTCTGAGATCCTTAACTCATATGGTGCCCACAGGAGAATATGTCTCATCTCCAAGTTACAAGGTAGTAATTACATATTATAAATAGTACACAGAAAAACAATTATGTAAAAGCTATTGTGAGGGTTCAGCCTCCTATGGGTACAGCTGTCTTGAGGTTTTAATCTTCATGATTGCCTGGAATGACCTTACTTAGCCTGTTCTCTATGTATAGTTACCCATCTCACTATGTAAAAAGCAATTAGAAAGATAGGTGAAGTTTTGTGTCCAGGCCCTGGTTATGTTGACCATCAGAGAGCATCTCTGGTCCTTGGTACTAGTGTAACACAAAGCAGCCTCATTTTGGCTTAAACAAAGTGACTTTTGTTTTGACTATTTCTGGCTTAAATCCTAGGGATCTATTTGGTCTCACAGGGTCACCCTTTCGTCAGGAAGTCCCCGCAGCACTGTATAACGTGCAATTCTATGTTTGTCTGCCTCCTTTCCTGTTTGTTGTGGGATATTGGAACACTGTGTGAAGTTGTGTTCCTGTGATTGGTGTAAAACAAAGCTGGACAGTCAATGACTAGGCAGAAGAGATAAGTGGGACTTCCGGGCAGAGAGAGGAAGAGAAGATAATAGAGGCTCACCAGAGATGCCATGGAGACAGGGAACGAGCTGGACACACAGAATGGGAGAGAGGTAAAAGCCATGTGGTAAAATGTAGATTAATAAAAAATAAGCGTTAATCGAAGTTATGAGAGCTAATGGGACAAGCCTAAGCCACAGGCTGAGCTTTCATAATTAATAATAATTCTCTGTGTCATTATTTGGGGGCTGGTGGTCCCAACAAGAAAATACTACCACACTTCCCTGGTCTGATGGCACACTGGGGTCGGGTTGTTGTAGAACAGTTAAAAAAATAGACAGTATGGAAAACAACACGGAGGTTTCTCAATAAAATAAAATAGAATAGAATCACAAATAGATCCAACTGTTCTTCTACTGAATGTCTGTTGTAAGAAATGAAAGCGGTGGGGGGGGGGGCAGAGAGATGGCTCAGTGGTTAAGAGCATTGCCTGCTCTTCCAAAGGTCCTGAGTTCAATTCCCGGCAATCACATGGTGGCTCACAACCATCTGTAATGAGGTCAGGTGCCCTCTTCTGGCCTGCAGACATACACACAGACAGAATATTGTATACATAATAAATAAATAAATATTTGAAAAAAAAAGAAATGAAAGCGGTGTCATATTTGTTTATTGAAAAGCTACTTTATGTGTATTAACGTTTGCCTGCACCATGTGGGGGCCTCTTACAGGCAGAGGGTGGGATTGCCAAGTGGGTGCTGGGAACTGGATCTTCCGCAAGAGTAAGTTCTCGTAACCACGAACCTATCTCCCCAGGCTTCAAAACAGTATCTTACAGAGAGAACTGCCTTCCTGTGTTCATTGTAGTACCAATCACAACTGCCAAGACCCGGGAACCCGTCTGCAAATGAATTGATAGCCAGACAAACGAATAAAATCCCACGTGTGCTGATTTTTTTTTTTTTTTTTTGGTTTTTCGTGACAGGGTTTCTCTGTAGCTTTGGTGCCTGTGTGTGCTGGTTTTTTAATAAAAGTAGAGAAATTCAGCTTAAATGGGGAAATACAACACACACCTTAGGCTGTCAGTATCCTTTCTTAGATGAACCAAGCACCTTAAGATAGCCTCTAAGGCACCAGAATTCGTTGGTGTCAATTAAGGAAAGAATACTTAGTGTTTTCCCTTGGGTTTATTTGACCGAGAACGAGCCCAGTTTGAATTCTCTACCTCTCTCCCCCTGTCTTTCGTTTGTTTGTAGTCTGTGGTTACTGGCTTGTCTGTTGTCTGTCTGTTGTGTGTCTGACCTGTCCCTGTTGCCTGTGTCGGTCCCTGATAAAGGACTTTGTTCGGAATCATCGCATGGGGAAGGAAGGAGGGTGCTGCACAGACATCTTCAACAGAGTGTTACAAGGGATAGTGTTAATATTCTCCAGCTGACCCCAAGTGACAATGTATCAGTACTGCAAACAAACCATTACAAAGCAATATCCAGAAGCTGGTTCCAACATTTATAGCAGATCTCTGTCATATAAACTTGCTTCTTACTTGTCTGCTGTTTTCAGCAAATGTTTACCCTAACACACACACACACACACACACACATACACACACACACACACACATCCATTCATACACATTCATTACTCTCTGACTCAGGGGCATGGAAGAACACATAATTTAAGATCAAAGGTATGCATTAGCTTAGGTTATGAAAGCTGACTGTGTGGGAATTCCAAGGCAAGTGGTTGGCTGTTACAGGGTCCTTTTAAAGGCAGGTGAAACAAACAGGCTGAGTACACAGGATGCCCTGCTGAGTCTTAAGTGACCTCAAGCTGTCTTATTAACAACTGTTAGGTTTAGCAAAAGTCCCAGGCTCTTTTGATGTAAGGGATATTTTCATAAAATTGTACCGCTACACTTAGAAGGACCAAGTCATTGACATTGTTTGACGGTCTTGGGAGCAGCGCATGGTCACTCCAGGACTCTGTCGTCTAGGATCCAAAGGTGCTCATCGGACACTGTGGACCTGGGGTAACTTTAAAAAGACTTAATCTTGAGAGGCTGTATTCTCCACAGAGCGCTGAAGCTGGCAAAGTTAGCATATCTCAGAGGTTATGGAGATATTCTGAATTGCACTGAATTTAATATTCTGAATTTAACATGTGTTGATCAGCACATTTCAACTGTAGATATGCACTGGCTAAAAAAATTAATGCTTAAAATATTCTCCAAGTTACAGATTCTTACAAATATTGGAATGGCTATGATTCTGTCAACATCATGAAATTTGTTTTTGGGATATTGCTAAGAAAAAGATAAATGAATTTTGAGATTTAGTGTTTGGTGGGCTGTTGTAAGATCCCATGAGCATTCTTCTTTCTTTGCGATTTGTTATTTCAGTATATGAAAACCCTGAAATTTGTTTCACCGGAATATAACATTATTATAATCATCATTTCCTCCAATCTCTCAATCCCATGTCTGTTGTGGCACCGTTATTTTTTTATTTTTATTTTATTTGCATTGATGTTTTGCTACATGTATGTCCGTGTGAGGATGTCAGATCTTGGAGTTACAGACAGTTGAGAACTGCCATGTGGGTGCCAGGACTTGAACCCAGGTCCTCTGGAAGAGCAGTCAGTGCTCTTAACCACTGAGCCATCACTCCAGCCCCCCAGTGGCACCGTTCTTCTTATGACATACATCTTACTTAAAAAATGAGTCCACTTTAGTGCTAAGCAAGTTCAGTTGAAAGTAGGGGTTTAAAGATGATACTTTCTAGCCAGATTTCCAGAATGTCTCTCCTATTGTATACTTTCAGAGATTTCCACGTGGGTTCATCTGAGCCCATGTGAGATTCAACCACGTCCTGCTTTGGAAGTAAGCACTAGGGATTAAATCCACAAGCCTTGTGGAAGCTAGACAATACACCACCACCGAGATATACACCAACCCAATGTAGTACTTTTTATTCAAAAATATATTACTTTTCATTTAGAAAATTTTCATAATAGCAAACAATTGCAGTATATATAATAGATTGTTCATGGGTGCATTATTAATAACAAATGAAAGTTTTTTTCTGTAGATCTGATGTGTTGTTTTCCTTGAATTTTTTTTTTTGTTGTTGTTGTTGTTTTGTTTTTCGAGACAGGGTTTCTCTGTGGCTTTGCAGCCTGTCCTGGAACTAGCTCTGTAGACCAGGCTGGTCTCGAACTCACAGAGATCCGCCTGCCTCTGCCTCCAGAGTGCTGGGATTAAAGGCGTGTGCCACCATCGCCCGGCCAAATAGGATTTTATATACATTTATCCCAAGGAAGAAAAATGTTGGTAAAAACCAGAGGTGGGGACCGTGTATTCTGTGACAGTGACTAAACCGATGAATGAATGGTTGGCTGACCCTAAATGCAACAGTGATGCTCAACCGAGAACTCCAAGATGCTGCTGAGTGCGAAATGACGCAACTGCTAGAAACGCAAGCTTCTTATACACTTAAAATCCCCCACACAAGATCCTGTGGTCGCACTCCTAGGAAATCACCAAAGAGAACTGTTAAAAAATTATGGGGCTGGGGCTGGAGAGATGGCTCAGTGGTTTAGAGCACTGGCTGCTCTTCCAGAGGTTCTGAGTTTAATTCCCAGCAACCACATGGTGGCTACAACCATCTATATAATAGGATCTGATGCCCTCTCTGGCATGCTGAACACACATACATAAAACATAAATCAATTTTTAAAATTTTTTTGAAAATTTATATTTATACACAGACACACACATTTACACAAACCAGTCTGCAAATGTTCACAGAATTTTTTTCATAGCAGTTGAAAACCACAGAAATGTCCATTGACGGGGGGGGGGGGGGG
>NW_026068044.1:3196537-3219894 GCF_014885135.2 Alexandromys fortis
TCCCCCCAACTCCCGAGAGCTTGAATTAAGAGAGGTAGAGAGTTGCTCAGTGTGGGTTCTGGGAACTGAACTCAGGTCCTCTGTAAGAGAGGTCCTTACTCTCCAGCCTCAATACAGCCAGTTTCTAAGAAGAGGGACAGGCCGATCAGCTCCAGCCACTCTTCCCCAGGTCCATGCATCTTCCTTACTCCATAAACATCCTCCATCTTTATCCTCGTGGTTTTGAGGCTTGGGTCTCCTCACCTCCACGCTTCCTGCTTTATGCATAAATTCCTCTCCACGCACAACTTTATGACATTTCAGTGAATGGCACAGTGTGCAGAGGTCAAAACAAGACTTGTTCAGTGGCATTATGTAGTCTAGAGATACCCAGCACGTGGGCAGCTGTAGGACTGATTCTACTTCCTTTACCAAGGACATAGGTCTTCCCAGGGATGGGGCCAGCGCCCAGGGATACTACTGGACAACTTAAAAAATTGTAAACAAAAGTCCCTAGCTTCCAAGGTCCAGAGGCGGAAATAGAACAAGAGAAACTTCTTGCGCTTAACTTCCGAAATATAGGAAAAAAGCTATTATCTGCGTTGAGCAGTTGGACGACCAAAAGCTGGAAGAAGGCACAGCGACACAAATTGAAACCTTGACATCAAAGCCTGCAAAGGCCAAATTAATTAGCAGAGGGCAACTGGGCTCCCGACCCAGGAGAAACCAGGCCACCGGAAGAAGCGATGTGCCGGGAAAGTTAAAAAGCAGCTACTACCAAGCAATCACACCTCGGCCTGAACTGTAATTAAGACATCGCCGCCCCTCCCCCACTTTCCTTTGGTGACGCTTTCCCATCATCCCCTGGGGCAGATTTGCACAGTGACGGAGAAAATGTGACCTAGAGGTTTATTTATTTTTTTTAAAAAATTGCACAGGGAGTTTAGGATAAACTAACGAGGTTTCTCGTATTTTTCAGAACTGAGGACAAACTAGAAGGGTGAAGCTGGTTACAAATTTAAGAAAGAAAGGTCGGGTGGTTCATACTGACCGATGCTCATGCATTCGCCGCCTTGGATGGTTTTTCCATCCAGGTTTTGAGGCAATCTAAAGCTTTGGAGAAGGACGCCTCTGTCTAGGCGTTTGAATGGGAGCCAGATCGAGACCACACAAGGTCTGGGCTGGGGCTGGGGCTATGGTAGAATGCAAGCAAGAAGGTTCAGGCCCCAACCCTAGAACTGCAAAAGAGAGGAAAAAGAAAAAGCAGCAGGACCTGTTGACGGACAGCCCACTTACAGAACAGGCTCTGGCCCAGGACCAAGGACAAATGAAATTCAACCAAGATGGCTGCTAAGGGGTCTCCAGGCACCCCAGGCTGTGCCTGAATCTCAGGGCTTCGGCGAACTTGCACCAAATATATGAGAATAACAGAAATGAGAAGAGAAATGCTTTCTCCAGAGACTATGATTTTTTTTTGGCTACCTCGGCTAGAAAATCTGTAGAGAAATGAACCAGCAGAGCCTTTGAAAAGGAGACGGGAGGGGGCGGAGAGATGGGTCAGTGGTCAAGGGCACATATTGCCTAGCTCAGGACCTGAGTTTGAGTCCCAGTACCCACATCAGGTGGCTTACAACTGCTTATAACACCTACTCCAGGGGAATCTGATGCGTCTGACCTCTGTAGACACTTATATTCATGTACACATACCCCCCCCATAATTAAAATAATAGAAACATCTTTAAAAGAAAAGGAAATATTTTCTTCAAATGAACTCCTGGCTCCATGGGTCTCTGTGGGTCTCTGTGGGAGCTCCGTGGGGGCTCTGAGGGTTTCTGTGGGGGCCCCGTGGCATGGGTCTCTGTGGGAGCTCCGTGGGTCTTTGTGGGGGCTCGGTGAAGCTCCATTGGGACTCTAGGTGTTCTGTGCGATCTCTGTGGGATCTCCATGGGGGCTCTGAGGGTCTCTGTGGCGGCCCCGTGGGTCTCCATGGGTCTCTGTGGGGGCTCCGTGAGGCTCCATTGGGACTCTGTAGGTATTCTGTGCGATCTCTGTGGGATCTCCATGGGGGCTCTGAGGGTCTCTGTGGAGCTCCGTGGGGCTCTAAGGTCTCCCACAGTTGCATCCGCAGCTGGGGCTCTGCACACGGATAGTTCCCTTTTAGTTCCTTCATGTTTCCTTTCTTTTTACACATACTTTATCCTCAATTGGAATAAATATCTCTGTTTGTAATAGATAGTACTACAAATGTCCAAAATACAGTTTTTATATATTCAATTAATGAAACAAATACTTAAAGAGACAACACACAAAAAGAGAGGAAGGGAGGAAAAAGAGAGAGAGGGGAGAGATAAATAGAAAGGGAGAGAGGGACGGGGTCAGAGAGAGAAAGAGGCAGAGGGGAGAAGCGCACCCTTTTCTCTTAGAACTTTTGTTTTCTTCAGCTGTGGGTAATCTCTGTCAGTTGCCTATGAGGGGAAGATCCTATGCTCTGACATCAACCGTATCTCCCTCCCTTCGGCATCTCCTTTGTTTGTCTGCATTTCCTTTGTTTGTTTGTTAAAACGTTGCAAGGCCAGTTAAATCCTAAATCATTCTCCTAGACCTGTATTTTCTGCCATCTGCCCTAAGTCTGTGGCCTCCTCACAGTGGCCTCAGGTGTTGGGAGCAGTGAGACCCCAGATCCTGAATTTCTTGTAATCCCCTGATCTGAGTGCCTACAGCTGCTCTGAGCACGAGACCTTCAGGCGTTCCCAATGGCGGGAGAGTGGTTTCCGGTGGGTTTGGCTGGGGCCTGGCTATCTCTATATAATCTGCCCCTGAACACAATAAAGGGGGCATTCTTGGGGGAATTCAGGGATAACCCGTGTTGCTGTCTCTCTGTCTGTGTGTGTCTGTGTATTTTAACCTCCAGCCCCTTTGCCGGAAGCTCGTGAACTGAGTAATAGCGCACCTAGCGCAGACACGGGGGGGAGGGGGGGGGAGGGGCACAGTGCACAGCACTCAGGTCCTTTTAAAAGCTACTCACTAACATTCAGGGGTTATCTGGGGGGGGGGATTTCTTCACATCCTGCTATGATATTTGCATGAGATTTTAGAACCCATCTAATCATAAGTTTTTTTTTTTTATCATTTTTTCTTATATTTTTGGTTGTGTCTGGACTTTAACGGCTGAGGCATTTCTCCAGACCTCATTTTCTCTTACAGTGGAAAAGCAGCAGTAGGTACCGCTGTGGGAGGGTGTCATTTTCTTCGGTAGTGTAGCCACTGACATGTTCCTTGCTCCAATAAAATAACCTCCCATCAGCACTCGTGCTAGAGTTTTATTGATGTGAAGAGTTGCCATGATTATGGCAGCTCTTATAAAGGAAAAACATTTAATTGAGGCTGGCGTGCAGTTCAGAGGCTTAGTTCATTGTTTTAATGACAGGAAGCATGGTGGCATGCAGGCAGACATGGTGCTGGCGAGGTAGCTGAGATTTTTTTACATCTGGATCCTCAGGCAGCAGGAAGAGACTGAGCTACCAAGCCTGGGATTGAGCTTCCGAAACTCCAAGCCCACCCCCAGTGACACACTTCCTCCAACAAGACCACACCTACTAGAACAAGGCCGCCTCTCCTAAGAGTAGCACTCCCTATGGACCTATGGAGGCCATTACCACCACAGCAGTCAAGCAAGCAATTCTCAACTCGGTGGACCGCACACAAAAAGAGAGCACGAGAGAGAGGAATGAAGTGGAAACAGCTAAAATTCATTGAATGAATATCAATCAAAAAATATATGTAATTAAATACATGAAACAACAATAGGTTGTTAATCAAGATATTAATGACAAATTTTAGTCTTTTGATTTGTTTTGTTTTTTTGAGACAGGATCTCGCATAGCCCTGGCTGACCTGGAACTCACAGAGATCTGCCTGCTTCTGCCTCTCAATTGCTGGATTTAAAGGTATGTGCCACCCAGCATAAATTATAATCTTAAATTTTAGAGATTTCTGTTCCATTAGAGATCACTGTACCCAGCTTGGAAGTGACAGGTTCAGAATATTTGAGTCTCTCTCTGTTGCTTACCAAGAGCATTCTACCAGGCTGCTTGAAAACACAGAACTGGCTTTCCCCTTACCCATTCCAGTGCTCAGTATTGGACAGTATTTGTTCTTGGGCTCAACTCTCCTGGATTCAGCCTGGGGCATACAAAAAGGATATAGAAAACAAATTGCACCTGACTGAACAGATATAAGGTTTTTTTTCTTGCCATTATTGTCTAAACAATACAGTATAATATTGTTTCTATTGTATTCACATTGTACAGAATGAACCATTTTACCAGGATTTTTCTTTTGGGCACCAATCAGCTCCCAAATCATGACACAGAGACTTATTATTAGTTTTTAATGCTCGGCCTAGTTTAGGCATGTTTCTGACTACCTCTTTTTTATGTTAATAATCTTGATTTTTTTAATTGCTTTTATTGAGCTATATATTTTTCTTGGCTCCCTTCCCTTCCTCTCCCCTTCTACCCTCTCCCACGGTCCCCATGCTCCCAATTTACTCAGGAGATCTTATCTTTTTTCTACATCCCATGTAGTTTCAATCCATATATGCCTTTCATAGGGTCCTCATCGTTGTCTAGGTTCTCCGGGATTGTGAATTGTAGGCTGGTTTTTCTTTGCTTCATGTCTGAAAGCATGAGTGAGTACATATGATATTTGTCTTTCTGAGCTGGGTTACCTCACTCATTAGGATGTTTTCTAGATCCATCCATTTGCCCGCAAATTTCAAGATGTCATTTTTTCCTGACCGTGTAGTACTCCATTGTGTAGATATACCACATCTTCTTTATCCATTCTTGGATCGAGGGACATTTAGGTTGTTTCCAGGTTCTGGCTATGACAAGCAATGCAGCTATGAACATAGTTGAGCAGATGTCCTTGTGGTACGATTGAGCATCCTTTGGGTATGTACCCAAAAGTGGTATTGCTGGGTCTTGAAGTAGGTTGTTTCTTAATTTTCTGAGACATCCTGGCTAGCTCTTTTAAACTTAAATTAGCCTGTTTCTCTTCATCTATCTTTTGCCTGGGGGTTGTTACTTTTCTCCTGTATGTCTTACTTCCACTGCTTCTCATGTGTGCTGGCTGGTGTTTGCCTGGCTTCTGGCCCCAGGTGTTTCTCTCATTCTTTCCTTCTTCTTTGCTTTCGTTTTTTCCCCTTCTCTCTTGAGCCTAGATCTCTCCTCCTATTTATTCTCTGTCCCTGCCAGCCCTGCCTGTCCTTTCTGCTGCCTAGCTATTGGCTGTTGAACTTTTTATTAGACCAATCAGGTACCTTAGGCAGGCAAGATGAAACGGATGCCACCCATCTTTACATAATTAAATACACATCCTTACACGCTAAGCAAACGTAGCACAAACAGAAGGAGCACATCTTTGCACAGTTAAATAGTCCGCCACAAAACCATGACTTGGAGGACTGTGCAGAGCTTGCTTGCAAACCCCACATCACTTTGTATGCAGCACTTGAGCATCACACACAGCCTTGGGTTCCTGCTGGGAATCCTGGACCACGGGCCCCTGCGGATACTGAGGAGCGGTTGCAGGGCATTTCCTCAGGCACGGTGATGCTCTAGGACTCAGGATTGGGTTGGAATGCTGACCTAGACTACATGTAGGGATGGCTACAAAAACACAGAGGGCATTGCACGCGGTGCCCTTCTCTAGAGACTCAGACGGATGGATATTTCCCAGTGTTGACCGCGACTCACTTTGTGGCAACTGCATGAACATAGGTGTCTGCTCTTGCTGTCTGGTTTTCAGGGAGGACTGTTTTCGGGTGTCACCAGACAATGCTTCTTTGTTGGGGCATCACATCTGGCTTTGGAAGTGTTGGTCCTCCTCTTCTTCCGGATGGTTGCGTCCACCTGTAGGGTGCACTAGAAGGACTTGGCTTGTCCTCTCTTCCTCTCAGCCATCCTTTTGTAGTGTTAATGTAGCTGAGTTCTAATTGGTTTAATAATACCTCCCCCCTCCCCCCCTGTCAGATATTAGGGGCTGAAAGCTGATCAGAGAAACCGAGCAGGACCAGAATACATTCCACTCAGACACTGCTATTTCATAACATCTTTTATTTTTTTGTTAAAAAAGAATAAGCAATTTCAAACTTAAATTTGAAATTTAAATTTGTACAGTACGCAGTTGTTTTTCTCGAACCCATTTGTAGGTAATTGTTGTAATATGAGTGGCGGGCTACATTCCTGGCACCCGGCCGCCCACACGGCTAGCTTTATACCTGAAACAATTACACGGAAACCATATTCGTTTAAACACTGCCTGGCCCATTCGTTTTAACCTCTTATTGGCTAGCTCTTACATATTGATCTAACCCATCTCTAATAATCTGTGTAGCCCACGAGATGGCTTACCAGGGAAGATCTTAACCTGCGTCTGTCTGGAGTGGGAGAGTCATGGCGACCGACTGACTCGGCTTCTTTCTCCCAGCATTCTGTTTGGTCTTCTCTGCCTACCTAATTTTCTGTCCTATCAAAGGACCAAGACAGTCACTTTATTTAACCAATGAAATTAACAAGAAACAGAAGACTCTCCCCCATCAGGTAATTCGCCCAGGTGATGTCCTGTTACTCCCACCTAATCCCCAGACCTCCTTACCTCTGCTCATGGTCCTAGAGATGTCCCTCGCAAAGAAACAATCCAGTCTAATGCCATGCAGCCCAGGAGCTTGTGTCCCCTCTCCCCTTTCTTCTGCAGCACAGGGAACCGAACTTCAGAGATCACACAGAGGGTGACTGTGTGATGATCCAGGAGCTCCGTGGACAGTAGACTGTACTCAGCAGTAGCAAACATCAGCGAGCCTTTGTGGAAAGGAATGTGTGTGACCATCTGCCGTATGCCCCTTGCTTCCTTTCTCCTGGGCTGCAACAGACCAAAAGGAAGTCAGAGAGGGGAAGAGTTTATTTGGCTTATACTTCTAAATCATAGTCCATCACTGAAGGAAATCAAGCCAGGAGGACAAGGCAGTAACCTGAAGCAGAATTGTGGAGGATTGTGCTTGCCGCTTTGCTCATGGACTTACGCTTAGTGAGCTTTCTTTTATAGCCCAGGGCCATCTGCCTAGGGAATGGTGCCCCCCACCATGGGTTAGGCCCTCTTGTATCAATTAACAATCAAGTCAGCTTTCCTCTTCCAAGACAAGCCCATAGGCCAATGTTATCTGGTCCATCCCTTTAGTGGAGATTCTCTTATGTCCCAGACCCCGTCTCTTTGCACTTGCCATTCAGGACCTTAGTCCGCCGGGGAGGAGGAGCGGGGTTCCCTTTCTACTCTGTGAATCCCAGACACACACTCAGGTTTGTGGTTTCCTCCTAGATGACACAGTTACCACTTCTCTTCCAAGAACCAGCTGAAATGCCTTGGTTCTGCACATTTCCCCTTTTCCCCCCTTATAACCCTGTTTTATTTACTTTGCTTGGACATGGAATACCTAACATTTCTACATTCACTTTAACCAAACCACACACACGAACCATTCATAGGTCTTTAACGTTATCTCCAATGCCCAGTAACAGTATAAAACGAGCAATAAAAAAAGACCTTAAGGGCAATGTTCGCACATGGCATCTTCAGTGGGATGTATTTTGAGGACAAGAAAAATGTTGAAGAAATCTTAACCTTGGTATTGGATATGTTCTTTTTAAATGATATTGCCAAGAACGGTGTCTAAACTGTGGTTTAGAAAGCATGAGTAGTAAACGGTCCTAGTTTGCGGTCTAGTGCTGCGATGAACAACATGACCAAGAGCATCCTAGGGAGGAGAGGGTTTCTTTGGCTTACGCATCTCCATCATAGTTCATCTCTGAGCGGAGTCAGGGCGGGAACTGAAGAAGGGGCAGAGGCGGGGACCATGAAGGGGTGGGTACTCTTTACTAATTTTCTTCCCAGGGCTTACTCGGCTTTCTTTCTTTCTTTCTTTCTTTCTTTCTTTCTTTCTTTCTTTCTTTCTTTCTTTCTTTCTTTCTTCCTCCTCCTCCTCCTCCTCCTCCTCCTCCTCCTCCTTCTTCTTCTTCGTGTGTGTTTCCTTCCTTCCTTCCTTCCTTTCTTTCTTTCTTTCTTTCTTTCTTTCTTTCTTTCTTTCTTTCTTCCTTCCTTCCTTCCTTCCTTCCTTCCTTCCTTCCTTCCTTCCTTCCTTCCTTTCTTTCTTTCTTTCTTTCCTCCTCAAGACAGGGTTTCTTTCTGGCTTTGGTTCCTGTCCTGGAACTAGATCTTGTAGACCAGGCTGGCCTCGAACTCACAGACATCTGCCTGCCTCTGCCTCCCAAGTGCTGGGATTAAAGGCGTGCGCCACCACCACCCGGCTTTTCAGTTTGCTTTCTTCTGTAACCCAGGACCACCTGCTTAGGGTGGGGAGGGCCTGCCCACATAAACCATCAATCAAGAAAATGCTCCACAGATGTGTTCCATGGAGGCTCTCTCTTTCCTGGTGACTCTAGTTTGTGTCAAACTGACAAAACCTCACCTTCACAGACCATTTGCCCTAGGTATGATGGGGACTGGTTTCAGGAACACCACAATACCCAAGTAATTGACTGCTCAAGTGCCTTATAGAAAATGATGTAGTATTTGCACATAACCAATATATATACACATATATATATATATTTCTCTCTCAAATGCCACAATCCTCTCTAGGTTACTTATCTCACTAGTGTAATATAAATTCCATATAATTTTCATAATATGTAGTTTAAGGAATAATGACAATACAGATGCAATTAAACTTTTTTTATTCTCTCATATCATTCTAGTATTCCATACAGTCCTCCTTATCAAGATAATAGTTTTATTCAATATATCTATTTAGTTTCATCTTTTAAGTTCTATAGAAAACTCAGGTTCAGGTAGATGCAACACCCCACCCCCTCGCCTCCCACACACCAGTCTCAGTCCATGGCTGGGGATTGGTTCATAAGTCAAAAGGCCTGGAGAGTCCATTTTTATATCTATGTTTTGGGAAGCAGGGTTTTCACTGGGTGGAGGGGACGCAGTGTGGGGAAGGTGAGGCAAAGCCCTATATATCTTGGTTTGAATCTCCATTTCAAACACCGACTATGCTCTGTTCGTGCAGGGAAGCAGCGAGAAATTCACAGGTTCCCCACACACTGTCTTGCTGGAAAGGTTTGACCTAACCCTCACCACGAGAAGTGAGTCAGACAAGTCTGGAATGCAGCCTGGTTTGCAGGAACTCTTCGGGACTTCACGGAGAGAAGAGGGGGGTGATGGGATTGTGTCAGAGGACGGAGAAGAACAAGACAGTGTAGTTGTTGTTTTTTCTCCTTGGGGGCCGCCACCCAGCTCCCAAATAAACACACTGAGACTTATTCTTACTTAAGAATGCCCGGCCTTAGCTTGGCTTGTTTCAAATCAGCTTTTCTAGCTTGAATTACCCTGTTTATCTTTAACTACATTTTGCCTCTGGGCTTTTTACCTTTCTTTATTCTATAGATCTTTCTTCTCTTCTTACTCTGTGACTGGCTGAGTGGCTGGGTGGCTGATCCCTGGTTCTTCCTCTCCTCCTTTTCACATTCCTCGCTCTCTTCCCTAGATTTCTCTTCCTATGCCCACCAGTTCCACCTGTTTCTCTCTCCTGACCAGCTATTGGCAGTTAAGTTCTTTATTAGACCAATAAGGTATTTTAGGCAGGCAGAGTAAAACAGTTTTACAGAGTTAAGCAAATACAACAGAAAAGAACACAACACATATTTGTGTCATTAAACAAATGTTCCACATCAAAAATAAATGTAACACATCTTAAACTTATAGTCCACAGCAAGATGAGGACTTGAGTGTGAACCTTTAACTCCATTTTCAGGCAAAGGGAGAGATATCTATGTAGGGTGCAAGGAGAGGTGCCTGAGCCTGCCAGTCATAGTTCGGCAGGAGGTAGCTGTGTGTGCCATGCTAGCCCAGAGAGCAGCACTTGATGAGTCTTGAGTGAGGGCACTGTGTTGTTATTTTGGAAATTTTAAGTTGAAATACAAGTAAAATAAAAAGGTGTGATAAAAAGTAAAAAAAAAATAAAAACACATTTTACTTTAAAATCTCAAAAAAACCCCATTAATACTGGAAAGGTTTTGCTTTATGAAATAAATGACCAAGGCACCCTGAACTGAAAGAGGAAAGGTGAGGAGAATGTGCTAGACAAATCATTTCACATAGGAAATGTAAAAGCTGGGCTAGATAGATGACCCAGCAGTTAAGAGCACTTGCTGCTCTTTCTGAGCACCCAAGCTTGATCTCCGGCCCCCACGTCACAGTGTAGAATACCTGTAACTGTAGTTCCAGGGGGTCTGGTGCCCTCTTCTGGCCTCTGTGGGTACCTGCACACACATGGGGTATATAAACTTGTGCTCACACACATTCACATACATTTAAAAAAAATTCTATGGTATATTTTGTTCATATATATGAACTCCTCTTAGATCCTCCCTATGGTGTTTTGACTGGCAATGCCCGCCCCCCCCTAGAGTGTTTTTGAAAGACTCACTGGAGAAAATGGATTATCCTCTTTGCCAGTGGGTGGTAGCAATTGCAGAGAGCTTCTTGGTTAGGGGTGGGACTCCGTGTCACTTTCCCCTCTCAGTGCTGGGGCCCCATTTGGTTTCAAGCTGTGCAGATCCACGTATGTTGAGCTGGTATGTGCAGCATCCGTCCTCTTGTGTCTGGGAGGCTCTGTTTCCTCAGAGCCGCCCACCACATCCTTCTGTCTCCTCTTTTTCTTAAAAATATATATTTATTTATTATGTATACAATATTCTGTCTGTGTGTATGCCTGCAGGCCAGAAGAGGGCACCAGATCTCATTACAGATGGTTGTGAGCCACCATGTGGTTGTTGGGACTTGAATTCAGGACCTTTGGAAGAGCAGGCAATTCTCTTAACCACTGAGCCATCTCTCCAGCCCCCTGTATCTTCTTTTGAACAGGTAGCTCTCTGAGCCTGAGGGGAGGGGTTTGAAGAAGACATGCCGTTTGAGATTGCATGCTCCAAAGCCTCTCATTCTCTGCACACTCTCCAGTCAATTTTACAAAGTCTTTTAAAAAAGAAAACACAAAGTAGTGTTCAGAACGTTTGCTCAAAGACTTTTTCCGGTCTTCATCATCCTTTTTAAATTTTTTTTTTTTCCAGAGACAGGGTCTCTCCATGTAGCCCTGTCCGTCCTGGAACTCGCTCTGTAGACCAGGCTGGCCTCACATTCACAGAGATCCAACTGCCTCTGCCTCTCAAGTGCTCGGATTAAAGGCATGCCCTGTCACACCCAGTCAGTCTTCATCATCTTTCCCTGGCTTCTTCCTGTTCATCCCAGGATGACCTTCCCAGTACGCTGCTGGTCTCCAAAGCTCTTCCAGATTCCTACTCTGTTCTTAGACCTCTCACCAGACTGACAAACTGGGTTTTCTGTTTCCCTTTCTGCCAAAAGGAGTTCAGCATAGATATTTAGAGCAGGGCAGCTCCAGCAATCACATAGCGGCAGCATAGTACCTGGTTCTCTCTCTACAGGGTGGCCCCTGGATCCGTGTCCCCAGACCCACCATCTCTCTCCCGTTTCCAAGCTCTTGACTCTCTAATCTCACTTCAGTGAAGGAGGCTGTCCTCTTGGAATGGGGGTGGGGCGGGGCAGCTGTGTGTAGTAGTTACATTTCTGTTGCGATAAAATGCCATGACCAAAAGCAATTTGTGGAGGAAAGCGTTTATTTTGGCTTATGGTTCCAGAGGGAGAAGAGTCCATTCTGGCAGGGAAGCTTGTCTGAGTGGTCGGCAGGAGTGAGAAACTGAGAGATCGCATCTTATACTGCAAGCATGAGACAGAGAGAGCAACTGGAGGTGGGACAAGGCTATGAACTCTCCAAGTCGGTCCCTAGTGACATACTTCTTCAGGTGTAGTGATAGGAGGGGCGGGCTGCGGCCCGTCTCCCGGCTAGCTTTACCCAAGATAATTACACGGAAACTGTATTCTTTTAAACACTGCTTGGCCCATTAGTTTCAGCCTCTTATTAGCTAATTCTCACATCTTGATTAACCCACTTCTAATAATCTGTGTAGCACCACGAGGTGGTGGCTTACCAGGAAAGATTCAGCATGTCTGACCTGGCGGCTGACTCCATGGCATCTGACCAACTATGCTTTCTTTCTCCCAGCATTCTGTTCTGTCTACTCTGCCTATCTAAATCCTGACCTATCAAAAAGCCAAGGCAGTTTTCTTTACTAACCAATGAGAGTAACACATAAACAGATGACCCTCCTCCATCACTCAGGCCCTTCCTCAAGGTTCCATAACATCTTCAAACAACGCCACAAATGACAGACCCCGTGTTCAAATACCTGAGCCTATGGAGGGACAGTTCTCATTTCAGCCACCGCAGAGCTGCGATGGGGACACACTCACCAAGCTCCTGTCTAGCGTCTGCCCACTCTGCTACAGGCCTTGTACTGTGTACTCTTAGGTCATCTCCTTCAGTTCTATAACACTGAGTCAACGGGAGTCGGTAGCATCCAGTTCTCAGGGTGGGCACAAGGCTCCAGAGAGGAGGAGCAGCCACCACGGAGGGGGTGTAATCACTGGTCATACATAACTAACTGCAGTCCACGCATTCTTAGCCAGCGAGCTAGGATGTTTCCGAAGCAGGCAGAGCAGGGACTAAACTGGTCGTAAGGAAGCAGAGGAGTTGCAGGCAAGACTGTAGTGTGAGCTTCAGCTCAAAGCCAGGCCGGAGAACTTGAGAGCTGGCCTCGTCCTGAACTTAAAGTGGCTAGGGGTAGAGGGGGAGAGGTAACTGCTGCGCCAGAGCAGGCTGGAACCAAGAATCTCGGCAGAGGGTGTACAGGTTGAATGAATGCACAGAGAGAGAGGCTGAGGTGGAAAAGCTTCTTTTATTGTCTTGCTGGGGCTGGCTTTATACCATGACACCAAATGAGGAGGGGGCTGCTGCGAAGGGACTGTAACCTGACCCTGGCAGGGATCAGGGAATGGTCACCATGCGCTCAAAATTCCTTCCTTCCCCGCTCCAGGAGCAGAGGGAATTTATTATGTTTTCCTTGCGGATAAGCACCTCAAATGGGGGCAGGGATATCAACTCGGGGCTGCAGTTCCCACAATAACGATGCAGACTAGAGGGTAGTGTATGAACACCCCTAGAAAGTGTTCCAAATAGCTGGGATTCACCCTAAGGCAGCAGAGATACCCCAAGGGCTTTGGTTGCTTTCTCTCTTTATGTCTTGGTCTTAAAGACCCGGCTCTTCTGAGAACGGAGAACCCGACAGGAAGGTGGTTGGACTTGATAGGAGAATAACAATGACAAGGGGAGCACGTGGATTGAGGCAGAGATCTGAGATGGGACTGGGCAAAGGTGAAAGGCGAGAGATTGACAGGAGCTGTAGAAATTGGTAGGATATGGTGACGGATTAGTTGGATGGGTAAGGGCAAGTTTTCCATGTGTCTGCCTTGGGCAACTGGGGGTGATGGCACCTTCCTAACAGAGGGATAAGGAGGCCGACTCAGGGCTGACGTAGGTGCTAACAAACCAAAGTGGGCACTCTATCATCCATCCAACAGAGTTTTGTTGGAGTGTGTATTCCGGGTCGGGCGCTGTTACAATGGAATCAGTGAGAGGCAGCGATTCCAAATCGAGGGCCGTAGGGAGAATGGTGTTCAATGACAAACACATGGTCCTGCTGAACAGATAGAACTTCACTTTAATTAAAAGAGGAGTACTGTGGCTATTCCACAACATCAGAGGCCAGCTTCCCATGCATACCAAGGGAAAAGCCTGTCTCCCAGACAGCTGCGATTATCTGGATAGGTGTCCCAGAAAGGCTCGTGTGTTAAAGGCTTAGTCTCTCTGGTTCATGGTGCAATTGGGAGAGGGTAGAACTTGGGGCTGAAGGATGGCTCAGCGGATTAAGAGCACTGGCTGCTCTTCTAGAGAACCCCGGGTTCAATTCCCAGCACCCACACGGCGACTCACAACTGTAACTCCAGTTCCAGGGGATCTGACACCTTCACACCAATACACATCAAGTAAATTTCAATAAGTTATTAAAGGAGAGGAGGAGCCTTGATGAAGGGAGTTAGGTTTCGGGGGGGGGGCATGTAAAAAGGGAGGTGGAGCCTTTCTGCTTCTCACTTATCATGAAGCGGGCACCTTTGACCCACTGCGATGTACCGCCATGCCACAAGCCAAGGGCAGTGGGGCCAAGTGATCATGGACTGACGTCTTTGAACCCATGGGCCCAAATGAACCTTCTTTCCTCATGAATTTATTTATTTATTTTATTTTATTTTTGATTTTCGAGACAGGGTTTCTCAGTAGCTTTTTGGAGCCTGTCCTGGAACTAGCTCTTCTAGACCAGGCTGGCCTCAAACTCATAGAGATCCGCCTGCCTCTGCCTCCCCGAGTCCTGGGATTAAAGGCGTGTGCCACCACCGCCTGGCCTTCCTCATGAATTTATTATTCGGGCATTCTGTCGCAGGAACAGGATGCTAACACAACTTATGGCAAACGTATGAGAGAGGTGGGAATAACAAGTAGTGGTGACACCCCTGATTTCCTCTGAGCCCCCACATCGGTTCCAGTGAACCCCAAATACTCAATTCCTGAGGGATTGGTTGATGATGCTGCATCCTGTCAATAAAGCAAGGTCTAATAGTCATATTTTCTGTTTTAAGACAAACTTCTGGGCTTTGGAAGGGGTGGCGGTGGGCGAGGAAGAATCAGGCAATTACTAAAAGTGAGCATCTCCTCCTCAGTGATCTCCTGGATGGTCTGGAGAGTCATGCATCTCTCCTTTCTGACATCAGCTCTCCAAAACCGTTCTTCTATCACCAACACCTCACAGCTTGACTTCTCAATTGGGATTTCAAACGTGGCTTCCGGCAAGTCCCGGTATATGTCTTCTGCAGAATCCAAGACCTCTGGTAAAGTTTCGTCTTTGGCTATGAGGCATTGCTCCACGATGATGTTTTCAACCCTCAGCTCCTCCGTTCCATACAGAGGGTCTCTAGCCATGGAAGGATCTGGCCCCACCACTCTGATGTGGCACGGCAGTTTTGGGATCTGGCACAGCTCCTGCATGGTCCCTGGTCCAGCATCCTCAAACAACTCCCGGAACTCTCCTTCTGCGAACAAGGGCAGCTTGACGTCGGCTTTGGTGGTGAGGTTCAGGCACTTGAGAACCTCCACCCGGTGTAGCTCATTGTGGATCTGCGCAGACACCACACTCTTCTTCAGAGCCAGGAAGCTCTCGTTGGCTGAGAAAGACGCAAATGGCTCCGCGCAGGAGGTGTAGTCCCTGGAAGACTGGAAGCGGAGCTGTCCTTGTTGCATGGCTGCCGCGACATCAGAAACAGCATTAAAATAGCGACCCCCCCTAAGTATCAGGCCCTGATAGGTGTATGGGATGAGAAAACACCTCCCTTTCTTCCCTTCGGAAATCTCCGTGGCAACGAACTTTTTCACCTCTTCCGTCCTGAGGATGGTTAAGAGCTGCCCGTTCTTCAAAGGCTTTGGGACCGCCTTGCTCTCCGACAGGCTCACACTCATTATTTTTATTCTCACTGGGAATTTGTTTGCGTCCATACCGTATATTTCTCTCATTGTCATCAGTGCAAAGGGCTTACAAGCCAAGGAGCTAATCTCAGTGATATGGATGTCCAAATCGGAGGGGATGCTGATCTGGACCGAACCTGGGAAAGTCAAAAGGGATACAGCATGAGGCTTTGGAAGGAAGCACAGCTAACGGATTCATGCATTTTCTCTCGTGTCTACAACTGATAACCCTCTCCTATTGACTGTACCATGTTACCCAAGAGGTTTGCTATGTTCACTTGACTCTACCCGGCAGGATGGTTCCGGCCTTCTTTTGCCGCGGGATCTGTCAGTGTGTCTGGTACTGCGGAGTGAATGCAATCGTGAATCTACACTCTTCATAAAGGACACGAGGGGCCGTCTAGAAAACGGGAACACGGTTGAGTGTGTTGCAGCTCATCGCCATCCCACATCCACAATCCCCACCAAGACCCCAAGGTGTTCAGGGATCTCTATCAGCTGGTAATGCCAAGTTAGGTCAATTTCGGAAGCTGTTATAGGAACCTGGCCTTAATCTTTGACAAACTTAGTCCTTCTGGGACTAACTCCACAGTTAAGTGTTTTAGGCCATAACCTGGTCCACAGTCATTGTCATCTAGATATCTCAGCGGATGGTGCTGATAACCCGGGACGTAAGGGCTTGTTAAAATGCATCGTACAGCCGGGCGATGGTGGCGCATGTCTTTAATCCCAGCACTCGGGAGGCAGAGGCAGGCGGATCTCTGTGAGTGCGAGGCCAGCCTGGGTCTACAAGAGCTAGTTCCAGGACAGGCTCCAAAGCCACAGAGAAATCCTGTCTCGAAAAACCAAAAATAAACAAACAAACAAACAAACAAATAAATAAATTATACATTTTATCTGTCAGCGACGTAAACCAAAAATTTATTAAAAATTAAAAAAATATATTTTAAAAGATGTGTTTACTTTATATGTATGTTGCTTTGTCTACACATATGTCTGTGCACCACACACATGTCTAGTGCCTGCAGAGGCCAGTAAGGGATGTTGGACCCCGGTAACTGGAGTTGCAGTGGTAGTGAGCTGCTACATGGGTGCTGGGAATCAAACCTGGGTCCTCTGGAAGAGCAACAAGTACTTTTAACTGCGAAGTCACCGTCTCCAGCTGTACAAAGAATACTTTTGTGAGGTAGAATCTTACTGTTTCCCAGGCTCTCCCCAAACTCCTGGGCTCAAATGACCCTGTTGTCTAAGTCTCCCAAGCAGCCAGACTGACAGAAACATGGACAGAGTCACACTTAAATGAAAACTTAAATAAAAACTCAGGGACAGAAATTGGGGGTCCAACCTGAAGATCAGAAAAGCAAAGCAGCCAGCCACTGGGTCTTACCTTGACCTCAGTCCAAAATGGCGATTCTGCCTCCAGGAGTCTCAGCCTGAGATAGATTGTGTCTGAGAGATGACTCCTCCCATTTTATAATCCTCTCTAGGGCTGGGATTAAAGGCTTGCACCACTGGGATTAAAGGCGCGCCACGCAGTTTCTCTGGCAAGCTAGTGTAGCTACTGGGATTAAAGGTGTGAGTTATTGAAGCGTGGTCTGTATGGCTGGCCAGTGTGACTGTTTTACTCTCTGAACTTCAGGCAAGCTTTATTTATTAAAATAAAAATTAAATATCAGTACACTTAAAACTGAAGGGTATTTCAATTTTTGTCTCTTCGAAAATCAGTTCCACTTTATTTATTTTCACTTAAAATAATTTAAACAAAATTTTACGCATATGGGTGTTTTTGCCTGCATTTATAACTGTGCCCCACATGCATGCAATGCCCACAGAAGCCAGAAGAGGGAGTCAGGTCTCGTGGAACTGGAGTTACACACCATTGTGAACTGCCCTGTGTGCTGGGAATTTAATGCAGGCTCGTTCGATGATCGCTCAGTGCTCTTACACTGAGCCATCTCATGGGACCCAGGGTGTCCTACATGATCTGCCACCAAACCACAGCCTCAGTCCAACCTCATAGTTTTAGAGATAAACACAATCCATTCATCTTGGTAGAAGCTGAAAGCTGTGAGTTTCAGAAGCCAGAGCGAGGCAAAGCAAGGAACGGCTCAGCAAGAACGGGTTAGGAAGAAGGCTGGATTGGAGGTGAGCTGATTCAGCCGCACAACTGCACAAGGGTGAGAGACCCAGTCCTTACCCCCAAGGTCCCCTTGGGGACGGCTAGACCAACCGCTCCTGTGATACTCACAGCTGTTGTCATTGCTCGAAAGACTGAGCAGGTGAAGGATAAGAGACATGAACTATGGAGACGTCATGGAGTGAGGGCTGGGGGAACGTGCCATGGTCAGTCTACGTACAACCGTTCAACCGATAAGCAAAGCTGTAGCTAGACAAGCCAAAGCAAAATTTCTGTCGGAAACCCAACAACAAAGGAAACCACGCCTCCTCGAGTCCCGCCACGGAGTGAAATTAGTCTTTTACAAGCCTTGCCTACTGAAAGGGATCTTCCAGCAGGTGGAATCTGAAGGCTGTTGTAAATTCACACTGAACATAACGCGGCGTTTCTTTCTGCAAAGAACCGTAATGCGGTGCAGTCTACGAGAAGAAAGAAAAGTGCACTGGAGTCTGGCTTTCCCGTGGACTATAAACAAAACCATAAAATTAATGGGTGGTGAGGAACTAGCTTTTATGATGACATATAAGGAAATATATCAATGATAAATCCACGCAAAGGAGAGACTCTTTTTTTTAATCTGCTTACGGTCCATCTGACTGTCGACATGGTATGGATATTTATTAAGGGAATCAAATTAGAGCATCTTAGGTTTACTGCAGGAGTGTGTTTAAATGCGTGTGATGATAAGGATGTAATAATGGGCCATGGGATGGAGTGGATGTGTAGCTAATAGGATAAATCACCTGGGGGGGGGGTGTCTCCAGCTTCTAATAGTTTTCCATAAATCAAGACGAGGAGCCAGTGAGGTAAGACGTGACCACTTTCTGAAAATGGAATCTTTGCGTCTATTACTGGGGTTCCTCAACCCATCGATTTACAAATCTTTGGACCTTGGCTAGCTGCCTGCACAGACTAGAGCCTCTGCTGTTCAGCCCAAGTCCTTGAAGCAAATGCCCTTCTATGCCTGTAGGGGGCAGCGTCTTCAGTGTTTGAGTATGATCTGAGCCTATCCTGCAAGAGTGTTTGTTCCGGAAACCTGGTCCCTGGCGAGGTGAGATTAGACACAGCGGGATGGAGCTAGGTTCTAGTAGCACCCGTCAAGTTATAGAACGGCTATACTGCCTCCTTGCTGCGGCTTCTTGTCTTGCAAAGACGTGGTCTTTCTCTCTTGCAAGAGCTCTGCCATGGCGCCACCTGCCACAAAGTCCCTGCCAAAGTTGGCGCCATGCGATTTGGGCTTTGAGTCTCCAAGGCTAGGAGCTATAAAGGCTCGTTTCTTTATAATTACCTCAGCCTCAAGGTTTCTTGTTCTCGCAACAGAACCGGACTGTTTCCCCCCACTTACCTGGCAGGTATGCCTTCACCGAGAAGTAGGGGTGCAGAACTAGATGGCCACTAAAGTGCGCCGGAACCAGGGGGTTAAGATGCCTCAGACCGTATCCTGCCTCCATCCGAACCTTGCGTTTCCGCCCTGCAAGCAGCTTCCACCTCACGATGGTGTCAATGGAGTAGAAATGGTCATCCGGGCACTCCTGGAAGTGACCCCGGCAGTTCATGGGCAGGAGCAGCCTGAGGGGAGGGTCCGTCTTCCTCACCTCACAACGGAGCAGCTTCCTCCCGTGACTCTCCTCGAGGCCGATTAAAGACAGTGTTTCTCTTTTCTTCAGCATCAGGGGCCAATCATCTGTAGAGATGGGAACTAGGTTCTGGAAACAGGGAGGACTTCTGTGAGTCTCGGGACTCTGGGGCAGTCGGACAGAACGGACTAAGTCAGCCACGGTTTCAAACGAAGCTGGATCTGCAATCAGCTGGAAGTTTCCTGTTGGGAAGATAACAGAACAGAATGTGCAGGGTCTAGCATGCACAGGATTAGGGGGACCGTGCCTCCAACCCTGCACCATTTGGAAGTACAGTGATGGCTATCACCATTGTTCTATCCCCAGCTGGGTTCTAAGGGCACCCTCAAAACCGGGTCTCCCTCAGAACCGGGTCTTCTCCATCCTACGTCTTCTGCAGCAAACCAGAACCAAGTGCCTTTCCCCGTCGAGAAGGCTGCTGTGCCCCCCATCTCTCCCTTTCCCGAAGGCCACCACGAAATCTCTAGCTGCCATTCCTGTGCTGGGAATTCCCTGGCATCTTCTTGTCGTTCAGACCACACCTGTTCCTAGCTCTTTGTTCCCTGCCCCCTGTGTCCTGTCACACTCTCCCATCACGGGCCCAAATACAGACACACTGGGTCATTCCCAAACATGGACACTTCTCACCCAACAGTCAGACCTTCCTTTCCGGGCTCCGTATTTCTGTTTAGCTTACATCAATGAGACGATTAGCCTTTCTGGGCTCACAGTTTTGGAACCCAGAACCCCTCTGTTCCTGTCCTGTCTGAAGACTGCACTGGTGGCGGCCTTGGAAGAGATGGGGGCGGGGGGGGGGGATGCTAGCGCTTGCCGATTATGTGGTCGTCTGTCGCATGATGGATCTCACAAGCATTGCAGCCTGGATCAAGTCTCCCCCCCTCCCCCTTCTCTCTCTGAGTGAGTCTCATTGTGTAGCCTGGGCTGGCCTCAAACCTATGGAAATCTGCCTGCCATTGCCTCCCAAGTGAGGGTTTCAAAGGCTTGTGGTATTATACTAGCCTGGGCTTCCCTTCTTAAAGCCACGTTCATTACCATTTTTGTATCTTGTTGCTTTCTGAAAGATTAATCATGAGCACTCTTGTTTTATTATTTTTGTGTGCTGGTCTTGATTCTTGTCCCACTGTGTGCACACATAAACTTTCTTTCCGCCCATAAAGTTACCACCCCCAATGTCAAAATCCTGTCAAAAAATTTTTTTTCTATTAGAAATTTCCATGAGTCAAAAAGTCTTTATCTTACAAGAGTATAATGTTTTCATTTATATCTAAAAAAAAAATTCCTTATCAAATGAGAAACATCCTACCAAATTTAACAGAGACTGTTATCACCAAAAGGAAACCAGGCATGTACACGTTCAATTGTGTGTTCACAGTGTTTAGGGCATGTTCTGTGTGTCTATGTGGATTTACTGCACACAAGCAGTCCCCCGAATCAATGACCCATCAGTCAAGAGTGGTCCGTCTCCCTGGCCATGGAGACTGATTCAGAGATGGGCACGTGATCCAAAGAGACCTTAGCAGCAATCACTGGGACTTGGACAATACAGTAAGAAGTTATGCAACAAGCGCTCATGACCACCCCGCCCCTCACCAGCCCTGCACACAAAGGAAGTTACACACAATACACAGGAATGGGGCCAATTGGTAAAGGGAAGTCTAAACCAAAGCCAGGATACTTAAAGAATGAGAGACGGGGAGGATTTTTTATCCGCTGTTAGAAACCGGGCGGTTTATAAACACACCACCCAAGATGCTAGTTCCAGTGCCAAGGGCTGAGAAGTCTTAAATCAAGGTGCCAACGGAAAGACTGTCTAAGGAGAGGCTGCTTCCTGGTTCACAGGTGCTCGTCTTGGCTGATAACGTCACATGGAAGGTGAGGGTGCTCTCCCAGCCTCTTTTATAAGGAAACAAGTAACCATCATCAGGACTGCGGCTAAACGCCTCTTAAAGGCGCCGCCTCCCTTTACGGCGAGAGCTGGGATTTTGGCATCTCCAGCGGGGGTGAGGGAATGAGCATCCGGGTCACAGCAGAGAGGAAAACGCGGAGGAAAGAAGAGATCTGCCTCTAGTAAAAGCCACGGTTCCTCGCCTCCGTGTGGTGGCCACATGAACCAGTAATTTCCCTTCTCTAGCTAAGCTGCTTTAAATTGCTTTCCTGTCACTTGGAGCCGAAAAGACTTCTCTAATAAACATGCCTCTCAGATCTCAGGACACTGAGCTCTGGAACAGGCAAGTGCTCGAACCTCAGTCTGTCTGACGTGCCAGCTGCGTCTCAAACACTCTGTAGCAGCAACTGACATTTAACCCGTACCAAGAGACGTGGGGGAAACAACTGAGTATGTAGAGACGCTAACCACAGAAAAAGGGTTTCCATTCAGGTAGCTTTGTTTTCTTGATTTTCATAAATTGACTATTTTTCTCTGGCTTTATTTATTTATTCATGAGACAGAGTCTCCCTACGTAGCCCTGGCTGTCTTGGAACTCACCTCGCAGACCAGGCTGGCCTTAAACTCACAGAGATTTTTCTGCCTCCGCCTTCCTGCTACTAGGACTAAAGGTATGTAACACCACACTTCTCTGTTTGTTTTTTTTTTTTTTTTTCCAAAAGAGCAATGCTTTTCCCACTAACTGCTCAGGCAACAGTGACAGAAAAAGGGGATAATAAATTGTTCTTCAAAAAATATTAAAATGTTTTCTATATCAAAGCTCTCTATCAAGAAAGTGAAGAGACAAGCTGGGCCTAGGGACCACACTTCTGTAGTCCCAGCACTCTGGAGGCAGAGCCAGGCAAATCTCTGTGAGCACAAGGCCAGCCTTGTCTACATAGTGAGTTCCAGGACAGCCAGGGCTCTGTAGAGAGACCCTGTCTCAACCATAGACTGGGTTGACAATGCTGTGAAATCATTTAGAAAGAACAGCCCTGACTTAGCAGCTGTGCAACTACCCGATTAAAGAAGAGTTAAGAGGGTCAACCACACAGTTCTCCAGAAGAGATGGATGGCCAGTAAATCTTAATTAACAAGAAGCCTGAGCTACTGGGCCAATCAGTTTGTAATTAATGTAGACTTCTGTGTATTTCTTTGGGACGGAACAGCTGCAGGACCGGGTGGGTCAGAAACCTCCGTCAACAATCAGGGAGTCAGGTTCTACACTGGAAATGAGTGAACCATATTATATGCAAAATAGGGTTCTGTAAAGCCGAAAGACAACACAAACAACAAGGGCCTACTCTAGCAATCCTGGAAACGCTTCTCAGAAGAAACCAGGCCCAGGGGAGCATCCTAGTCAGGGGCGGCCTGACAAAGCTGCCTAACCTCTCCGCCCTCAGCGCCTCACTGGCGCGTAAAATGCCCCTTTCTCTCCTCTACAGGGGTGCTGGCTGCCTACGTCCTGCTGAAGACCCTTCAGCAAAGGCTGACTGACTGAAAGAGGAAAATGGAGTGAAAATCACTGTAATCGGCCGGCACTTGCCTTCTCTCTTCTGAACTGCTCCCGTCTGGGTCCTGGGAAGCTGTTTACTTGGCATTGCTAGCCTCGTTACCAGAAGGAGTTAATTCACCTCAGCAAGGGGGAAATGCCAACCTGCAGAAAATGCGGCACTAGCTCCTGTGTCCACTCCATCAAACGCAGGAGTTCCTAGATGCTGCTCTGTCCCAGAGCCACGATGACCCTTCCCCGTGGTGAAGAAGCAACCGGGACGCTGCAGCCCCAGGCACTGTCGGGTCCCATCTCTTGTTTCTCTATCAATACTTGTAAGGAAGTAGGGATGCTTGAGTCAAGAAAATCTTAGTAACATTTAAACTTTAGCATTTAAAGGTTCTTGGCAAAGCTCACCAGGCAGCAGAGAACATTTATTAAGTACCTACTGAATGCCAGTCACCATCCTAGTGTGGTTCTTCATCTCTGCCAGCCTGGTGTCAGGGGTTCCTACTTTCTGCCATGTCACCACAAACGGA
>NW_026068044.1:3220939-3256944 GCF_014885135.2 Alexandromys fortis
CCACAGAGAAACCCTGTCTCAAAAAACCCCAAAAAAAATGATTTATTATGTATACAATATTCTGTCTGTGTGCATGTCTGCAGGCCAGAAGTCACAGAGGCACCAGACCTCATTACAGATGGTTGTGAGCCACCATGTGGTTGCCGGGAATTGAACTCAGGACCTTTGGAAGAGCAGGCGATGCTCTTAACCTCTGAGCCATCTCTCCAGCCCCCTACTTGGGTGGATTTAAAATGGTATTTTATTTCATGTCTGTGCTTCTTTCACTGTGAAGGAGTGCAGATTTACATGTGTTGTTTGTCTCAATTACCTTCCAAAGTTGCCACTTAAAAACCAACCTGGCTTCAAACATTCAGAGCTAGTTAATTTCCCGTGGCGTCGAAACTGTAAGAATGGAAACATCTCGTCATTGAAAGCAGCCAAACGCTACCATTAAATACAAGGCGATAAAGGATCCTCTCCAAGCTAGGAAAAATATTTGTAACATATCAAAATGGATGATATAAGCAATCCTTACAAATCGAAAAGTAGAAATACTCCATTTTAAAGCAGGCAAAGGCAGCCTAGCGTGGTTGGTGGTTGGCATACCTCCGTAATTTGAGAAAGGCTGGGGGAAGAGGACAGTCAGTTTGAGCTATCGCCTTTAAACGCCAGGACTGTAAATAAAGCAGGTGAGTAGACAGAAGGCGGGAACAGATATAAAACTCTGTGCCTCGCTAGAATGCACTTAAAAAAAAAAAAAGTCAAAGTGAGATGTCACCATTCAGCCACTGGGAATGTAAGGATTTCTTTCTTATAATTCTTAGTGTTTAAATTCTCACCCTTCAGGGATGCAGACAATGTCATGCACTAGTCAAGTACAAATTTGACTCGCCTTAAAACTGTGTCAAAGCATGGTATCTTTAGGGCAGTGGTCTGCAAAGGTGGACAAACATTATGTGTTTGTCCATTGTCAGAATGGACAGTACCAACTATAATTCCCAGGGAAGGTAGACTGTTGGTGGAGGAGGGCCCATTTGTTTGTCCCGGCCACCCAGAACCAAAATAACCACTCAGAATCTATATTAATTAAAACACTGCTTGGTCCATTAGCTCTAGCTTCTTATTGGCTAACTCTTACATCAATTTGACCCATTTCTATTAATCTGTATATCACCACATGGCAGTGGCTTACCGGCAAAGATTTGGCATGTCTGACTCTGGAGGAGTCTCTCTGATTCAGCCCTTCTTTCTCCCAGCATTCAGTTCAGTCCTCCCTGCCTACCTAAATTCTGCCCTATCAACAAGCCAAGGCAGTTTCTTTATTCATTAATGGTAATCACAGCACGCAGAGGGGAATCCCACATCAGACAGTGGCCGGAGAAGATGTGTCACTGCGGTGTGTCCAGCTGGGGTTACTAAGGGAACGTCCAGTGCATGCAAGGGCAGGGGTGCAGGGGAATTTCTGCATCCACTACTCAGTTCGGGTGCACTTTGCTTCATTTTGGCTAAAATTGCTGTATGAGTAAAGGGGAAAATTCAAATGTGTGCATCATTTCCTGACACATCCGGTCTGTGTTTGGAAATGTATCCTTAGGAAGTCATTAGCGATGAAGCCAGGCATACACATTGTCGCCGGCACCCTCATTTGTAGCTGAAAAATAAGCACTTGGCTCAGGTATCGGAGGTAGTTTAGCAAGTATGGGCGTGGCTCTAGCTCGGAATATTATGCAGACTTTAATGATCAGGAGCAAGCTATGAGATGGCAAAAGAAGCTGCCAAGGATATATCCAGAGGGAACGATTTCAACTGTACAAGTGACGTGTGTCGGAGGCTGAGTTTGCAGGTGACATTGAGGACGCGGGAACGAACAGAGGAGAAGACTGTGTGAGCATCACGTGCCAACCACGCGATCCCCAGCCAAAACAACCCACCCGTGATCTTCATTCTTTGGTGTGGCTCCATTTGCTTTGTGATAAGCGCACAGCAATCCCTTCCCCTAATGAACAAAGCTAGCCACAGCATGTTCACCCTTTTTTGTATTTCTCGTAGTTTGTCTTACGCTAAATGAGAGCAATGCTCTAGCAATACCGCGCAACCAAGCCGACGGCTTCCTTGTTTGCGAGAAAAATCATACTGAGGCTGTGTCTAGGCGGCACTGAGGCACAACTTAGTACAGTCTCTAAGAGGTATCTCAGTAGCAAGACTTCATCAAACATCATCCCACACGATTAGCTAGGATTCACAGCCGAGGACTTTTCCTGGCCTCCAACTTCCCCGGGCGGTGTTTTTTTTTTTTTTTTTTTTTTTAGAACCATGTAATTTGAAAATTAAAACCATCTCGTGCGCTTTTTGTTTACGCTGCAGTTTTGAAAATTAAATTGTTTAAGGCAAAATTGTTTGAGTAAGCACCACGTCCCCCTTTTTTAATCTGATTGTAGTTTCTAAATTCAATTTTAATACACAGAGAAGCTGGGAATTAGCCTGATACCCAGTGGGGCAGAAAACTTACTTATCTTGATGAGAAAAAGGAATTAGTTGGGGGAACCCACCCAATCTTATAATAAAAGGTGACAGCAAATTGCTTCTTGTATGAATGACATAATTTGGCCGGCACTCCCTCTTGTTTGGGTTCACTGCTCTGAGCCACAGTGTGCTGTAAATACTGGTGCAAACCTGGGACCTCGTGTTTGGCGCCTCCCAGAGAATCGGAGAATTGCAGAGACAGAGGACTCCTTTTTTAACTCCCCCCCCCCAGTTACATTACTGACTGTTTCAGTATGTTTCAAGAACATGTCACATGACAGATGTCACGTGACAGAATCACTGTCAACTGGATACCATTAGTTTCCAGTGGGCTTCTAAATTCCTTATATTTTATTTTCAAGACCTGGCTGGCTTCAAAATCACAGAAATCCTCACGCCTCTGCCTCCTGGGACTTAAAGGCCTGGACCACCATGTCCAACTGAGTTTTAAATCGTTGGCATGTACTAACGACGTTATTAGTGGGGTTCAGTGTGGCATGCCAATGTTTTTTTCCAAAAGAAATTTAGAAGATTTCCCGTTGTGTGTATGTGTGTGGGTTTGAGCACTTGAAGGCAGGTCTGCCTAGTCCAGAAGTGGGTTCCTGATCCCTTGCTCTGGAGTCACACACAGGTGGTTGTGAACCACCCAGAATGCGGGCTCAGATCCTCTGCAAGAGCAGTGTGTTTTCTTAGCGCCTGAGCCAACGCTCTTGCTCCACAGTGTGGTGGCTCAATACACAGATGCGCGTGCGCAAACACATCTCACCCGCCCCACCCTCCACTCCCACACTGCTCTCGCTGGCCAAGTCCAGCCTCCCCGTAGATACCACCCACTCACAGTATGTGGCAGGTAATAGGAGCTGCCTTTTAGAAGACTCTCCTTTGGGTTTTCAGTCACTCTCTCCATGCGACTGTGGGCGGGAAGGAATTTCATGGTTGCCCTCAGATGGACCTTTATCAAGACCTGCAGTCTTTGTTCCCGTAAGACAGACTCCACCACTAGGGGGCAAGCTTGAGTCAGCAGGGCGTGGCGCAGACCCACCCTCAGGAGGCAGGCGAGTTCCAGGACAGCCAGGTCAACAGAGCGAGTTTCACGATCGCCAGGCAGGTCCACACAGAGGAAACCCGGTCTCAAAAAACCAACAAAACAAAACAAAAAACAAAACCGAAACAAAACAAAACATAAAAAACAAACAACCAAAAAAAAAAAAAAAGTGCCCAGAGAAGCAAATGGTCAGGGGCTTTCTTTTCTCCATAGACGCGCAATTCAGTAGTTAACCATGTCCTTCAAGGCTCAGGCAGGCTGAAGCCACCTTCTCACGCTTTCTCCTCCTCGGGGGTTGCCTGAGTTCCCTTGACTCTGTTATTATCCAACTGTTTCTACCAGATCTGTCCTCTGAGAGTCCGTAGAGACACCGCCTAGCCCAAGGTGTTGGCAGGCGGGGGAGTGGCTGTGCATGGTGTGTGTTTGTGTGTGTGTGTTGCACTGAGATTATTTTACTCAATCTGCCTCACAAATGTGGCCTCCGAGTTTCAAGGGTTGCACTCACTCGGCGTCTTCCCCCATCTTCAGGTATGTTCTTCTGAAAACTGCAAACCGAGAGCTTTGACCTTTCCCCACAACCAGTTCTTTCTCCTTCCTTTGGGAATAAACACGGCATAATCCCCCCCCCCCCCCCAGTTCTAAAGTCACAAGCCTGGACTGGGCTAGAGTCCTCACTTTCGTCCAGTCCATCACCACGTTCTAGTGGATCTCCTAAAGCACGCCTTGAGTTTATTCTTTGCTCTTTAAGGCTACCATTTCTACCACATCCAGGCCAGCTCTTGGCCACTACAGCAGTCTCTGTTCACCCTTGGCTCTCTCCACTCCTTCACCAAAAATCTACACAGGCAGCTGCTGTGGTTTCAATATGTGCCCCCCCCCTCCGGTTTCAGGGGTGGGAAACTTACCCCCATTCATTTGTTAGTGGTATTTGGAGACAGGACTTTGGGAGTGACGAGTGACGAGGGGTGGGTGGTGAGGCGAGGGTGGGCTCTCAGTGGTGTAACTGGCAAGGGCATTTTACCGGTACAGGGCCCAGATTTTGTTTTCCATGTACTCTTTCTAAGAAAGCTACTAAGGAGGTGTCTCCTCCCCAAGTTAGAGGGTGGACCATGAGGAGAATCGAGGAATCCGCCTAGGGAGAGAAATGCAGGCAGGCGAGGAGGGTGCCAGGGAAGAGGCCAAGGGTGGAGAGGGCTGAGTTAGGAGAAGGTCCAAGGAGGAAGGACGAAAGAGGCCAGCCTGTGGCACTTAAACAGACTGGGGAATAGGAATGGCAAAGATTTGAGCGTAAGTTAGCAACTGATTAAAAAAAAAAAACTATAGCAAAAGAGCTATGCCAGCCAGGCATGGTGGTATGCACCTATAATACAAGCACTCCAGAGGCCAAGATGAGGATCATGCATTCAAGGCCAACCTGGGCTATACGATGAGTTCTAGGCTAGCTTGGCATACATAGTAAGACTTTCCCTCAAAAAAAAAAAAGGTACAAAAGAGTAATCTAACTATTATACTCTGTGACTCAGCTGTGAATATTTATTGTTAACTATGTAAATCCTGTGTGTGTTTATGTAGATGACGGTAGAAAGGTAGAGAGGTTTATATTTCTGCCCTCTGAAACAGAAACTATCCAAACATGAGACAGAAAACAAGCATGCCAGCGCGGGTGGCCCTCCACACCGGCAAGTGCGCGTCCATGGCTGAGGACCTGGGAAAACACGGCATCTGTATTGGCCACACACAGCTTTTATTTCTTAGTATTCCCTATACAATACAGTGTAACAATTCTCACAGTATTTGGTGTACCAGTCAGTGTAAGCCACCTAGAGCTGATTTGCAGTGTACACACATGCAAATCCTGGGCATCGTGGCTGAAGACTTTACTTGGGAACCTGTAGATTTTAGTACTCACAGGAGACCAAAGGAAGCATTTTACTTAGGAATATGGAGACAAAGTACAAGAAAGAGCTAAAGAGCTAACAAAGCAGCTGCTTTGGAGGACTTAGAACTGGGGTGGAGAAAGAAGTCTGGGTGTGTGTGTGTGTGCGCGCATATGCATGGGTGTGTTTATGTGTGTGTGTGTGTGTGCGCGCATATGCATGGGTGTGTTTATGTATGTGTGTGCATGTGCGCACATGTGAGTCTGTTTGTATGTGTGTTTATATATGTGTGTGTATATGTATGTGCACATGTATGTGCGTGCATGTGTGTATATGTGTATGTAGATATGTACACACATGTATATGTGTATGTGTGCGCACACGCATGCCTGTGTGTTTGTGTATGTATATGTGTGTCTATATATGTGAATGTATGTGTGCATATGTATATATACATGTGTATTTGTATCGTATGCATATATGTGTATGCATGTGTGTGTGTGTATGAAACTACATGAAAAGGGAAAGAAGAAAACAGGAAGAGTGGGAGAAAGGGGAAGGGGGAAATGAGGAAGCCGTTGTGTTAGTTCATATAAACATAATTATAATTCATAACTATTTCGTGAGTGCCCTTCCTTAGAGCTCTCAAATCTTTTTGAAAAATATTTTTTAATGTGTGTGAGCATTTTGCCTACATATATCTCTCTGTTCACTGCATGAGTGCAGTGACCATGAAGGCCAGAAGAGGGCGTTGGATCCCCTGGAACTAGACTTTCAGGCAACTGTGAGCCACCATGAGAACAGAACCTGGGTTCTCTGGATGAACAGCTGGTGCTCTTGACCATGGTGCTGTTTGGCCAGCTCCAAGCACTCACATTTCCAAGATAAAACAGCATGCCATTTTATTCTAGAGAAATGAATCAGGTCTTGAGGAGCCAGACGCAGGATTATCCGGTACCTGACAGGCCACAGCTAAAGGCTGGGGAGAAGTCAGACAGCCGGAGAGGAGAGAGATACGGTAAAGAGCGATCAGCGGGGCTGAAGGTGAGGTGCAGGGGAGAAACTGGCTTGCCTGGCTTGTGAGGCTGAGGTTCCAAGCCAGCACTTAAAGAAAGAAAGAAATCCCTGCTTGTTTTGCTAATCTTCAGATCTCCAGAGACTTCTGCAAAGCTCAGCACGGGGAAGTGAGGAAGGATGACTCTGGGCGTGGGCTTGAGAGGAAGAGGAATACCTGGCCTGCCCATGGAAAAGGACGGGGACGAGTGGGAATAAAGAGAAAGACTGTCCCTGTACTTATTCCATCAGGGCTCCACAGGCAAATGTCAGGGGAAGTTTAGAGATTCAAGCTTGGAATACCACGTTCAACAGGAGCCCGGCCGGGGGATTGGCTTACTCACTGAGCTCAGGTGCGACCCAGGCTGAGAACTCAGGAGCTTCCTCAACATCACACGTGGAAGTGTTGATGGTACCTCCTCGTGGAAAGCAAGCAGAAGACAGAGGCCTGTCTGAGCCTTTGGTGCAGCTGTTTTACCTCTGCGTCTCAAGGCAACAATTTGACACTGAGGCAGAGTTTTGTACAGAGGCTGGTATCACAATGTTATTGACAACGGCAAAGAAGAAGACAGTCCTAATTTACCCTTCCATTTTGGGGATGATTTATATATATATATATATAATGTTACCACAGGGGAAACAAAATGATATCTGCTATCAAGACCTATATAGCACTCCCCTTTGCCCATGGTGGATTTATTTTAGGCTTGGCAGCAGAGACCTGAAACCATGAAGTGTCAATCAGCTTTGTACTACTCAATCAAGATACAGAAGTTAGAGCCGGGCGGTGGTGGCGCACGCCTTTAATCCCAGCACTCGGGAGGCAGAGGCAGGCGAATCTCTGGGAGTTCGAGGCCAGCCTGGTCAACAAGAGCTAGTTCCGGGACAGGAACCAAGAGCCACAGAGAAACCCTGTCTCGAAAAAAAAAAAAAAAGATACAGAAGTTAACCGGCTTCCACAAAGAACATGAGATTCATGTGTTGGGGTTTTAGCCTGTGGTCTATGCCACTGTTGGTTTTGGCCCCGTAGGAAGACAGCATGGTGTGGTGGGGATTCGTGGTGGAGAAACATGTTTACCTCACAGCTCCCAAGAAACAAAGCCAGAGGAAAGAGAGGGCTAGAGTTTCAACACCCCCCATCAGAACCCCCCAATAACCCAACTCTTCCATTAAGTTCTACCTCTTAATAGTGCTAAGGACTGGGACCAAACCTTCACCAAGCGCTTATGGGACATTCTAGTTCCAAAGAACAGAAATGACCAATAACAATATCAAATTATTCCGATATTGAATATATTGAAATATACTCTGAGAAAACTTTCATGGATAAGGTGTCTCCCTTAACATATTTTCACTTTTTATTTCGAAGAAGCATTTTGTCGCTTCTCACTGGCTCGCTAAAGCTATTCCTGTGCTCTGCGACTATTAAATTAAAAAAAAAAAAGCCAGTTAGAACTCATCAGCGTGAGACTATGGCATTTTATGAGCTAACCCGAGGAGCTGCTAATCCATTGGCTGCCAGGTGGCGTGTACAAGCTGGATTGAGGGTGATTTACATTCTGGGCAGGGGTGGGACAGAAGGCCAGCACACTGGAGCCAAACGCAACTTCAAACTTCTGCACTGCTGGTTTCTGGGACTTCCTGTTTAATAATTTTTTTTGGGGGGGGGGGACTCAAAGTGTTTTTGCATGCAATTGAAAAAAAAAAACAACAAAATCTAGGAGGAAGGGGGAAGGGGAACTAATGAGCTGAAGAAACAAAACCAAGCCCCCCTTAAAAAGCATTCAACTAACAAACACAAAGCACCTGGAAACGGTTGCGAGCTACCGCCAGCGACAGGGGTGATCTTTTTTGGCATGGGTGCTTATGAACAGAAAGTATAATAATGCTTGTAAGAGAGCTGAGATCTGTGCCCCCGAAGGGAAGTTCCTAACGTCCAGCCTCTCCAAAGACAGCCTGGCATCCCCAGTCCTCTACCAAGCGTGGCGGATTTTGTTTCTATGGTACTTATGCCAAATCCTGAATTTCTACCAAGTTAATCAGACGTTCAGTGCCCATCCAGGCGAGCGGCAGAGTTATCGTGTATCTCAGATGGTTCTTCGTCTTCTCTGCCAGAGGCCTTAAGCTCATTTGGTGTCTCAAGGAGTTACCAGGCCTCTCCTTTGTAAGTGGATCAATAAATCTCTTTATTAGATTTTTCTCTCAGGTACCCAGCAGTCACAATTAACAAACCCGGCTGTCACTCAAGTTGGAGCATATCGAATCTAAAGGCCACAGAGTGTGTTCTCAGACAGTGCTGGCCATGTCTTCCTGAAAACAAGATAATGCCAGGCGAGAGGGAGGCCCATAAATATTGCATTCAAGAACGCTGACATTGACCTACACTCTTTGACAGAAACATTAAAGCATGGAGCGCTCTGACATATCTCTCTGAGATGTCTATTCCCAGAGGTAGCCAGGCGTCAGGCCTCGGGCATGGCTGACAATTCTGAAAGGTCTCCTATCTACTGCTACTGTTTTCTTGTCGCCCAGAAAAGCTAGGTGGCTTTTCCTCCTGGCCTCGCCGGTAAATTGGGTTCCGTAGAAAACCCAGGCCGACGAACACGTCTTTACTTAAGCCAGAGAGATGAAACTTCTTGCTAGGTCTTAAACCTACCCTCTCCTCCCTACCTGCAGAAGAGCCCTAGGCACACTCCTATGGTACCCTGGGGAGACGCCAATTTCATTGACCGCCAAGGACCATTCTGGGGACAGACAAGCGGAAGAATGCTCAGGGCCGTTCGCTTCCCTAATACCGCGAAGGATCACCAGATGGCGCTGTCACCACAGCTAGGTACTCTGAGCCCTTTCCCTGCAAGCGAGGAATTTCTGGCACTCACCTGGGCCCAAGGGTAGCTCCTGGTAGGAACAATGCCCAGTGCTGGTCCCACGCTTGGGGAAAGACGTCTAATTAAAGGATGTAGTTTTAGTTTGTTACTTTAATGTGTGTTAACAGTATACCAACACCTCAGGAGAGTACGGCTGTAAACATAGTTTTTACACAGCCGCTCTGGGCAGCATCATTTTTCCCCCCCCTCTCCATAAAGAATACATAAATGAAGAAAATAAACTGTACTTAAAACCCTGGAGCAATTTTTGTTTCATAAATTCTCCAACAGACACTCGCCATAATTTTCAAAACAGGATTTTTATTTTCACTATTAATAGTCCCTTAAATCCAGTTCGAGATCTTCAAGGTGTGGTAGTTATGTTAATTAGCTTTCTTGTCTTTTTTTTTTTTTTTTTTTTTGGTCAATGTGGCCCAAGTTGGACTCATCTGGGAAGAGGAAATCTCAGCTGAGAAAATATCCCCATTAGCTTTTTTAGTGGATCATTTACGTGGGAGGACCCAGGTCACTGTGGGCTGTGCCCCCTCTGGGCTGCAGCTCCTGGGGTTGTAAGAAAGGGGAGCAAGCCACGAGGAGCAAGCAAGCTAGTAAACAGCATGATTCCAGCCCCCCCCCGTCCCCGCCCCCTCCCCAACTTTGCTTTCAGGGCTCCCCTCAGTGACCGACCCCTCCCTGCTTTTGGTCATGGTGTTCGTGGCAGAAATAGAGACCCCCCCTCAACTAAGGCACAAGGACAGAAGAGGAGAAAGCGGGGATTTTTCCGGACAACTCGCTACAGGACTGATGTCTGGGCGTCCACCTGCTGGGCTCTCCCCAGCAAAGTTTCGCTTCAGTCAGACAGGGAGGCCCAGCACACGCTCACTGGGTCCTAGAGAAGGTGCACCCTGGTAGAGTCAGCAGAGCGGGGTGGAGGGGTGGGGCTTCCAGAAGCTTCCAGATGGGAAGGGCAGCAGGCGCGCCCCACCTTCATCACCACCTGCGCCGGCACCTGTTCTGGGAGCCCTTTGCCGGCCCCCCCTAGCAACTGTACTTCACGGATGTGTGGCGTGAGCTGCGAAGGACAGTGATGTGGCTGAGAACCTCTCATGGGTGAGTATAATGTACAAAACGGTCATTAGTGAGGGACAGGGTAAGACGTTGTGTGAGAGAGAGCCACACTGTCGCCAGTCTCCCCTGGGCTCTTGGGGATCATCTGACAAACTGTCCTCTTGGCACCCTTGGGAAGGTGTGTGTGAGTGGTTGCGATGCGGGGGCGGTGGGCAAGGAGATTTCTGTAAGGTGTTAGAACACCCCAGCAAACCGACTCCCGGGCTCTGCTCCTAGCAAGTTGCCTGGAAAAGCCACGGCTCTCCCCACTTTACCCTGCCCCGTGTCTTCCTTAGGGTTTCTATTGCTGTGATGAACACATGACTAAGAACGAGACCAGCCCTGGGGCGCACAGGTGGAGGCAGAGATCGGCCAGCAGCTGGGCTCTACCGGAAGACTGGCCTTTATCGTGCTTGGTTCAGCCTAGCCACCAACCACCGCTCTGCAGGTCACACCCCGTTTACTACTGATGAAGATGCTGAGGGTCATAGTGCTCGTCTGCCTTGGTCCAGCATCAAATAGGAGATTAAAAAGCCTGGAAAGGGAAGAAGGCCTGGAAAACTGACCAGCAGCAGCGAGCAACTGAGGACGGTGCTGGCCAAGAGTTCTGGGCTCCAGCAACCCTGACCTCAGCCTGACCCCTGAGGCTGGTGAGCTCCATCGCGCCTCAGGCCCACAGCAAGGTGCTCTGGGGCTCGCAGAGGTTAGTGTGGTCCCCTCGTTAGGTTGCACGCCACCCTCTCTGCTCTGTATGCCCCTGTCTCTGCAGTTCTCATTTCCCCCTAGAACCTTCGCTCTGCTGCCCACTAGCCCTCTTCCTCCACAACCCACCCCACCTGGTGGGTACCACTTGTGACAGTTGAGACTGATGGTCAGTTGACAGGATCTATCTAGAATCACGAAGCGACAAGCCTCTGGGCATGTCTGTGCGGGGGGGGGGGGGGATTTTCTAGACTTGGCTAACTGCAGTGGGGAAAAGGAGTGGGAATGTGGGCCGCACCGCTCTGTGGGCTAGAGTCCCAGACTGAACGTAAAGCAAACAGAGCTGAGCGCGCCTCACTCTGTTTCCTGACGGTGGCTACCAAGTGACCAGGTGCCTCAAATAAACACTCTCATTCCTCGGCTCCTGTCAGATAGTTTGTGCAGTAAGAAGAGTGAACAATTTCCCTGAAATGTTAAGAGTGTCCCCAAGTCCTCTGTAGGTATCCAGGAGGAGCGTGCAGGACCACAGGGACCCAGGGGCAAGGCGGCAATGCCGCAGGATTGCAGTGCCCGCTGTTCGCAGCGCGTGCGCGCACCTGTTTCTAAACAACCACCTCATCCTCACTCCATAACCTCTGTGCAGAGCGTCCGTACCCTTGCCAGCCCCTGGATTCCAGGTAGCTATCCCCGCGATATCCTCACTTCCACCCCCGCCCCCACCCTGCCTCTTCAGCTCTCAATAACATATGCTTTCCCCTTTCAGTCTGATGGTTCTTAAATCTCAGGGTACGTTGGCATCTTAGAGGGCATGCCCAAGTACACAGTGTTCAGAGCGAGCAGCCTGAGGTGGGCACAGGAAAGCACATTTCTACAAAATACTCGGGGAGGCTGCCAGGAGACCACACTCGAGAGGAGCAGCCCAGAGCTTTGCTCAGCCCTGACGGCTTCTTACAGTCACCTGGGGAGCCTTAGCGCCAGCCAGGCCCAGGTCCACCTTAGCCTAATTAAATCACGCGTTCCGTTCGAGAGAGGCTACCACAGGCTTTTAGAGCCCACTGGGGATTGTGATGCATAGTCAAGACCATCTACAGCCCTAAAGATCCTGACTCGCCCTTATTTCTTCGGTCCCTTGTTTCAGGAGACCCTCTGTGCCTTGCTTACCAGAACCACAGAGAGACCTATATCAAACCAGCCTTCTGCTGTTTCCTCTGCTGAACCTAAGCCACTCAGCGCACACAGACTAGGACCGCCGAATGCTACCTCCAGCTGCTGTGGCCGGGTGCTTGGAGAAGGTGCACCCCAAAGCCCTTGATGTGATCCCTGTCAATTTCCTCGGGCTCCTGGGTATTAGATATGATATAAAACACGCCGAGCCAGGGTCCCCTGCGCTTTCTGGGGCCACACTCGCTAACAGGCTATCACAATTCAGCAGCTGCGATAGCTAGGGACGAGGGACAATCATTTGCGTTTGACGTCAGAGCAGACGCATGAGAAATTCATCTGTAGTCATTATTGTCTGGTGGTCTTTCTAAGGTCAGTGTTATTTCTGTTTTTTGAATTGCTGAATACAAGCTGTGTTAATGCTATATAACGTGGTGTTTTGAAACATGTGCACATCAGAATGGCCAAATCAAGCTAACACACGTTACCTCACGTACTGACTATTATGGGATGTACTCTTTGAGCATTTTTTTTTTCTTCAAGTAGAAGTTATTGACTGGAGTAGGCACCATTATCTGAGGGTTTGCCTTCAGGGGCTTCATTACCTATATGCAACCATGTCCGAAAACACTAAGTGGAAAATTTCAGAAAGAAATTATACATTTTAAATTGTTCAACATGATGGGTAGTGAAAGGGATCGGTATTGGCTGAGGACCCCCAAGACCAAGTTCTCAGCACAAAGGAGATTTATTTGCCCCAGAGGGGCAAAGTTTAGGGAATAAGAAGCAAAGACAGGAGATAGAGGAAGCAGGGGAAGGGAACAAGGGAGAGGAGTAAGGGGTCTTTGTCCTGGTGGGGGGGACAAAGGACTGCGTCTGGGTAGAGAGAAGACAGACATGGCCCATGGGAAAACGGCGGTTCAGAAAGATAAGAGGGGAAATCCCCGTGTTAGGATGCGGTGGTTAATTTTAACTGGGCATGTTAAGTAGGTGAGTCAAAGGGCGTTTTTGATTGCTGGACTTCAATACTTTGATAGCTGGGCCGTGGTACTCAGCCTCAGAAGGAGGAGGTGGCCAAATAAGGGAATAGACCTTGGTGGCTAGCTTTAGGAACACAATCTAACAGCTCTCAGCAAGGCAGAGGGGACGGGGGAGAAGGGCAAGGCCTGTCAGAGCCACGTTTGCCACGCTCAGGCCGGCTAGAGTCCCTTCAAGTAGCGTGATGGAATCTCTTGATGTCCCTTCCGTCCCACCCAGGATGAGAATGATGCCCTGGCCGGCGTATCCGGACTGTGTTCACTACCTGTTGGACAGCCGCCAGGTAGCCATTTCTGCGGGGACCACAGTGTCTTGTTTTTAGGACCTGGAGAGCAAAAGCAGAAACGCTGGCGTGGATGTGGAGAAGGGGGCCCTGACACACTGTAGTAAGTGAACTATTTTGAAGATCATACTAGAGAGTTTCCAAACAATTAGAAATAAGGCACCGTATGAGCCAGGCACCCTACAATTGGGCGTATATATGAAGGACTCTATATCTCACCGCAGAGATATGTGTGCGTCCACACCCATTACTGCTCGCTCTGGTTATTAGCTAGGAATTGGACTTAGCCTACATGTCTACAAGCCAATAGGTAATAAATAATCACCATCTACTCGATGGAATTTTACCGAAATGGAAAGAAAAAGAAAGTTATGAAAATTTCAGGAAAACAGATGAACCTGGGAAAATATACTGAAAGAAGAGACCCAGGCCCAGAAAGTAAAACACAGTTAGTGCTCTCGTATACGGTGATGGTTTTGAAGTTTTGAACTAAAACCATCACCGTATACGAGATTAACTTGGAATGTATGTAGACGCCTAGAAGTAGCAAAGGGGTCATAGAAGAGGAAATAAGAGGCTGTAAGTGGGGTGGGGATGGTGGACCACACGTGCTATGGAAAGAGAGGGGAGGGGGACGACGGAGTGGCCTCCTCTCCTGCCACATGTCCCCCCATAATGCATGACGCTACACGGGGCCAGACACCGTTAGACGGAGAACTGCAGAAGTGTGAGCTCTTCTGAAGGAATTTTGCCAGAATAACGGAAGCCGCTTAGCAAGAGGCGCAGAGAACTTTGGGAAGTGGCTGAAAAAAAAAATCTGTTATCTGTTCAGCCAAGGAAGACTGAAGCTCCCATTTCTTCTTCCCAGTGCACACTGGGTATGTGAGTGTGCTCACACCTCCCTCCAGTGCACATCAGGTATGTGAGCTCACACCTCCTCTTCCCACTGCACACTGGGTATGTGAGCTCACACCTCCTCTTCCCAGTGCACACCGGGTATGTGAGTGAGCTCACACCTCCTCTTCCCAGTGCACGCCGGGTATGTGAGTGAGTCTACACTCAGCATTTGGGTATCAGAAACTTAATATGAGCCAGCAAGAGGATGCTTGGTTGTTACTTTATATCGGAACTCCCCATTTATAAGTCAGAGATTATTGTGTCTCTTCCCAGACTTAATTTAACTTTATCCCCCTCACAGGATTAAGTTGTAGTCTTACGGGCTTTTCTCACCTCCTTTGGAAGGTGTTATAAAAGGGTAAAGCATGTGTGACAGCGTCATGCGCCAGCTGTGTGAGCCTTCAACTGTGTGTCTAAGCTGTCTAAGACGGCAGAATAACTCCAAAACATAAAGACCCATAAAAACCACGAGAATGGAAGCCGAGTCAGATACCAAGCCACAGATACATTCTCCTCACCAAGTAAGTCCAAGCTCTACAATCTACAACTCCAGCGACCTTCTCTCTGAAGGCGGACGCCAATGCCTCTGTCTGATGACCAGCCTACCATAAGAGAGAAACATTCGGTTTCTAATACTTCAATACTGTGGGTTCATGGGGGGGGGGGGAAGACCGCGATGGCCGTGTGTGTCTTCCTTCTCAGGCGATTATAACCGTCATCAACAATGAGGACAAAGAAGGCACCAGAGTGTACAGCATAGAAGGTCTTCAGTAGATGGCACCATGATGCCAGGACAGGAAGAAAAAAGCAGAGTTTAAAGGCACTGCCTTGATGTGGGAGCAGGGACAATGCCCTGGGCTAGCTGGCGTGGCTGGCTGCAACATCCTACCCCCCATCTGATTAGCCCCACTGGTCACCAGCTGAGGAAAGAGTCCTTAGACTGTGTCCCCCTTGGCAACATCCCTCAACAGTGAGCTCACTGTCTAGCTACACTGGTCCCCTATTCATTATTCAATCCACCGACATCCCCAAGTTCTACCCTATAGGACGTGAGCTAGGAGAACGAAACCAAACAAAGCAAAACCAACAAACTCATCAACCAAAAGAACTAATCAAACGCACTGTCTTCTGGATGAATTCAGATGCGTGTGTTTCTCCGGGGCCTCTGAGGGCGCCTTTTGCCTTCCGCACTCAACCTAGTTTCTCAAGACGACGGCAGCAAGGCTGAAGACACCATCTTTTGCTTGCAGATTTGAAGGTGTAATAGCGCGGCTTCCCGGCTCTGATTGGTTTAATGAGTCTAGCCTTCTGATGACTCTAAAGGAAAACGGATTCCTGAGTGCAAAGAACCGTCAGGGTTTCGTTCCTGCTGAGGAGCAGGGCGTCTGTGGAGAAAGGGCTGAGGGCAGATGAGGGACTCAGCGGGGAAGACAAACGCCCAGTGCCGCCTTAGGACACATCTGTCATCTTCTCTAGGGAACAATTCAATCCATGGCTTCGCCTTCAAAATAACTGTCCTGGACGTCTTCAGCTCATTCTTGCTGCCCTTCTAGAAAGTTCCCTGAGCAGTACCCCTCTCCTATTCATCCCGTTACTGATGTAGACCTAGGCGGCCACGTTTGAACAAACTCATAGTACAAATAAACTCTTTTCTAAAGTGGGGGCTGGTTCCCTAATTTACTATGGAGAACTATATGGCCTTTAGAATCAGGGAGATTCAATTGAGCTAGCTAATATATCAATTACCTCACCAATCCATTGGTTTTTGTGGCAAGCAGGTTTAAAATCTGCCGCAGTGATTTTTGAAACGCCCAAGACATCATTAACCCCTGCCATCAGCGCACGGCGCATGTGGCAGAAGTCACAGAAGCGGTGTCTTCTTTGATCAGTACCTCACCGTCCCCCAGTCCTCTCCATCCCCTCCAGCTCTCAGCTGCGTCTACACTTGAACTGTTTTCAGATTCCACTTACCAGTGAGGCTAGATAGTATGCATCATTCCAAATCTCACTTACTTATTTCACTTAGCATAATGTCTATCAGTTCTAGCCAGGTTGTTGGAAATGCCAGACTTCTATCTTTATAAAAGAAATCCATCACTTAAATGTACTCATTCATCAATTGATGGACACTTAGGTTGCGTCCATATCTTAACTATTGTGAATCACACTGACAAAGAAGATAAATTTCAATAGGAACAAATTAATAGATGTTTGTACTGTCTGGTTTTGTGTGTGAACTTGACGCAAGCTAGAGTCATCAGTGAGGATGGAGCCTCCATGAAGAAAATGCCTCCATGAGATCCAGCTGTAAGAGGACATTTTCTCAATTAGTGATCAATGGGGGAGGGCCCAGCTCATGAAGGGTGGTACTATCCTTCAGCTAGTGGTCCTGTGTTCTAAGAACACAGGATGAGCAAGCCCAGGGAAGCAAGCTGGTAGGTAGCACTCCTCTATGGCCTCTGCATCAGCTCCTGCCACTAGGTTCCTGCCCTGCTAGAGTTCCTATTCTGACTCCCTCCAATGATGATCTGAAAGTGTAAGCCAAATAAACCCTTTCCTCCCCAACTTGCTTTTTTGGTCATGGTGTTTCATTGCAGCAATAGAAACCCTAAGACAATAAATATCTTCCTGATATATTAGAATAGACCAAAATTCACAACTTCAAGAAGAAACATGGCTATGCTCTTCTAAGAGTCTTATAAGTTCTCAGTTTTGGGCAACTAGCAGTACCCACAATAACTGGTGCTTTGCCTTCAAGGGGGGCTTCACTGAAGCCAAAGGGGAGAGTGGTGGATGGCAGACCTGTGCAACAGCTCTGGAGGGGACATCAGCTGAGCAGAGCATGGACATTTTGATTTTTTAAAATAAAAGGGTAGGATTTTCCTGATGACCATCCAGGCTCCCTGTAGTGACCAAGCTTCACAGGCATTTCAAAGTATCATGATTCACTGGATCCTTTACTTCCGCTTCCTGGAATCCCAAGCTGCCAGCCCCAGATATGGAGCCATCCCTGTGGTTCGAATAGGCACGGGAAGACTGAGTTTGGCTCCGTTAGGATAGCAACACCCTTCACCTCGGAGAAAGACCTATTTGAAAGCCATTGGTTCTAAGTCAGTCTTTCTCAGACTCAGGAAAGGGACACAGACCGATAAGCACCCACTTAGGGAGCCTCCTCCTTCCCTGGCCATTGCACCATGTACTTGAACTGCATTGTTCGCTTGAGCCTCCTGAGAAACACGGGGGAACTTGCCTTACTGTGTATAGAGGTGGACAGATGCGGGTGGGCTTTGAGGCAGAAGTGGTCCCGAGATACAGGGGTAAACAGGCATAAGGAAAGTGATAGCAAATAAGTCACCCCTGGATCACAGCCTGCGGGGATTTCCACAGCCGCACCCTTCATTTCTGGTTGGCTGTAAAGTGTCAACAGCTCACCACCGGCTCTTCTGGGTGGCAATGCCAACAGCAAGGTGACTTTGCCGGGTCCTAAAGGCACTTCTCTGCTATCCCTGGGCTTCCCTGGGCTGCCCCTTCACACCGATACATTTGAGTTTCAGGAGGGCAAAGCCAGTACTGAGAGCAGTTTCTTGTTGGATGTAGGCGTGAAGGCTTGGAGAGTTACCAATTCGTGCAACCAACATTGATTCTTTTCGTTTTTGCATGTTCACCTGAGAAGCGAAGCTAACAGGATTTCATTTCCCGTGAAAGGGTTTTGTGATTCATCGTTTTGCTTCATGGGCAGCATCTTGCAGCCAACAGAACAAGGCCGGCAGTTGCCAAGCGCCAAGGGAAGGAGGGTTTAGTAGTGGTCCTGGTTTTCCAGCTAAGAAGTATTATGTATGGCGAGCCTCTCCCAACTGTAATTGGAAGAGGGTTGCTGCCCGCAGGACCACAGGAGAGCCTGGGCAGGGGGAGAGTTTTACTTGTCTGCAAGTCCCTTGCTCAGGATGGCTTTGGACTCCATGCTCTTTTCTGAGCACTGTCCAGCATTGCTGTAGCCGGCACACTGATCAAAGCGCCGCTCATGTAGGAAGAATGCTGGAATCTGGGCTAGCGCAGAGCTCTCAGGATCTCCGTGAGATGCTGGCAGGAGCCCGTTGCTGAGGCGTAAGGCTGTACCAGGGCAGTCCGTGGCTGTCCTCCAGCACTGATGGTGTGCTCACCTACTCAGGAAAGCCTGAAAGAAGCCTCCGTGTGCCTCAGTTTCTCAGCAGAGCCCAGGGTGACTGACTTGTTCCACATCTCTGCTTCAGGCTGTCAAGGGCAAGCCTCTGTGTCGTGGTTCCAGTACCTAGGGCAGAAGCCAGAGCGGCAGAACTGGGCCCACAGAAGCCTGGCAGAGAAGTCTGCAGAGCCAAGTGAACCCAGTCACAGAGCCCCGGCACTCCAGATGGGACCGGCTATGACTTTGGTTTCTGTTTGTCTTACAGCCCAGCAGACAGGAACATGAGTGAGACAGGGGGTGGGGATACCCTTCATATTGTGTCCCCCGGGGATTCCGTAACTAGAGCAGAGCCAAGGAGCGTTGCCGGCTCCCTCTCCGGGACTAGATGAAGTCCTTTTTGCTGTTCAGTGCTGCCGGCCGGCCATGTTCCAGCGGAGAGATCCGCTGGATGGGAAGATATGCCAAATGGGCGCGGGAGAACACAGCTGTGGCGTAGTCACTTGTCATAAGAGGACCCTCTGTCAAGGAAGCAGACAGGGTGCACGAGTTAGAAGCGTCTAGTCTTTATGGGAACCTTCCACAGTGCTCTAAGCTCTTGTACATCGTTTCCCCTTTGATCATCACTTAGCTGACTAAATGTTACCATCGGTGACTTCTGATTTATTTTAATCTCTTCTCTTTGAACTGAAATGGGCACGTTCTTGGAAGAGCAGGCCTCTGGTCCTCTACTTAACTGGATTCATCTTGATAACCGTAGAGATAACACAGTTCAGCTGTTACCGGATTCACACTTCTAAGACATAGCTCCCGGCTCCTGCCACGAGCAGCAAGCCCAAAGCAGCTGCCTCCGAGTCCCCACCCGCGGCCTTCTTACTGTGGTTCCGTGTCTGGGTGCCCGATATGCACACTAGGCAGAGATACATGCTATTCCGGAGATGATGCTGATGTCTGCCGTGCTGGGAGGAGGAACCATTTAGCTGCTTCCCCGCAGGCTCTCCCCTCACCTGCTGTTCCGTTTTCCAGCCCACTTACACCCCATTGCCGCCGACAGACACATAAGCATGTTCTGCTGCAAGCAGGCACGTCGGCAATCCGGGAGGTGGGCTCCCAGAGGTCCCAGGCACGGTGCATTAGGCAGCGGGCTAGCAGGTTCCCATCCCAGAAAGCTCTCTTCATCTCATTAGTTTCTCCCTGTACAGCAAAAGGCACGGCCATGTAGGTTAGAGCAATCAGGGCAGAATTGCTTGTGGTTGCGCTGGGAGCTGCACCAGATTCCCGAGGCTTTAGACAATGCTGTTCTGTGAACTGTGGCGTTCGAAAGTAGGGCTAACTCGGATGGCAAGTGCGTTTATCCCACGCCTGTTTCCCTTGCTTTGGTTCTGAATGGGAAATGCCTGCAGGTGTCAGCCTCAGATCCTCCACAGCCCAGGGAAGCTCTTCTCTGGGCTTAACAGCAAAACATAGCATGTTCAGGGAGTTAGCAGAAAATGTATTTTGCTCAGCCACGCATCCTGGCAGGGGCTTTGACAGCCAAATAGGATTTGAGAGTCGGAAAAAAAAATCTTTTTATCTGTAAAGTTGACAAACTGGATCTGAGACTTAGCTGTCAAAATGAGCAGAATAGGAGGGCCTGTGTGGACGGGTAAGCAATAAATTACTTCGCACGGCTACTGTTGACCCTACCATCCATATTGTTTTCAGCAGATCATCCATTTTCCTAATTGGAAGAAAGCGACACAACCAAGTGGGTAGATGACAACTGGGCTTCGCGTTCATGAGCGCAGTAACGGATTCCTATGAACGCCTGGGTTCAGCCCAGCTCATGTAGAATCTGCTATCTGCTACCCACAGTGTTAGCTCTGGGATTGGTCCCTGCACATAGTTTGCAAAGGGCGGAGGAAGGACACTTAAGCGTGTCATTTCAACAGACAAAGAATGATGAAGGTGGCTTCGCAGGGGTCTCAGTCAGTACAAATTCTATCTGACAGCAAGGTGGAACCTTGCAGAAAAGTGTAGACTCTGGCTGAGTTTGGTTTATCCACAGGGCTTCTGCTTTCTCTTTCTGGAGGAGAAACTATACCCCTAAGTGACTATATTCCCAGTTTATGGAATTGGACACAGATTCTTTTGGTATTGGGCTTCAAGAAGCTACAGGGTCTGAGATCTGGGCCTGGGAAATGAGCTTCTGGAGCAAACTCAGGCAGCAGAGGGAACTATTAGGAGTCTGGAAACACCACTGTGTTTGGATTCTGCATGCATTTGCTCCTATATGCCTGTGTCTGGATGCTGCATGCACTGTGTTCCTATGTGCCTGTGTCTGCATGCTGCATGCATTTGCTCCTATGTGCCTGTGTCTGGATGCTGCATGCAGAGTACTCCTATGTGCCTGTGTCTGGATGCTGCATGCACTGTGTTCCTATGTGCCTGTGTCTGGATGCTGCATGCACTGTGCTCCTATGTGCCTGTGTCTGGATGCTGCATGCAGAGTGCAGATATATGACTGTGTCTGGATGCTGCATGCAGAGTGCAGCTATGTGCCTGTGTCTGGATGCTGCATGCACTGTGCTCCTATGTGCCTGTGTCTGGATGCTGCATGCAGAGTGCTCCTATGTGCCTGTGTCTGGATGCTGCATGCACTGTGCTCCTATGTGCCTGCGTCTGGATGCCGCATGCATTGTGCTGCTATGTGCCTGTCTTCTTGTCTGTCAGAATTTCCACCCTTGAGGACACAAACAGACAATGACAGGGTTTAACATTCAAAAGAAGACCTTTCTGATGTTCAGCCCCGTGTTTAAAATTCAATTTTATCACTTCTCCCCTTACAGCTCGGAACAATAAGCATGATAAAGACAATAACAAAATGGCTGGCCCCCTTTTCCTGCAGGCTCTGTATCTTCAGACAGAGCCAGCTATGATAAGAAACATCTGGGGAAAAATTTTGATTCAGGAGGATGAGACAGAAGGATAGTGAGGTCAAGGCCAACCTGTGCGACTTAACGAGACTGTCCTAAAGAACAACAAAACAAAACAAAAATAATCATTCCTGAATCTATCCAGACCAACTACTTATATACCACTTACTCTCTGCTGGATGTAATAAGTAATCTAGACATGATTTAAATAGCTGTGAGGATCCATGTCGACTATCATGCAGACATGCCATTTTATAGAAGACACTTGAGCATCTAAAGATCTTCTTTTCCATGTAGAGGAGGAATTGTGATACCAATCCCTCTCTTACAATTTTGAGATTTAGGAAGTCTTATGTTAGAAAATGTTTGACTCTTCCTTCTTCCAACTTAATTGTTTTTTGGTTTTTGTTTTTGCTCTCTTCTCTCTCTCTCTCCTTTTCTTTCTCCTCCTCTTCCAACTGTTATGTATATGTGTGTGGAGGTGTGTGAAGAGGCCACAAGAAGGACTCAGACTCACTGGAGCTGGAGCTGGACTTACAAGTGATCGTAAACCATCCAAACCGGATGCTGGGAACTGAACTCGGGTACCCTGGAAGAACAGCAAGTGCTCTTAACCACTGAGCCATTTCTGCAGCCAAAAAGGTGTAGCCTAGGCTGAGTCTCAAACTCCTGATCTTCCTGCCTCTGCCTCTTCCACATATGCTATTGGATTGGTGTGCACCACGGCAACAGACAGGAGCAGAGTTGACCATATCCATTTCCTGTTATGCTAAGGAAAAAGGCTACACATCGAAACCAGGAAGAAAACACCAAGGATGCCTCTCAAATGCATACCCTGATGCTGTATAACTGGACGGAAAACAGTGGTCCTCACCCCACAGCTCTGATATACCCACTCTGATATACCCAATAAGCAGAATGTACTAGCAAGTGCTCCTTAAACAGAATCCCCAAATGCAGTGCCAACGTGCGTGACCCCTGTTGCATGCGGGTTTACTAAAAACACCAGCTTTTAGCTCTGACTCATAAATCACACGTTGCTTTATTCAGAAACTGCCTGTTCAATTTTAATACCCGCCACACAGTCAGCCCGCCTCCCTCCCTTCATCACAACGTGAGAACATTTCTGCCTTGTAGCACGGGGCTGCTGACCCTGCAAGGCCTTGAAAAATTTGTTTGTTCCATTCACCAAAATGCTGTAAAAATAGTAAGGGGAGTGAATGGTGACTGATGAATTTCAAAAACACAAATAATGCTTGTAATTGCAATTTAAAGTGGAATGTTCTTCACTTTGATTAATCTGACCCTCTGGGCCACCCTTAATAGAGAGGCATGGTAGAATGCTAATCAGGAAATGAATCCCGAGAGGAGGAAGTAAGTCCCCAGGTGTCCAGCTCTGCCTGGCCTTCTCCGAGGCCGCTCTCTGCTCTCTCCACCCCTCCATCTTTTTGCGCTGCAATCTGCAACAGACCCCAATCAAAGCCGCAGTATTAGGGCTTCATCCTCAAACTCTACTGCTCGGAGCTGTTTTCACTTGAGGGTCCTCCGGAGCGGTACTGGGACCACCATCCCCGGCAATCTTAAAGCACGGTGTGCTCATCAGTGGCTTGGTGAGCTGGCTAAGCTCACACGTTGGTAATAGAAGCAAAGGTGCGCCTTCATTGTGCATTCCAGCTGTGCCCTCACAACTGGGAGAGCTCCAGGGTAGCCTTCTTCGCTGAGGTGCCTCTTTTCCTGCCTTCTGGCCATCCTGGGGTTTCCTAGTGTCCCGGTACATCTCTCCTCTTCCTTGTTCCTGCCAACCTCACACCTGAGCATGCAGAGAGAGCCACCCGGCTTCTGACAATCCCTTTAGAGCCCAGCGGGTCCCACCTCCCTTTATATTGCAACAGCAGCAGGTCTTTGAATCTGAGTGGCAGGGATATAGTTCACATCCCTGAGCCAGGAGGCAGGTCTTCTGACTGCTCATACAGAGTCCTGTGTGTTAGGACAGTTTCTGTCCCTGCTTCCCGGGGGGGCGGGGAGGGGGGACGGGGTTAGGCATAGTAGTAGTGGAGAGGGCAAGCAGGGGTGTGGATTCTGGGCTGGTCTGTTGCCTGGAGACCCTATCACCTGCCAGCTGCAGCTCCCCCGCAAAATCTGTCTTCCGAGGTTCTGGTTGCCAGAGCTGATGGACTCAACACCCCTACACAAGCCCGACTCTTAAGCTACAAGAATCACAGTGTTAAATGAGAACTTTCGGGGCCTCAGCTGGGAGGAAGGACTCACGGAGAAGAGAAAGGCAAGGATTCTGCCTTGCATCTCAGAGGAGACTGACAGCTTGGGCTGCGTCAACAGGAAGGGCCAGGGGATGTGGGCTCTGGGGAACATTCCAGAAGACTCCTTCCAAGTTAGCCCTGGTCCCAGAAATGCTTTTCCAGAAGCCTGAGGAGCAACACTGATAGTTTTCGTTCCTTCTTTTCCAGGGAATTCCTGCTTTAAAGTCCCCACTTGCGCTCTGGGAGAGCTGGGAAGTGTGTCCATACCCAGAGGAGAGAGCCTCTGGGGCTGTGCTCAGGGGGAGAGGCCACCCTCGGGAATCCTGCTCTTCCTGGTTTTCTCCACTTCTGTCGAGTGCGGTTGGTGATGCGTCCAAGGTTTCAACATTTCTACGCGTTTTAGGTAAGTCTTTGAAAAGGATTTCCTTGTTTTTCTTATTTTATGTGTATGGGTGTTTTGCCTGCATGTATGCCTACCCACCATGTGCTGCGTAGAACCAGAGGAAGACAGAGGAGGAAATGGGGTCCCCTGGAACTGGAGTTACAGATGGTTGTGAACTACATTGTGAGTGCTGGGAACCGAACCCCTGTGCTAAGAGTAGCAAGTTCTCTTAACGACTGAGTTCTCTCTCCAGCCTTCTAACAGCATATTAAAAAATAAGTCATCAAACACGCCTTTTGGATCATTTGCTCAAAATTCAGCACGGTCTGCTCTGTCACCAACCTTCGCACCTTCTGTGGATCCTCCCTTGATGTCAAGACTAGAGATTACTCATCAAGGGCCTTAGTTGTGGCACCATGGTGTCTACTGGAAATTCTACCTCAGCAACATGCCTGCCTCCCCAAGCCCCACCCCCTCAGAGAAACGGGGCCCACAAGCCCGGTTCTGCGGAGGACAGGGGTGCGGGAGAAGACCCCCGCCCAAAAGCTTACCATAGCAGGAACCCTCTTTGGGGCACATGATCACCCCGAGAGGCCCTACGGGTATTTAAACTATTCCCTTTAGAACGGCCATGTCATTCGCTCCCGCCCCCAACCTCCCCGGGAGGCTGGAAAGGGCATCCAAGAAGGCTTGGCTCATAAAACCTGGTCTTTTAAATTCTGCTTGGTCTGGCTTACTGCGTCGGAGAACCTACTATGGGGGATCCAAAATAGCCATCAGTGTTCCCAAAGCACCAGCAGAACCATCCCTATCTCAGCGATGGAGGTGAAAGTCACCGCACTTGCACCAGAGCTTTGACGCCTGCGCAGAATTGCTCTCTGGCTCTTAAATCCTGATCACCTCTGCGCATGCTTGCGTCTTCCTCTTTCTCCACCTGCATCTGCCTTACATCTTGCCCATTCTCTTGTATCTCTTCTCTTGGTGTTTCCTAACTGACCCCACTGTAGCCACCAAAGTAATTCAGATTGTGATATGTTTATTTCGTATACTCTTAGTTATAAGGGGTGAGTATTTTTATTCCTCTTTCTGTCTCAGAAGCAAAACGAACAACGCGACAATTGGGCAACACTGTTAATGTCTACGGCTTGGTAGTCTTGGCCGCAGTTTCTAATACTCGCTTTACTCTTGCATGGGGACATTTCACCACCAGATCCAGCACAAGAGAGAAAAGCTAAGGGGTTTCTTCAGCCCAGTCTCCAACAGGCACGGAGTTGACGCCATAGCGTGAGTGTGGGTACAAGGCTTTGCAGACTGATGTCAACATCATCACGAGAATCCTGTCCCAGGAGCGGGACCGCGCATGCTGTCTGGAAAATGTCTGCTTCCTATTGCTTCCCCACTCACCCAAGACCCAGCTGATATCCTGGCTTCCTTTGGTGACATCACTGGACAAAACTAGACAGAAATGACCTTCCCTCCCTTCTGTACCCGTGTTCTACCAAAATTCTCACGAGCGAAAAGGAAGCGTTTTGTACACTGTACCTTTGTATTCAAGAGGTATATTGACCACGCCCAGAACCTGCTCCCCATACTTCACTTCTGCCCTAACGTGGATCGGCTGGAGGTCCGTCACCGTAATGATATCCCCTTTGGAGAATGACAGGTGGGCTAGTGACCCTGAAAGACAATAATTGCCACGGGAAAAGGAAAAAAAAAACTCTTAAAGGCTGACTGTTACATCCAGAGATTTGTATTTCTCCAGGTAAATGAAAACTTTACGCAAAATGTGTAAACATTTAAGTAAAATTTGTTAAATATGGCATAGAAGACAATCAGAATACAGAAAAAAAAAGACAAAGACCACTGATTGGATCATTCAGCATTGTTTAGTGGAGGCAGAATCTTCAGTCTGTCCAAATATGTAATTCATTTAAAGTTAAAAATATTCGAAATAATTCTTTTTTTCAGAAGCAGCCATCATGATTTGCCTTGCCCAGTGGGCAGCGCGGCCACCCTGTCGTTTCCAGCAGCAAGCCCTATTTCCCCTGTTCTAACAATGCAGAGAGAGAGAGAGAGCGAGCTGGCTCTCCGAGGCACAGGGGGAAGGCTTGCTAACCGTGGGAAAACGCGGAGACAGTGACATGAATTTTTTGGTTATCATCAAGCCAACGAAAGACAATTTTTCAGCCTCACGCTTAACTGTGCCTTAGATTTCATGTGTCAAATTGCAGTCATTTCTCAGCAGCGTGAAAAATCGTCACTGCTCAAAGATAACAGTTTCCCCTTCCTAGGCTATCACGGTAAATCGCTCCCTCCTTTCCCAGCGTCCTGTCAAGTTAAATAAATAAATAAATAAAGCCACCCTTCAAATGGTGGAAATCTGACAGCCCATAGCAAGGAGCGGTGCCCGGCTGTATATTTCATTCTGCCCCGGGGATAAGGAAAATACTTTAGCAAGAAAATATATGTCTTCCATAAACGGAACAGCTTTTCGCTCTTTTCCAATGCTCCTAGGTGATTCTGGTAGAATAAAGCTTGATTTTCCAGACCCTAGCATCCCCCGACACAATCTAGATCGTACACCCCTCCCATTCCTGAAGTCTCGCAACCAGGACTGATAAGGAAGCCTTCGTCTTTGGAATTTGCCAGCTTGTGCTTCTTCTAACCCCAGAATTCTCCATCTTTCTCTCTTTTTTCCTACCTGAAAAATAGTTTCCATCGGTCACCTCCACTCGTCTGGGCAGGGAGTTCTGATTTAAGGAATTGATGTAGGAAGCCCAAGTTTGTTCCATGATGAGGGAGTCTCTTTCCTACAGGACATGGCCACGACTGCTCCAGGCAGTGAAGAGACAACTATCAGCCACCCGATCACGATCTGAACTGTGAGCCATGTGTCATAAGGGGAAGAAGGAAGTAAGCAACTAGCTGGAAAGAAAGTTTATTAGTTCAATGTCCAAGGGCTGGAAGGGGCAGGCACTTGGCTGTTTTGGATGGAAAGGCTTGCAAGGCTTGTGGGGAGTATCTTCTAGATTAAGGTAGCCCACGCAGCACCAGGTACAACATCACCCCGGGATCCCCATCCCAACGCAGACTCTGATTCCATAGGTGGGTCTAGTCATCTGCATGTCTGGCAAACCTCCAAGATGACACGCTGCTACTTCAGCTACCTTCTGAGGGACAGGCTGCTCAGGGATACCAGGGTTGCTTGGATTGTATGCATTTGTGATTAATTCTGAATCACTAATAATTGCATAGGTGTCACCGTAAGGAAAGAAAGAAAAGCTCTTCCCTCTTGATGTCATTCAACCAAGAAAGGGTCCAGATTTGGATTTTCTCCTGCCTGCTCCCTGTGTCTTCGATCCTCTGGCTGTTGTGACCCTGAATCTGTGTCTATCTGAAGAAGGCTTCTTGTGAATCTGTGGCTGTGTCTATGTCTTCCATCAGTGTGTGTCTGTCCTAACAAAGGACTTGGCTCTGTACTTACTGAACAACACAGAAAGCATCGCATGGGGGAAGGAACGGGGGTACTTTACAAAAATCTTTATTAGAGTTTTATAAGGGATGAAGTCCAACAACCGACCAGATGACAGGCATTATTATTTATTAACCAATATCCATAAATGGCTACTTTCAACTTTTACGGTGGATTTTAAGAAGCTGTTTTCAACTTCTGTATTTGCTGCGTTCAATAAATGATACACAGTTGCTGTCTGGGCCAGGGACATGGAAGAGCATACAATTGAAGATTTACGGATATGCATTGGCTTAGGTTGTAGAAGTTGATTGCGTGGGAAATCCAAGGCAAGGAAGGTTGATTATTACACTGTTCTTTTAAAAGTAGGGAAAACAAATAGTTTGAGTGCATAGTTAGATAGCTGTCTTTTTTTTTTGAATGAATACTTTTTTTATTGATTTTTATTGAGCTACACATTTTTTCTCTGCTCCCCTCCGTGCCTCTCCCCTCCCCTTCAACCCTCTCCCATGGTCCCCATGCTCCCAATTTACTCAGGAGATCTTGTCTTAGATAGCCTTCTTGAGTGACGGCAAGGTGTATTGTTAACTCTGGCTGTGAGGTCCAGCAAAAGTTCCAGTCTCTTAGAATGTGAGACCTGCAGATCAGCCCCTCTAACATCACCCGAGAGACAGAACACAGGTCAACAAGCCTCCCAACCTACCAAATGTGACTCTAGGTATGTCGTCCAGTAAGCTGTGGCCCTGCTTGGACAGCATCTCTGCCATCTACCAGTGTGTTGAGGATGCAGACTCAGGTCTCACTCTGGGCATCTAGAACCAGAGTCCTCATTTAAACACCCCCCCCCCAGTCAATGGGGTTAAATATTAAAGTTTGAGAGACTCACTGGAGAACTGTTCTAAGTAAGACAAGCTTGATCAATTAGCATTTAAGGGGGCGACACATTTCAAACTTGAGGAGCAGCTGTCTCCACCCCACCTACTCAGAGCTGAGCATCACCTCCGGACCCCCAGATCTGAATCCTAGTGGCCCTCTAGGGCCACATGCTCCACCCACCACAGCCCACTCCACACAGGGCTTTTTCCTCTCTCTTAGTTGATTCGAAGAGCAGTATCTACTGTGAGAATAAAATTGTAAAGAAGAGATGTACATTCCCCATGCCTTCCCTCCCAGAAGGGACCACTATTTATAGTTTGGAATCGATGTCTCTTTGTGTATGCATCGTTCAGATACCACAGGGCTTTTTACCTGATAGTATTAGGTCCAAACGAAACTCCATTTCCCCAAATTCTGTCAGTTAGACAAATGTCAGCAGTCCTCAGGAACTTGGGAAGCCAGTTCCTCTCTGCCAAAGGAACCATTTCTTCATCACTAGCAGATGGGTAAGTGGGTATCTGTGGAGCCTATTAGCATACCAAAGTGCAAGCTGGCCTCCAGGCTCCTTCTGTATCACAAGTACCTGTTACACACGTCAGCATCCATGCTGTATCCTGGCTTTTCTCTATGTTCATAGTTTCCTGCTATTCTCTCTCTCTCTCTCTCTCTCTCTCTCTCTCTCTCCCTCCCTCCCTCCCTCCCTCTCCCCCCTCTCTCCCGCTTCTCTCATAGCCAGGTCCAGTCTGCTGGTCACGTTCAGTCTACTGCTTTCTCTCCCTGCTCCAGGCTCTTCTAGATGCTTCTGACTGCATTCTCCCTCATATCCACAATAAAAACCTTCTCTTAAACCATTCCACGGAGTGATGATACAGATATTATTTTAGGCTTTAAAAGAACGCTATCGCCGCAATTTTAATTCCTATAAATACCTAAGTAGTAGCCACTAATAAACATCTTTTGTACTAATGTTAGACAATAGGCCACTTAAAAATCTTCTTTCTATATGTGCAAAGGAGATCTTTATATTCATCTCACTTGTTTTAGAGCAAGTCCTACAAGTGTTAATTATAGTAATTACGGAGCTAAATAGTTTTAATATTTCTAAGGCTCTTGTTATCTATTGCCAAGTTGCTGTGCAGAAAGTTTGAATAGTTGAAACTTTGACTTGTATATCAGGGTACCCGTCTTCCTTTCCAGCTTTGAGAACTATTGATTCTGCAATATTTGCTAATGTGGTTGGAGCTAGCCTGGCATGGTTGCTGTTATCCTGTTTCCTAAGTGGTGCTGGGCCTCCATTTACGGTGTAGCCATGACACCATTTAGTGTTCCCCATGACTGTTCCTGGAGTGTTTCTTATGCCCTGGGATATTCATGGCCACTAACCTTTTTACAGCTCTCCAGAACATTCCTTGGGGCAGTCTGATAGTACCATAGCCAGGTGGGCAAGGTTCAGTTGGGGAAAGGGGGCTTAGTTTAGCTCCACTTCCCTGCTGGTCAGATGGTGCCACCCTTCAATAACTGTTTAACTCTGCCAACGACCCCAGACTCAGCTCCCCTTGAAGTTTCTTTATGGACCTTGAACAAGATTTAAAAGGATGTCATTGTAATGTCGTCACTTAAACTCCCGGCTGTATGTGTTTATTACCTCGTTGCTTGTTTCTCTCTAAAGCTGGGCTTCCTAACTGGCATCGGCTCAGAATGTCAATGTCTCCTACCCGCCCTCAGATGTTGTTTATGGCTTGGGCTAGCCTTTCCCAGTCCATGTATCTCCCGAAAGAGCAACTGTCACAGCAAGGCTTATGCAGGGCTCTGCTTTGAACCTGATAGAAAGGACCAGGCCAAAAGGATAGGGTGTTAGCTTGGAGAGAAAAATGAAGAGAAGCTACTTTTCTCAGATTAACTATTAGAAAGATGGAGAAGTCACAGCCATTGTATCTAAATGATGGTCCCCGAGGAGAGGACCTCAGTAGCCAGACTTCTTCTTGGTGTTAAAGATCATCAGAAAACAGAAATGACGGCCAGCGTGTCAAACCCCGCTGCTCCAACCCTCTGTCTTCTGCTTCTGAGACCACAATAAGGATCTATGTGTCTGCCACTGATAGGTTAAAAAGATACAAAGAACTGTTGAGATTATTTATATTCTTTTTTAAATATTTATTTATCATGTGTACAATATTCTGTCTGTGTGTATGTCTGCAGGCCAGAAGAGGGCACCAGACCTCATTACAGATGGTTGTGAGCCACCATGTGGTTGCTGGGAATTGAACTCAGGACCTTTGGAAGAGCAGGCAATGCTCTTAACCTCTGAGCCATCTCTCCAGCCCCTATTTATATTCTTCTGAGACAAGGTTTCATCTGTTAAGGTTGGCCTTAAATGTGGCCATGCTAAAGATGACCTTGAATTTCTGATCCTCCTGCCTCTACCTCCCAAGTGCTGAGATTATAGGCATGTACCAGTACATACATTTGATGCAGTGCTGGGCATCGAACTCAGGGATTAAGAGCAGTAGGCATGAATTGTACCAGCTGAGCTACATCGACAGCCCAAAGTTTACAGTTCATTGCTCTATGACTTTGTTTATAAACAAATCGCTGTCCTGCTTATAACAACCACGAAAGGTGATAGCCTTTAAGCGGTATTCTATTAGTTTTTTTCTGCACAGTCCCAAGGGTAGGGGCTGCATCATCGTTCCACTTCCTGTAGCTATAACAAAATAACCAAGACTGGGTAATTTGTAAAGAATGGAATTTGATTTGGAGGCTGGGAAGCTTTGGAGTACACCACCTGGAGAGGGTTTTGCACTGCATCCGAGCGTGGACAAGAGCATCTCATAGGGAGATAGGATCGGTTTGCTAGATCAGGATTTTCCCCATCTTCTTAGAACACCACTAACAGCAGCAAGGAGCCTCATCACCATGGCCTCTTCTAAGCCTACTTGCTTCCTGTCCTAGTTAGGGTTTCTATCGCTGTGAAGAGACGTGCCTCCACAGTGTTGAGAATAGGAGACCCCAAAGCCTGCCTCCACAGTGCTGAGCATAGGAGACCCCAAAGCCTGTCTGTACAATGACACACTTCTTCCCACAAGGCCACACCTCCTAATAGTGTCATTCCCAATGGGGAGCAATTTCTTTCAAACTACCGCATCTCCCCCTGGCCTCACAATTACTTTGGGGATCAAGTTTCTTAATTGTATAAATTCATCTTTTAGAAAAGTAGCAAAAATTCACCTAAACAATGTTTTGTTTTGTTTTTTAAAGCATCTTCCTTATAGATACTGATCTCTCTTTAAAACTTTCAACCTAGTCCAGGGAGGAGTGTTTTTAACAGACTGCTTGACTTTAATCCACTCTGAGTGTTTGCTTTGTCTTGTCTCAGTTCCTTTCCATTATCCACAAACGACATGGTATCATCATATCGAAAGACCACGGGAGAAACTTCCTTAACATGAAACATAGTAGCAGTCCACTTGAGCAGCCTTGAGCATGAAATAGAAGCCCAAGTTGAAAAAAAAGCCAGCCCATTCATGGACGGCCTGAAAGTAAAACAAGACCATAAAACTTAATGGGAGATAGGCCTGGTCATAGGTTAACTGGTTGGGTCACTGTATGCAAAACTCTTTATACTACGTAACTTTTAAGGAGAAGATATTCAAACAAACTAATAAAAGGTGAACTTTGAACTCCCTTAGTCACCCGAGTCAGACATGCACAGGACTTTTGTGGGTGTGGATTTCCTGAAGAATCAAACTTCAGTGCAAAGAAAACATTCGGAGCAGCGACTTCCTTGACTGGTGGCTTTTTAAGGCAATGGCTTTGCCTCGTAGATAGGGTTTCTCTTTAAAGCTTTTAGCCGAGTCCAGGGAGCGGCATCTTGTTGTCTTCCTTATGTTTTATATATTGTAGGGTTTGTGGTGGATAATTATTGGGAATGCTTGTGTAAATTCTTCTTTACCGAAGAGTTATATTCATGCGACACAGAGCCCGGCAGCACAACAAAGGTGAAGTTGTGCAGATCACAGAATCATAAAAGAATAGCTATGTTCTAGATACAGGTCTTGGGTGGCCATTTATCCAAAACAGTCTGCCACGTTTGGGAGATCGGGTGACATCAGCCCCATCCTAAGCATGAAAATTCAAGTTTATCTAGATCTAACCAAGAAAGTCTTGATTTGGAGACCCATGGCAAATGGGGGTTGAGAAAGGAAACGGGAGACAAGCCCTGACAAAGGATGTAACACTCGGCGCAATGGCTGCCACTCTCTGCCCACACACGGCAGGGGGCGGAAGGCCTCTCCCAAGGTTCTCCTGTGATGGGAAGGTTCGTATGGTGCGCATCAGCTCTCCATCTGACCAAACAATGTGCCAGAAGCCTACCTGTGAATCTGAGAAGTCCCAACAGCAGAAAGACCAATGGGACTTGGCGGTAGGACCCCGACCCCCCTCACCCCCCAAGGACCACATGAAGACATCAGGTGGGTATCCTCTATCACTCAGGTCAGGTGCCACTCCGAGTCCAGGAGGATTAACACAAGCTGGTAGTGGATTCCTTAGACGCTGAAGCAAAGGCTGAAGTCCTGCTCACTCACAGTCTCCCTGAAACCCAGAGGGAAAGTTGCTTTTTAGGACCGTAAGCCAGCTTCCCCTTCAGGGAGAGAATTCCCGCACTTCATTCTTATTTTCAAATTCCAGTTCGAACATTCTGGCTTATTGTTCCGGCAGAAACCATGGTAACCCAACACCTTGGCAATTTGTGTTTCTCTTTCTCTGCGCATCTTTACTTAGGGGAAGCAGGAAATGGCAATGCTTACTTCTCTGGCACTTTTGGAGTTGGGAATGGTCACATGATCCAGCCCAGGCCAGTGAGACAAAGGAGAATCTGTGATGGGAAATTTGATTTCTTAATAAAAGAGCGCCATGTCTTCCCAACCTTGTATGTATCCAACCCATACTGACCACCTGATGAACCATCCAAATGGAGACAACGGAAAAACTTGAGGATGAAGGCAAGGAGTGGAGGACATGATTGAGCAGTAGGACCACACTAACTTATAAAAACAAATTAGCCTTCAGTCAACCAGCTTGCTTCACAGGTATTCTGGTGTTCTCAGCGAAACACTCTAATCTCCATTACTGAAGGACCTGAAAAGGTCGTCATTGGTTTTATACGCACACGCTTCCCTACGCGTAATGAAGTTTGTAGGAGGAAATCAAGCCAATAATTTCACTTATGTTGAAGATAGAGAAAGAAACTCAAAAAAAGAAAATTTAAAACAAAGTAAAGTTTTATTAAAAAAAATCTTGGGAGAAAAGTACTTGAAAATATCATAAGCTATATACATATATTTCCTTGCTAGCACTTTATACTTCAAAACATCTGGAAATGCTTAGCTAATAAAAGGGGTTCAAGCTCCAAGACATGGAACTCTCTAGTGCTACTAAATGTTCATTATGTATGTCAGTAAAAGTACATGTGATGCATGGTGCATGTGTGTGTGTGTGTGTGTGTGTGTGTAGTGGGTATGTACGGTTGCTTTCTGGATCTGTGGGTCCTACACCTAAGAATCCAACCATCTCTAGAACATATCTGGGGCTGGAGAGATGACTCAATGGTTAAGAGCCCTGGAGGCAAAGAGGCACCATGGAAACCTCCTAACAACTCAGGTTATTGCCAAGGCCATTGCTGTGTTCTCCACACACTAAAAGCAAGGGGCAACTTATGGTTCTTCTCCTTCCTGGAATTGTTGGCTTGAGGGTGGAGGGAACAGAAGCAGGGAACAGGGTTAGGGTGGCTGCAGGTATGACAGAGACAGCCATCTGGGCGACAGACTTAGGTGAATCAGCTCAACTTCATCCCAGAGTGTAAGGAATAAACAGGATGGGGAGCCTGGGGACAAACCCTAATTTGCATTAAGTGGCAGGCTCCTCTCACATGACTTCATATATGGCAGTAGGGTCCTATAGCCGAGCTCCTCTCTTAAGCCTTCCAGCAGGAATCTGTGTCTTCAAGGGTCAAGGTAAAGATAAATCAGGGATCTGGCTTAGGGACAGATTTCAGATAAGGTCAGTCTTCCAGGCCCAGGGACAGCCTCCTGAGAAGGGCAGCTAGAGACCAGGACTTTTTGCTGGGGAGAGAGGAAGTCTCCATGATGCCAAGCTTTTGGGAAAACTACCAGGCCGTGACCGACTGCAAAGCCGACCAGCCAACTATGCCTTCCAGCAACCCCACCTGTCTATCTCATTGAACACGAACAAGTTGGCACCCAACAGTGCCTTTACCCTGACTGGAGAGTTCATGGTTCTGGAACGTAGCATGGACACTCCAGAGGAGAGAGGTAAAGCTCAACCCAGCGATAAAATCTTTGATCCATCTTGGTGACCTGTCTACATGATATGCTGGAACAATAGCGACACAGAAATTGTTGGAGTAACCAACCACTATCTGATTGGGTTGAAGGCCCACTCTGTGAGCTGGAACCCATATCTGATACTGCTCGGGTGTCCAAGAACCTGGGACTAGCCCAAGAACATGGGCCTACGGGGAAAAGCAAATACTATTGCTCTGCTAAAGAAATGCAACAATGTAATTTTTTTTTGTTTTGTTTTGTTTTGTTTTGTTTTGTTTTGTTTTTCGAGACAGGGTTTCTCCGTAGCTTTGGTGCCTGTCCTGGAACTAGCTCTTCTAGACCAGGCTGGCCTCGAACTCACAGAGATCCGCCTGCCTCTGCCTCCCGAGTGCTGGGATTAAAGGCATGAGCCACCACCGCCTGGCCAATGTAATGATTTTTAACAACATTTTGCTGTTCCCCACAAATCAGTGTCTAGCTCGGTCATCATCAGAGAAAAATCCTCCTGCGGTAGATAGGAACAAACACTGAGACCCATAGCTGGAAAATGCGTAGAGAGTGAAGGATCTTGGGACGCTCAGTCCTCAATGGGATGTCTCCATCAAACCCCTCTCCTCAGGGTTCAGAAGAGAGTGTGGAAAGACTCTAAGAGCCAGTGGGGACAGAGGACACTGAGGCCTTCCAGACACAGCAGGGCTGACACACACGGGGCCTCACGGAGACTGTGGCCGCGTGCACAGGGCCTGCACAGGTGAAAGCCAGGCGGGGTCTCAGCGCTGAGAGGGGGACGTGGAGATGATCCTCCCACCCTAACCAAGAAGCTGTCTCTGACTGACAGCTGTTTGCAAGGAAAAATGAGCTTTCTCCAGTGGCGTCTCACAGGGGGGTATGACCACACGTAAGGGCAGGCCCCATTTCCAGCCGGAAACGGACCACTCAGAATGAACTCAATGGTATTTTAGAGGCTTTTGTTTGGTCTCATAATGCTTGGTTTGAGCATTTTTTAACCGTACTAGTCTCTTGTTTATATACTATAGTCTCCATTTTTTTTTTTTTTTTTTTTT
>NW_026068044.1:3257725-3273737 GCF_014885135.2 Alexandromys fortis
GTGTTTTCTATTTCCATCCATTTGCCTGCAAACTTCAAGAAGTCCTTGTTTTTTACTGCTGAGTAGTACTCTAATATGTATATATTCCATACTTTCTTCATCCATTCTTCAATTGAAGGGCATCTAGGTTGTTTCCAGGTTCTGGCTATTACAAACAATGCTGCTATGAACATAGTAGAGCATATACTTTTGTTGTATGATAAGGCCTCTCTTGGGTATATTCCCAAGAGTGGTATTTCTGGGTCCATGGGTAGGTTGATCCCGAATTTCCTGAGAAACCTCCACACTGCCCTTGTTACTATTTCTAAACAATGAAGTGTAACAGCTATTATATCATTGCAGAGATGAGTTAAAGTGTACGGAGAGATGGACATAGGTTATGGGCAATGCTCTGCCATTTTATACAAGAGACTCGCACATCTGTGGACTCTGGCACAGAGTGTGTGTTCTCTGTAACCCCGCCCCCAGGAATAGGTTACATTCCACCCCTACCGTGTGTGTGTGTGTGTGTGTGTGTGTGTGTGTGTGTGTGTGGTGTGTGTGGACAAATATAGGCCTGTACTGTTTTTATAATATTCATAATTTAGGGAGGGGCAACCTAAGATGATTATAGCAGAAAGCCTGATTTTCTAGGAGGATCAGATAATAGGGGCCTGGGATATGAGACCTGGGAAGTGAGGCCTGGGAAGGGTCAGGAGCTCATGGGAAGCTTTGGTTCAGGCCTCGCTGGAGACCCGCCCCCCGGTCTACAGTAGCTACCTGTCAGGGGTGAGGACTGGATGAATCAAATTGTCGGTTTTTCTGGTCAGCTCTGTTAGTTCTTTAGAGATATGCGGGAGGGCAGCTTTCAAAGAACCTTTCCTACCCTCGCTGGGGCTGGAAAACAGGTCTTACAGTCTTGTTTACTCTCAGAGCTTCGGAGGCAAAGTTTAAAGGGAAGGCAAGCCTTAAAGGTTAATGACCTAACAGCTGCAGGTGTTTTCACCTATCCTATCCCCGCCCCAAGCTGCTTCTGCTAGATCTGCTCCCAACCTCCACTGCAATCTACAACTCTGAGACTGCAGGGGGGAACGGGCCAGCAGGTGGAATCTCCTGGCCTCAAAATCCCTTTTCTACCCCGTGAAACCCACCCGAGCCCCTGAGCCACACACAGTTCCACCCCAAGGAGACAATGGTGTCCTTTGTTGTTCTGCTCAAAGGGGAATCTGCTTTTGTTTAGGTTCATTTAGTACATTAGTAAATTAATTAGTAAAATTCCAGGCTGCCTCCATCAGTCCTGATCTAACAAGGACAACTCGTGACAAGAACCGGTGTCTAAACTTTGAGGCGTGTGTATTTTTCCCCTAATGGGAGAAATGACTTTGAAATTTAGACTCGCATACACGTCTTCAGCACAGATTGTAAACATAGCTTCTTTATGGAATTGACCCTTCATTGGAAAACTTTGTTAAATGGAATTTAATGTCAACAAGTTTTAGCTGAAGTGGTTTTTACCCCATTGCATTCTGTTGGGCCGCACTCATCCCTGTCGTTTCCTTGTCTATTTCAAAACATGATTTAAAAAAATACAGAAGTAATAACTCTTCCCCCAAGATGCTGTTTCAAGTGAGACGGTCCCTTCCCCCACTCAGCATGTAATCTGTAATCTTGTAGGTTACTCTCATTTGCAGATTTTTAGAAGGAGCCTTTTATTCTCCTCCCAGTGTTAAAACAATTTAGATTAATTGGCCCTGGAGTCTTTGATACCCATTTTAAAGACGGCTTAAAAATCTGTTGAAGACGATACCCTTTCATATGTGATAAAGAAAATTCTTGGCGGATGAAAGGCCTCTCTTTTTGTTTTTGCACAAAAGAAATTTTCAGAGCTGGGGAAAAGCTGCCGAGGTGAGAGGAGGTGAGAGCGTTTCCACGCGGAAGACCAATTCCCTTCTCCTTCCCTGGGGGATCTCATCCTTCACAGCTGCTTGGAGAAAATGGGAGCAGAATCCTTGCAGGACAAAGGATGAGTGGCAGGCACTCCTGCACGCTCCACACTTGGCATTTGGTGGCCACCATCCAAACACGTTTACCAGACTAAATAGTCCACCAGAAATAACACGGCCACAAGCAAGTGCCACTCCCTAAGGACAAAGGTTCAGTAATCAAGGTAGCCACGCTACCTTCCTCAAGGCCAGGATGAGTCCTTGGAATCCTTGAAAGAGTGGAAGGGTGGGGCCTTCCTGACCTTGACTCTGACTCTCAATTCCTCCCTTAGATGGCCTGTCTTGGGCTAGCCTCTCTGAAAGGTTGAAGCAACGAGGTCTCTCTCTCCCTTGTTAGAGACAAAGTCTACTTAGTCAAGGCCAGCCTCAGATTGGAGAGCCTCCTGCCTAAGTCTTGGACTCTCAGAATTCACTGATGTCCCTGGACTTGAAGGAAGGTTTAAACATGATACAGCTATCATTTGAGCTTGGTGTACATTTCTGTGTGTGTTTAGGGCCGTTGGGCAGAAGGGTAGAAAGCTTGGTTTATAAGTGTGAGCAGCACTTGGAAGTGATGCTAAACACTGCAATCCCATTGCGTGGGAAGATAAGGCAGAAGGATGGAGAATTCCAGGCTAGCCTGGACTATACAGTGACATGACAAGAAAAAGGGCCACCATGCAAGCACTTTGTGACAGTTTCTCATGGACTCATTTTTTCCCCTCCCTTTGAGTAAGTTAAATGTGTTGCCCATTAAAGGTCAGCAAAGCAAATTGAGCCCGGTGGTGCAAGCCTGTAATCCCCATGACTTTAGAGTCTAGGCCAGGGGACAGCAAACTCAAGGCTGGCCTGGGAGACTTAGCCAGTGCCTGTCTGCAAATAAATACGCAGAGCTGAAGACATAGCTCAGCGGTACAGCCCTTGCCTAAGATGTGGATGCAAGCCCCAGGACGTGGAAACAAACAAAAGCCAAAACCAGGAACACCCCACAAAGTCCAAGATACAAGTAAAAGAACCAGGGGCACTCAGAAGCTGAGAGCACAAAGCTAATGATCGGAAAGGAACTAAGGAGCTTTTGTACTGCTAGGGACAGAGTGCCGTGATCTTCACGTGTTGGAAGCCGACAGAGCGGAGCCCGAGCACAGATTTCCAGCCCACAGCACTGAGACAGAGAGGAGTCTGCTTCAAGCAACTTATGTGTAGTACTTTGTTGTGGGAGCCCTAATAACAAACAGTCTTAGCAATTAATAATTAATATCTCTATCCAGAAGACAACAAAATAGAGCACTAACTTAGAAGAGAGTTAAGGAAAATAGGTAAGTGAACTTAAAAACATGGGAGGAGTACCTGGGCACCAAGGAAATTTAAATAACCACGGGCATACTTAACAGGACTCCCTGAAAGTACATTTAAAAACTCAGCTGCCCAAATTGATACTATTAAAAGCAGAAGATAGATTGTTAATCCCACTGATCAAGAATAAGACCATTACAACAGTTTAGGGCCAAATTTGAAGCAAGCTTTAATTAAATACTGGCCGAATGGATAGGTTTTGGCCAGGTCCATACCCACGTTCCCGGGAAATGGCCCCAAATCAAGTTTTGCAAGGGCTTAAGAAGGAAAACCTGTAGTCCATTGCATTTTCGACCAGATCCAATCAGACACAAGCATACATCCTGACATATTTCCGGCCTGTGACCCTTCCACCCACATGTGATCAAGCACATTGACTGCTGACGGGCCAAACACGCGTGTTCAGGGGAGTGAAAACAAGTGACTCATTATCGACCCTCAACAACAGCTTCCAGCATTTCAGGAACCATCCGGTCTTGAGCACGAGGCTTGCAGATCAGAGGCATTTTTCTTTCATGGATTTTTTTGGAAACAATAATTTAAACATAAAATGTAACTTTGGCTCTCACAATATAAACGCACTGATTTCTGTAGCAAAGAGAAAGTTGTGAAAGGTAGCCATAGAGTTTCTTGGGATAGTTTCACCAAACACTCAAAGTCCTTGAACCAGAGAGCTTGGCGGGAAAGGAACCCCTCCTCCATGTTGACATCTCGCTCTCACTCAGATTTTAGCCATCATAAAAGAGAAAAGACGAGCCATGACACCGATGAATACTGCTGCAAATTTCCTAGGTGAAATATTCCAATGAAGAAACCGTAGTTCTCATCTTCAAGGGAATAAAAGATAGTTTATCCTGACCATGGCCTGGGAACACAGATAGAGGTTATCCCCAATCCCACGCTCCAATGCAGAAGCAGTTTCATGCAGTTTCATAGAACCAAAAAAATTGTTAATCAAGACGAAAAATACATTGGTGGTACATTGACAGTACAGGGAGGTGGGGAAAAGCTTTCCTGTGGGCCCAAGATGCTCTCTGAGCTTCGGGGTTGGTGGAAGCTTGCAGTCTAATGAGTAATAGATTCCAGAAGGTCTCTATATAGTCACAGGACCTCAGTCCTGACACAGTGATGGGCAAGGAGTGGCTGTCCTGGTGCTAGAACCAGCCCCAGGTAAGGCAAGTCGCGTCTGGACCTGCAACACCTGGACCTGCAACCTCCCCACCGTACTGGATTCTCTTCGTTCAGTCTCTGCAGACAGCTTCCTTCCAGGATTTCTCATTCACAAATACTGTTGCACACACAATTAAGTCGATTTCAGCAGTACAAATGTGGCCAATAAGAAATCAATTAATATAATGTATGTTAAAGTATTACAAAGATAGTAATAATCTATGCAAATGTACTTGAGTCAAGAGATTATTAATGACTAAGACATAAATCACTCTAGTCTAATTCTCGGGGAGCCAGAAAGGCGCCTCTTTATAAGTGACAAACAAGCTATAATATTCATATTAAGGCCTGGATTAATTTCGAAAACATTATTTTTATTTATTTATTTTACAGCTTAGTCATGGATGATGTATCCTCTGTGATATGTCCAAAGGTCATAGGTTAGCAGGATACCATTGTTAGGGAAGCTGCTGGTAAGGGCGTTTTCTCTGAGCTGCAGAGGAGTGGAGTTTACACAGGAAGTGGAGTTCACTCCAGGAAATCCAGATTTTTCAGGCTTGGCTATGAAGTTGGGAAAGGGAAGAAAGAAAATGATATTTTGAACGCTATACTTTTCTGTCATGCCCTGTCCCAGCGCAACAGGCTACCAGTCCCTTTAGGGTGTGGCCTTTGAGTAGCTACACCCTGGGCCTTGAGAAGGTCAAACAAATGGTTACCTTTGGCTTGGGCCTAATGCTGGCCCCGAAGCAGCAGGGGCAGACAGTGGATTTCTGAGCTTCCCAGTTCTCAGGTTTATGACATAATCTTACAGCCAACTGCCAAAGTCAACAAATGTTTCACGGAGCTTGAGGACTCTTCTTGAAGCTCAATGCTGACTTTAACCCCTACACCTACCTACAGGGAGCTCATTCCTGAACATGTTTTCAGTTGACATGTTTTCTAGTTGAACTACACAAACACATACATACAGTGAAATGGGCCAGAAGTCAGGGTGCCCTAACTCCATACCTCTTCCATGCTTGACGGGACATATGGTCTCTGACGCCATCATGGACTCCCCACCTTCTCAATCACATTCTCCCTGAGAGGACAAAGAGCTCTTCCTTCCTCAGAAGGGAACAAGGCTTGTAAAATTCCCTACTCTTTTCTTTCCTTTATACACTCAGTATTGCCTTTGCAGCTACTTGCTGAGTGTCTGGGTGAAGGTACTTTAGAAATACCAAGACTTCCCTGTGAGAAATCACTCTGCATACTTAGGGCTGAAGTAAAGGCTCTTTAGAAGCGCTTGTCTGGCTGGGGCTAATGCCCAGGGAAAAGCTGGCCTCAAACAGAAGGTCAGACAAACTTACAAACACTTTAGGCTTATGCACTTTACATGAGCTGTCATAATTAAAACTCTTTTAATAGGTTCTGGCCCCTGGTTATACTTTGAACAATTTAAATAGACAAGGGACTTCAAGTCTGGTCACTTGGCAGATGAGAGATTTACAAAGCAAAGACAATATTATTTCAAAGTTCATCTGCCTGCGCCGTTCTGTTCTAAGAACTGTTTCTCACAGTCATCTTGCGCACCTGGCTGAATTATACTTTTTCTGATAAGAGCACAGGCGATTTAATGGTGGTTGTGAACCTGTGTTGCCCCCGTGAGCTACCTCATAAAGATATGTTCTTTGATAGGTGTGGGGGATGAACCTACTGGCTGGTTGTAAGTCCGTCAGGGTTGTCTTCTTTTGTTAAGGAAGTGCAATGCAATTGGAAGTCAGTCTTGGTGAATGAACAGGAGAGGAAACTTTCTCAGCGTTCCTAAACTTCAATGATGGTACAGATTTTTCTTTCTCTCCATCTCTTTCAAGCCCGGTTAGTATCCTACCTACCTCCCAGTCATATCGGAGGCAATGATCCTTTAACTAAATTCTACTTTGTATAACTTAGTATTTCCAAAGCAAGTTTATGAGCAAATCCTTAGTAGGATTAAATTTACGACGCACGTTTTCCGGCATCGAAGGCATTAGTCCCTGAGTACTTTAAACAGTGACAATCACACCAGTTCAGGCAGGGCTTCTTACCTCCTGGTTAAACCATCAGCAACCCAGAGAGGGCGGTTTGAATATGAAATGCTCCCTGTAGATTCGGGTGTGAAAAGTCTCAGAAGAGGGGCTTCTTGACTTCTCAGCAGCCTTCATTGTCCGCTATGTTCAGCAACTCCGGTTTTTATCCCATGCTTTTTCAGACCCAGTCCGGCTGGCCTTGGTGAGTTCCCGATAGAACATCCCCGTTGTCTCAGTGTGTGGGTGCACCCCTCGCGGTCCTGAGTTCCTTGCTCATGCTCTCTCTCCTTCTGCTCCTGATTTGGACCTTGGGGTTTCTGGATTTTGATCCTACTGCATGTACTACCTGTGTGGTAGCCTAGCTATTTGGATGCTCACCTTACTAGATCTGGAAGGAGGTGGGAGGTCCTTGGACTCCCCACAGGGCAGGGAACCCTGACTGCTCTTCGGGCTGATGAGAGAGGGGGAGTTGATTGAGGGAGGGAAATGGGAGGCGGTGACGGGGAGGAGACAGAAATCTTTAATTAATTAATTAATAATAATAATAATAATAAAGAGGGGCTTCAAAGGGACATTGGAACTGATGTCTGGGGAATAAGGTCATTAAGAGTCATTAAAGCCAGAGACAGAAAGGTAAGGGACCACATGGGCAGGGGTTACAGAGAGGGGTCAGGCCCCAGCATCAGGAGCAGATAGCAAGGGGAATGTAGCACTAGAAAGAAAGAGAGCGCTTGTAGTGAGGTCTGTCGAGGCAGGAAGCAGCAAGGGACAGAGAAAAGTGCCATTGATGTCCCTTTGATGCAAGCTCAGTTCCTGGGAGGGATCCTGGCTCTAGGATGCCTTTGGCTAGATGCTCACAGACAGTGTCTCCAGCCTGTGTGTGAAAGTGGAAGCTTTGCTGCGGACATTGGAGCCTGGGTCACAGCTAGATTCTAGCACTACATCCTTATAAGTGTGTTGTGTCCTTGTCCAAGATGGCGGTGCTACCCGGGAGCTTCTCGGACCAAGTATGTCCCTGGGGGTGCTCTCAGAGTAGCACCTGGCCCTGTTTCCCTTTCTTGACTCTGTTTCCTGTGTGATCTTGCTGCCAGGACGCTTTGCTTCATCTGGACTCCGTAAGTTACATCCCCAAGGACTATGCAGCGAAATCCTTGAAGCCATGAACTCAGCGAACTCTCCCGCTCATGAACTTTGTGGTCAGGTGTCTTCTCCCACCAATCTGAGGACTGTGCAAAGCTAAGATCTGGCAGGCACAAGGGGACCTTGGCTGAGTGGTTTTTGGTATAATCATGTATCAGGAGAAAGAAACCACACACGATTTTGTTCAATATAAAGACTATTGCATTGGGAAATATTATTTTAGGGTGTGCTGCATTTGTTTAACTCTGTGAAGCTGTGATTCCTTGCCTGTCTAAAACACCTGATGGTCTAATAAAGAGCTCAATGGCCAATAGCAAGGCAGGGGCAAGGATAGGCGGGGCTGGCAGGCAGAGAGAATAAACAGGAAGGAGAAACGAGGAAGAGGAAAAAACAAAGAGAGAACAGGGAGAGGAGGAAAGCGGCGGCCAGCCATCCAGCTACACAGCCAGCCATGGGAAAGAAGCAAAGAAAGATAACAGCTCAGAGGCAAAAAGGTAGTCGGGATAATTTAGTTAAGAAAAGCTGGCTAGAGACAAGCCAAGTTAAAGTCGGACGGTCATAACTAAGAATAAGCCTCTGTGTGTGATTTTTTTGGGAGCTGGGTGGTGAGCCCCCCCCCCAAAAGACAAAAGAGTCAACACACAACATTATTGGGGTTGGGATGATAGATTGGTGAGTCAAGTGCTTGTTACACAAGCATGAGAATTTGAGAGAGTTCCCCAGCACCCGTGTGTGTGGCTGTCAGGTGTTTGGTGCACACCCACGATGTCAGTGCTGGGGAGGCAGAGATGGGAGGATCCCTGGGGCATTCTGGGCAGCTCGTCCTGCAGAATCCATGAACTGCAGCCAGATTTAGTGAGAGTTCTCTTCTCAGAAAAGGAGGTGGAGAGTGGATGAGGAAGACACTGAGTGTCGAACTCCGGCCTCCATCCACATACAGGTGTACACACATGAACGGACACGCATATATGAATGTGTGCACATGCATATAACACATGCATATAACACACACACAGAATGATTATTCTCAGGAACTGGCACAAGAGGCGAAGTAGAGCGAGCTTTAGAGAGAACCCGGAGGAGTCACAGACACAGGGTTGAGCTGGGACTCTACAAAAGTGACCCTTCACCAGTCAGGCTGGTCCAGACACGCTAGGTGGGCAAGGTGGTGACTCCTTGGTGGGTCGTCCTAATAGAATTTGATGGGGTCTTTATTTATTTATTTATTTATTTATTTATTTATTTATTTATGCTTCTGCCAGTTAAAGAACTAAAGGGCAAGAAAAGTCTCAAGCATGATGGGTGGCCATGGAGAAATCTCAAACACAGCAAAAAAGAGCAGACAGAGAATCACCAATTGAAACTGATTTTATTAGGGCCAGCAGACAGACCCTCCACAGAGCAGAGGTGGGGACACTCAGGAAGCAAAAGTCACTTTTCCTTCAGGGGTTGGAGTTTTAGATGCTTTGAAGGTTCTTCCTCCCCAGATTTAGGGCCAGTGAGTTTGAAGACAATGGCTGTTAACTGCCAGTGTGAACCTGTCCTGATCCAGCCTTGACCTTGTTGAGTCACCCACCATCAGGGACCTCCCAGGCAGGACAAAATACCCACAGGCCTTTGCTTTAAGGTGCCAGGCTTTTGTCTCGGGTCAGGAAGGGTGAGGAAGAAGTCATCCATCTTGGGAATTCATCATCTTTAGTCGTGGCATCTCTCCTAATCTGTCTACCTATCAGGGAATCTAATCTTTTTATCTCTCTGAAATTCTTCCTCTGAGAAATGGGGCAGCTGTCTACTTGGAGGAAATGAACCTCAGAAGTCCCTGCCGAGCTGACCCTCAGCATGCTGGGAGAGCCGCCCTGTGGGCCAACTGGCTCATGGCGTGGGACCCAGGCAATAGATGTGCTCCAGGATCCTGAGATGAATAGACACTCTCCCTCAGCCTTTCTCTCCCACATCTTAGAGGTCCCTTTAAGCTCACCTTCAATGACCTATTTCCTTCAACCAGACAGAAAGACATTATAGTGCACAGATTAGGAGAGCTAGTTTGGAAAAGTAGGCTATTCATTACAGGTAAACTCCAGTTACTCCCAAGGCAGAATAGATTACTGACAAGGTAAAGATGATAGCCCTGGGTTCAGTAGGTCACATGTCCTTACACATGGCGTGAGGACAGTTTATGATAATTCCTGGAAACGGTCCTTTGTTAACTATAACTAATATAAATATAACCATAACTATAAGAAGAGACTAGATAAATACGTATATTCTGAACTTAAGCATACATGTCCTGTATGTTCAGAACTTAAACATCTCAGGTCAATTATTCATGCCCCATTTAGCCTGTTTTATGTTACTCATACCTGAGACGATACATAGGAGGAGGTTTTTATTGGTTCATGGATTCAGGGGCTCAACAAGTTTGGGCTCAGGTGGCCACGTCTGGTGAGGGGGTTCATGCTGTTGGCTCAGGCATGTCCCGGAACGTAAGTGGTGTCTGCTGGTGACGCACATGCAAGAGGTCAACCATATGGTGGGGCGACCTCACTTTGCTTTTTATTTATTTTTATGCACGATTTTTAAAAATCTTTAATTTGTAATTCTTTAACAGTATCAGTCATTTTTAACCCCCATTACTATCTCTCATCTCCTTGCGTACTTACTGAAACCTTCCTTTGCAAGTCCCCTTCCGACCTTTCATGGTGTGTGTGTGAACCTCTGAGTTGAATTGAATTAGGGTTGCCTGGGTGAGCGTGGGCTGAGGTCATTCGCTGAAACAAGGACAACTTATCAGGTGTGTGACTTTTGTTTAGGCTGCATTTGTGTAACTCTGTGAAGCTGTGGTTCTTTGCCGGTCTAAAACACCTGATGGTCCTAATAAAGAGCTGAATGCCCAGGGGCGAGGCAGGGGCAAGGACAGGCAGGGCTGGGCAGGCAGAGAGGATAAAAGGAGAAATCTGGGCGGAAAGAGAACAAAGAGAAGAGGATGTCACGGGAGTTCAGGCACCCAGCCAGTCACGGAGCAAGACAGAAAGTAAGATATACAGAGGTAAGAAAGAGAAAAGCCCAGAGGAAAAAGGTAGATGAGTTAATTTAAGATAAGAAAACCTGGCTAGCAACAAGCCAAGTTAAGGCTGGGCATTCATAACTAGGAAGAAGCCTCCATGTGTGATTTATTTGGGAGCTGGGTGGTTGGCTGCTCCCCAAAGCCAAAAAAGTAAAATATATAATGCTGACCAGTTGTAATCTCTGTACTAACCACTGTCTGATGCAATAAGAAGCTTTTGACCAAGGCTGGAAGCAGCACTGAGCCCACCTTCCCACCACGGGTGTAAAAGGCAGTTGCGGCGATGCAAATCCTCAGAAACCAAAACCCAAATCAAAAACACACTCCGAGGGGCAGAAAGCAAGCTCTCAAAGTAAGCCCAGCGAGGAAAGTAACCAGCCAGAAGAGGCTGAACAAGTGAAAGTCGCCACAAGTGACAGAGAGGGAGAAACAGCCAAAGTGTGTCAGGTGAGGTAACAGGATGAGGAGACCAGGCGGAGAGGAGACAAGAGCAAAGAGCGGGGACAGGCAGAGAGGCAGAAGGACAGAGCTGACGTTGTACCAGTGGGCTGGACTCCAGACTGGGGCTTCCATGAGCCTCTTGGTTCTGGTGACCTCTCAAGGCCCCAGGGGACAGGCCAAGGAAGCACTGGGCATTTCTGAGAGAAGCCGTGTAGCCTGCTTTGGCTCAGCTATACCCGAAGGGGATGAAGACACCAACCTGTGTGTGACCTTGGAAAAACCGAGGCTCTGCTTTCCCTGATGTTGGGTGATGTTGTCCCTGACACCCAAGTCTACTCAAGATGTGGTGTGTTCTTTTTATTTATAAGATTTATCTATCTATCTATCTATCTATCTATCTACCTATCTAATCTATTTATGTGTACTGGTGTTTTGCCTGTATTTACTCTGTGTGAAGGTGTCGGATCCCCTGGAACTGGAGTCACCGACAGTTGTGAGCCGCCATGTGGGTGCTGGGAATTGAACCCACGTCCTCTGGAAGGGCAGCTAGTGCTCTTAACCACTGAACCGTCTCTCCAATTCCTTTCCTGTGTTCTTATTCCTTTTACATCCTTGAGAATGTAATAAGTAGGGCCAGAGAGATGGCTCAGTGGATAAGAGATCCTTCTTTGTTTTTTTTTTTTGTTTGTTTTTTTGTTTTTTTTTTGGTTTTTCGAGACACGGTTTCTCTGTGGCTTTGGAGCCTGTCCTGGAACTAGCTCTGTAGACCAGACTGGTCTCGAACTCACAGAGATCCGCCTGTCTCTGCCTCCCAAGTGCTGGGATTAAAGGCGTGCGCCACCATTGCCCGGCCTTCTTTGAAAGCACAAGGACTTCCAGAAAAAGCTCTCTGGCTGTACACACCGGTGGGGATCTGATGTAGAAGGCTCACTGGAGCCTGCTGACTGCAGCCTAGATCCGGGTTAGTGAAAGGTCCTGCCTCCAGGGAACAGGGCAGAGAATGACAGAGCAGGATACTTGATGTCATCCTTCGGCCTCTTCCACTTGGGCACACACGCGTACACATGTGCACATATGCAGGAACTTGCATTTATCCCCACATACACACATTCACATATGCAAAACACACACGCATGAAAATTAAATACCAAAACACAATAGTGTGTGCAATACCCAATGGCGGCCATGGTTCTAAAGGTGCTTTCACATATTGTGTGGGCACTCCGCACAGCCCCAAGCGGTGAGCGAGATGCACTTGCAAACTGCAGAGAAAGCCACAGAGCCAGACGAAGCAACTGGATAGGGTCAACTGGAAAGCAGCAGACGGTAGCAATTCCTTCTGAGGGACGCAGCCCTTTGACGTGGGCAGCACTGCTTTTTAGAGGTGGCTCAGAGGTTAAGAGCACTGGCTGATCTTCCGGAGGTCCTGAGTTCAATTCCCAGCAACCACATGGTGGCTCACAACCACCTATAATGAGATCTTGTGCCCTCTTCTGGCCTGCAGCATACAAGGAGGCTGAACACTGTGTACACAATAAATAAATAAAACTTAAAAAAAATAAAACATACCAGCAGTTAATTTATTTTATACCACCATAAGCTGCCTCTATTCTGTGGCCGGGGGGGACAGCATTTCTGTCCCTCCGTCATTTAGGATGCTTACTTATTTGATTGAGATTTAATGAGTAGAAATTAAAAACAGGCTTTTGGTATGTAGACATTTGCAGGAAATCTATATTCAAAATAGGCTAGTCAAAAAAATCAAACATCTGGTGGTCACATTAATTTTTGTGGGAGCATTATTGTCTCACTCTGATATACATTTGCTGGGGGAAAAAAAGAAACCGTCTCCGGATTTACAAATTGGCTTTGATGTTCTGTGCAGGAATCGCCCTCTGAATTGACAAACACGCTGCTCCGTGGAATCAGTGGGCTGAAGTGCCGTCAGCTGCGAGGAAGCTCTGAATCACAGCAAAGTCCTGGGCGTGATAAAGTCATCAGTACACTCGCTGGCTGCGATTGCTCCAGTCTGCCCAGCTCCTGCTTCGCCGGCTGAGGGCACCCAGCCTCCACTCCGGCTGCTGATTGAGCCGCCATCCTGAAAATCTGGATTCCAAACCGCAGCGATGACATAGCGACAATTGGGTACCCTAGGCTGTGGTGCTGTGGTTAGTGCACCAGGCAGGTAAGGTCACAACTAAAGAGAAGACCCCTGCTCATCAAAGGTTGATAATTCTTTTTCTAATAAAAGGAGGGCTGGAGTTCTGGGTTCTCTGGCTGAATCCCCAACACCCATATGGTGGTTCATAGCCATCTCTTAACTCCAGCTCCATGTCCAGAGGATCCGACACCCCTGCTCATCAAAGGTTAATAATTCTTTTTCTAGTAAGGGGGAGGGGAGGCTGGAGTTCTGGGTACTCTGGCTGAATCCCCAACACCCATATGGTGGTTCATAACCATCTCTAACTCCAGCTCCATGTCCAGAGGATCTGACACCCCTTTCTGGCGTTCCCAGGGGCCTGGTATGCATGCGGTACACACGTACATGCAGGCAAAACACGTGTACACATAAAGTAACAATAATGATAAATAGTAAAACCCCATATCTAAGGTGGCAGAGACAGACCAGAGAAGATGGCTTCTACCATTTGAGACAGACGAGGAAGAGCCACTTGCCCCCGAAGCCCTGGGAAAGTATTGAGTATTACTGAGGACAAATTCAATCACTAGTCAGGCCCTGGGACAACCCCCTCCCCAGCCCTAAATAAAATGTCTCCATCAAATTCCTCCTCTTGGGGCTCAGGGAACCCTGCAGAAGAGGAGGCAGAGAGCTGGTAAGAGCCAGAGGTGATTAAGAACACCAAGAAAACAAGACCCTCTAAATCAACATGAGCGAAGGTCATGTGACCTCACAGAGACTGAGGGCGCGTGCACAGGGCGTGCATGGGTCTGCTCCAGACTAGGTCCTAGAGCTGAAAGGGGCAGTGGACACAAGCCCCCATCCCTAACCCAGAAGCCACCTCTAATTGCAAACGAAAATGCAGTTTTCTCCAAGTGTCTTTTCTTGGGCTCTTTTCTATTTTACCCGATTCGGATGTTAGTTTTTGTTTTATATATTATATTAATTATATTGTTATCCCTTAAAATCTTGTTTATTTTCTAATGAGATACAGAAAGGATGTGGATCCAGGTGGAGGGGAGGAGGAGAGGGAGGGAAAACTGTAATTGGGATATATTTTACGGTGGAAAAAAATCTATTTTCAAGAGAGGGAAAAATGTATTTCTGATGTTCACTTTCTGCAAATAAACCAGGAAGATGAACGGAGAACAACTTGATTCTCTGCTTGGCGGCTATGGGGCTCTCCTTGTTCCCAGTAGTCCTCGAGCCAAAAGGACTGCCAGTCAATTAGCCAGCCAGACTACCCTTGCCAGCAGGAACCGTCTGGAACATTCCTTGGACGCCTTGAGAAAACATGGCTATCACAGCTGATGGCCCTGGCTATTGGAGGCGCAGGCTTTAGCCAAGACTGTTTGATACCATTTTTGTCCCAGGCCTTTGACTATCACAAGCCTCTGTGAATTCTAGATAACTCTATAAATTTCTCCATCCAGGCCAGAAAAAAAGCCCTGGTGGTCTAGCACATGGTTTCTTTTATATTAATTTAACATCATGATATAAATACATAAATAACCCCCTCCCTTTCATCCCTTCAAACCCTTCAATATACTCCCTCCCTTCTTTCTTTCATCTGTATATTGTTACTTGTGTGTATGGTTTCAGGCTGACCACTGGGTGCTGGATACGATCAGCGTGTACTTCCTCGGGAAAATGGTCTCTCCTACTCTTAGTACTCCTTAGTTGCCTGAAGCTCTGTGTGTAGGGCTGAGGACCCCTGAGCTCTTCCCTGCTCCCTTTGGCATGTCTATGGATGCCACATTAGTTCAGCTCATGTGTGGGATTTGATGGATGTAGCCTCTCACATTCCAAGCAAACGCAGTCTCGCGGCCAACCTTCTGACATTCCGGCTCCTACAATCTTTCTGTCCCCTGCCCTGCAATGTTCCCTCAGCCTTAGGTGTGGGAACTCTGCATTTTCAGTACTTGTGGTTTTCTGTAGTAGTCTCCATTTGTTGCAAAGAGAGGTTTCCTTGATGAGGGCTGAGGGCTACTCATCTCGGTGGGTATAAGGACAGCTGTTTAGGTTGTTGTTAGGGGCCATACTGGTTTAGTAAAGTTGTGGTAGAAGATTCTCCTCTGAGATTCATGAGTTCACTAACACCGAATTTTGTTTCCAGTCCCAGACATGGTTTCTGTCTTGTTGAGCAGGTCTTAAGTAAGCCCAATTAGAGAACTGTTGCATTGCTGCCAGGGGTATGTGTGCCACTACTGCCCCGTAGGGTTATTGTGACATGCTGGTCCTTGGTTGTGGTTCTTAGGCATCATGTCTGGTCTGTTGATTGTCATAGACTGTTGGTTGCCTCCTTCCCTTGGGCGCTTGCATGGCACCTTCCGGTACTGTGATAGCTAGTCCTCTGGGAGAAGACTTTCAGGTCTGTTCCAGCTCAGGGGCCTCTGGGCCCTGTTTCTGAAATGCACTGTATCTTTAGCAATAGGGGTTTACCTTCCACTTCTGTGGGGTAGGATTAGCGTGGGCACTCAAGGGCAGTAACAATAGGCTATATGTTTTTTGGGAGCCTCTTGGGCAGCCCTGACTAAGAACTCAAAAGAGAGCTTCTCGTGTCTGGTATTGGGGGTTTTGGTGGTCTCTTGGAGAGAGCATTTTCAGCCCAGATGAAAAAAGTTCACTACAAATATGTGTGTATGCGTGTATATAT
>NW_026068044.1:3275857-3387403 GCF_014885135.2 Alexandromys fortis
CCTTTTCCTTCCTTCCTTCCTTCCTTCCTTCCTTCCTTCCTTCCTTCCTTCCTTCCTTCCTTCCCTCCCTCCCTCCCTCCCTCCCTCCCTCCTGTCTGTCTGTCTATCTTTCTCTCTTTTCTTTGCTTCTCTCTCTCTCCCCCTCTCTTTCTTTCTTTCTTGAATAGTTTAAGAAGAATTGACTGTAGATCTTTGAACATCTACTAAAATTTTTGCTGTGAATCCATTTGGTCCTAGTTGTTTTGTTTTACTTTGTTTCTTTCTCTGGAAGTTTTTTTTTTTTTTTTAAATTACTATTTCAATTCTCTTACTTGTTATGGGTCTGTTTAGGATTTTGACTCTTTGGTTTAATTTTGGTAGTTTGGCCAAATCTAGAAATTCTTCCATTTCTTTTAGGTTTTCTAACTTAATGGAGTACAGGTTTTTAAAATACTCCTTTATAATCTTACGAATTTCGTTGTCTGGTACAATGGCTCCTTGTTGATTTCTGATCTTATTAATTTGGGACCTCTCTCTCTTTCTTTTGGTTAGTTAGGCCAAGAGTCTGCTAATCTCATTGATCTTCTCAAAGAATAAGCTCTTAGATTCATTGATTCTTTGTATGATTTTCTTTGTTCCTATTTCATTGATTCCTGTTCTAATTTTTACTATTTCTTGCCACTGACTGGGTTTGGATTTTTTTCCTGACATTTTGAGTTGCAACATTAAATTATTTATCTGTACTCTTTCTGATTTTTTAATGTGGGCACCCAGAGCTATGCTTTTCCATGACAAGTCTGCTTTCAGTGCATCCCAGAGGTTCCTTGTGCTGTGTTTTCATTTTCACATAGTCCCAGGAAGATTTTACTTCCTTCTTTCTTTATTTCTTTGACCTATTTATTGTTCAGCAACAAGTTGTTTAAATAATCTCCATGAGCTAGAGTATTTTTGCTGTCATTTTAAAAATTTTATTACTTTGTGGTTGGACAAGGAGTGTTTTCAATCTTTTTGAATTTGTTTTGTGTCTCAGGAAATGGTCTATTTTAGGAAAGCGTCTGGTTGCTATTGAGTAGAATGTGCATTTTGGTGTGTGGTGGTTTGAAGAAGAATGCCCCCTACAGGCTCATAGGTGACAATGCTTTGTCACCAGGGAGTGGAGCTATTAGAGGTGTGGCCTTGCTGGAGTAGGTGTGGCCTTGCTGGAGGAAGCACGTCACTGGGGATGGGCTCTGAGGTTTCAAAAGCTCAAGCAAGTCCCAGAGTCGATCTCTTCCTGCTGTGTGCTGATCTGGATGTAGAACTTTCAGCTACTTCTCCAGTGCCATGCCTGCCTGCATGCCACCATGCTTCTTACCACGACAATAATGGAATAAACCTCTGAAATTGTAAGCCACTCCAATTAAATGTTTTTCTTTGTAAGAGTTGCCGTGGTCATGGGGTCTCTTCACAGCAAAAGAACACTGTTCTTCTGATGGGTTTTCCTGTATATATGATTGTTGTATGAGGTTTTTGCTTCTTTGGTTTTTTGGGGGGGCCCCACCATCCAGCTCCCAAACAAACCACACACAGAAGCTTATTCTTAGTTATAAATGCCTGGCTTTAGCTTGGCTTGTTTCTGGTCAGCTTGTCTTATCTTAAATTACCCAGTCTACCTTTTGCCACTGGGCTTTGATCTTTCTCTATTTCTGTATACCATGCTTTTCTTCTTCTCTGTGGCTTGCTGTGTAGCTGGGTGGCTGCACCCCGATGTCTTCCTCTCCTCGTTCTCTTGCTCCTCATTCTCTCTCCTCCCAGATTTCTCCTTCGATTTATGCGCTCTGCCTGCTACTACCCCCACCTCTCTTTTGTTCCTGCCTTGCTATTGGCCGTTCAATATTAGGATTCTTTATTAGAAGCATCTAGTGTTTTAGACAGGCACAGTAACAGAGCTTCTCAGAGTTCAATAAATGCGGTGTGAACAAAAGTCACACACCTGAAACTAATCTTCTCCAACACGTGACTTGTGTTTTTCCTCCTGTAACTTTCAACACTCTTTGTTACATCTACTGAGTGTTTTAACTGCAAAACGCTGTGGGGATTTTCTTTTCTAGTCTTGTCTGTTTGGTGTTCTGTGAGCTTCTTGTATTTCTACGGGCATGTCTTCTCTTATTTTGGGGGAAGTTTTCTTTTATGATCTTGTTGAAAATCTGGTCTATGCTGTTAACTGGAGATTATTCTCCCTTATCTATGCTTACAATTTGAATCAGGATTGATAGTTTCGTGGTGTTCCACATTTTCTCTGTTTCAATTTTATCATAACCCTTGTTTATTTGATCTAGCGCCTCAACTTTATCTTTAAGTCCTGATTTTCTATCTTCTGTTTGATTTGTCATTTTTGTACTTCTTTCCGTTGAGTTTTCTAGTAGAGTTATTGGGTTTTTCAATTTCACCTTCAATTCAGCGTGAGTCCTCTTTAATGTCTCCAACTCCGTATTGCATTCCGTTCTTAAGGTGTTAGATTGTCTTTGTCATTTCTGCCAGTTTGTGTTTTCTTGGGCACCGCTCAGGTGTTTATTCTCCTCCAGCACTTTCTCCTTAATTCCATTGAGCTGGTTCTTTGAGTCTTGTTTAAACTCCTCAAATTCTTTGGTGAAATTTATAATTGCTCTTTTAAATTCTGCATGCTGGGATCCATCTAGATAATTCTCGTTGGCAAACATTTCTACAGCACTAGTAGGTTTTAGGGAGAAGTATAGTGATATTTTGTGTTTTTAACGAATAAAGCTTGCCTGAAGATCAGTGTGCAGAGCTAAGCCACTAGAGGCCAGGTGGTGGTGGCATATACCTTTATTCCCGGAACTTGGGAGGTGGAGACAGGAAGGGATATGGCTGGGCAGAGAGAGAAATATAAGGTGGAAGGAGACAGGAGCTCAAATGCAGCTCAAATGCAGTCTCGGGTGTGGTAGAGACGGCTACAGTCAGACTGAGGACACGGTCAGCCTGAGGACGCAGTCTGAGGAGGCAGACAGGATTGCCCCTAAAGTCTCCTAGTGGCTGGCTGTTCTGCTTCTCTGACCCTTCAGCTTTCACACCCTGATAACTGGCTCCGGGTTTTTATTATTAAGAACAGTTGGGATTCGTGCTACAGAGAAGGTACTGGCTTGATCTTCCATATTGTCATTTTTCTGATGAGTTCTGGGCATGCGGACTGCTGCTGTTCTGAGTCTGTAAGGGACAGAACAGGCTGGGATAGAAGCGAGGTTGTGTGGGTGGTTAGGATGAGAGGTTGGGAACGGCTTGTGTGGAATGAAGCCGGGTGATCATGGAGGACTGGGCTGGTGGTATACAGAAAAGCCGGAGTGTTAGGGTAGACCTGGTTTGGTGGAAAGGTTGATTTGGCTTTTGGGGGGAGGGGAGGCTTATGGATTGGGGATTGGTAGGTCCTGGGTAAAGCCCCGAGCTCCTTCGCAGTATAGGCAAGAGAGTTCACACCAAGCAGAGGCACCGGTTGTTGGGCATGCCAAGGCTAGACCTTTCAGGTTGCAGACAAAACGCGGACTGGGATTTCAGGGAGACTCACCAGGCTAGACCCTGGAGGAGGACCTGGGACATCTGGGCATTGAGTGGATTGGCTGGAGTAGCATAGGTGGTTGTAGGTGGGGCCAGTCCTGGTGGAAGACTGGAGTCTAGCTGCCGCACAGGTAGGGTGGTCAGGCTAGGCCAGGGCACTGGTTATCGAGCTGGGACTAGACCTGGAGGGCTTTGGAAAAAGATGAGAAAGGTATGGGTACCGAATTTTGTGGTTGGAGGCTGTTGCACACCATTTCTTAAGATGTGAGATACCATGCAGGGAGGCAGGGGCGTCATTAAATTTTGGCAATAGCAAAGGTTTCTAATACCAAATTAATGGGAATTAATTAATTAATGGGAATTAATTTCTGTCTCGACAGAGCAAATGGACACCAGCCAGCTGATGGGAGACTCAGGGATCCAGAAATGCATAGGCGGAAACTCCCACGTACCTGGGATGTGGCCTGGGCTGGGCATGCGCACTACAGTTTACCTCAGCATCTCAGGGGGCAGCCCAAGCAGGTCAAAGGTGAGGGCTGTGGGCTGCTTTCTCTTTTCTTCGTAGGCCTAGGCCATACAAGGAGGCCTGAGGACGGAGGTCCTGGGCCTCTGCTTTTTATTAGAGGCCACATGTTATCAGAAAGCTGGACACAGCCTGATTTCTTGCTGATTTGGAACCCAAAGGCTTACGTTTCTGTACGCATAGGAAGGGCCCGAGAGGCTAGCATGGAGTCCGTGCAGAGCCCTGGGGCTGTGGGCTCTATGCAAGAGCGACAGCATTCACACTTGGCCAGTAGAGAGGAAAGTGGAGAGATGTGGTTTGGAGCTGCTACTTCTTTGTAGCAGTGGGCTCTGCCTTTGGATGGAGGACTGGGATGTATCATGGTTGCCTGACTTGGCTGTGGTCTATATGTTGAGGATCACTTGCAGAATCCTAGGGCAGGGCACACCGGTTTACATGTTCCTATGGAAACAGGCTTGTAGTAATATGTTATTGAGCTCTTAGGATTGTTTGGCGGGCCCACCACCCCGGTTTCCAAGTAAATCACACATCACACGGAGGCTTATTCTTAGATGTGAAAGTTGGGTCTTATCTTGGCTACTTTCTTACCCGCTTTTCTTAACTTACATTATCCCCTCAGCCTTTTGCCTGTGGGGTTTCCCTTTTCTTACTTCTGTAAATCAGATTCTTCCTCTATGGATTGCTGTGTAGCTGGATGGCTGGCCCCCGATGCCCTCTTCCTCCTCTGGTTACTTCTCTTCCAAACCCACTTCCCTGATTACTCCTACTGAATATTCTCTCTGCCTGCCAGCCCCGCCTATCCTTTCTCCTGCAGCTGTTGACGGTTCAGCTCTTTATTAGACCATCAGGTGTTCTAGACAGGAAAAGTATCACAGCTTCACGGAGTTAAAGAAATGCAACAAAAACAAAAGTAACACACCTTAACGTAATATTCCCAACGTAGGCTCATTTGAGTACTGAGTATTTTGTAATGTACATATAAAAATATATATACACACGTATTTATATGCATATAAATAAACTAAGACCTCTCTCTTTCTCTCTGTCTCTCTGCCTCTCTCTCTCTGTCTGTCTGTTTCTCTCTCTCTCTCTCTCTCTCTCTCTCTCTCTCTCTCTCTCTCTCACACACACACACACACACACACGCACACACACACAAGGGCAAGAAAAAGGGGATGAGGAGACAGAGGGATCCTCACTTTCAGTGCGCATTTAAACCACTTGAGTTAACAACAATACTTTCTACTTGTTAAGTACTTTTTATACTGGGTCAGCTAAAATGCTTTTGTTTGAAAATTGTAGAAAAGTCTCTTGACATTTGATGGAATAAATTTAATTTCATGGTTCAAATGGTGAGGCACAATATGGTTTTGATGGATTTGGCTGGGGTTCTGACTCAATTTTTCAACATCCTACCCCTCCCTCTCAACTTCCGTGGTCAGTCTCCTCCAGGGTGGCTTCCTTGGTTCTTAGGATGTCAAATTCATAAGTATTAGACCATCCTCACAAAAGAAAAAAAGAATTTCTCTTCTTAAAATGATCTGAGATAAAAAATTGATCTTCACTGTAATTGGACCAACCAAGCTGGATAAGACATCCTAGGATACTTGATTAAAAATAAGTCAATGAAGGGGCTGGACTTTTCCCTCACGGGCCTTTAACAGCACTCCGGAAGCAGAGGCAGACCTATTTCCATAAGTTCAAAGCCATCCTGGCCTACACAGCAAGTTCCAGGTTAGCTAGGGCTACAGGGTGAGAACCTACCTCAAAATAAACAAGTAAATCCAATACATCAAACCCTGATCCAGGCAAACTCATCTAGGCCTCATTTGGGAAGGATGGCAGGAAGGCTATTATAATAAAAGAGGGTCTAGGGGCTGGAGAGATGGCTCAGAGGTTAAGGGCATTGCCTGCTCTTCCAAAGGTCCCGAGTTCAATTCCCAGCAACCACATGATGGCTTACAACCTGTAGTCTTGTGTGCATGTCCACACAATCATTTGATTTCTTCTTCAGCACGACCTCTTCTGCCTGCCTCTGGCTGAAGAACGCCACGGCCAAGGCAAGCATGCCATTGATTCCGATAATGTTCTTGCTCAGGTCCAGGTACCTCAGCTTCCTGTGGCAACAGAGCATGGGTGTCCATGTGTGGCAAGAGAGAGGAGGAGGTGAACCAACACCGGTCCAGCTCCGGAACCAGCAAGTTGCAGTCAGCATCTGCCAGGCTCAGGTGGGTCAGCATCTTAACTGTGCCTCAGAGAGAAGGCGATTTCTTCACAGGAGGCCTTAGTGAGGTTACAATTCTCCAGCATCTGTTCCCTGAGGTAACTCAGCAGCAGGTACTTCACCCCCAAAAATACCTGGGGAGCTTGCTCTCGGTAACAGAGTCTTCAGGTGCGTGTGCCTTTGAAGAGTGCTGGCAAGCCGAATCCAGTCTCTAAAGGTGGCCCCACAGGGCTTCAACTGTAACCTTTGCACTTTCCACTGGGGCTTCTTCAGGGAGGTGGTGACTCTCTGTATGAACAGGGCCTCCAGGAAGCCGTCAGTCATCGTCAGCACTTCCAGGTCTTTATTTGTTTCAAACACAGCGCAGATATCTTGCCATCAGCTGAAGGCCATCTTATTCTCTCTCAGTTGAGTGCCCTGGGAGGGATCTGCTGAGTCGGACGAAGCTCCTGGTGGGAGGCTCTCCACAGAGTTAGTTCTTTCTTCAAACCTCGACAGTGCCTAAGGCAAAACGCAGACAGCTGAAGGTCCTTCAAGCTCCTGATTTTCAAAGTGACTTTCTGGAGCTTTCCAGGGCACTGTAGACAAAGCTCTTCTCCGAAATTTCGGTCAGGCAGGGGAAGAGCTGGGAGCAGTCACAGCATCCATAGTCATTCAAATGAGTTATCTCGCTTATGGCCTTCAGTTTGTTACCCAAGGCCAATCTGCACTGGAAGGACCTCACCACGAGGCCAGCTCACGCGTCATTTAAAAGACCAAATAAGAAAAGCCCCACCTGAGTCTCACAGCTTTCTCTGGCTCTCGACATGACATTACGATCAGATCCTGGATGCTTTATTGGCTCAGTGGGTGATAACATACAACTCTTTGGGAGGAAGGAGAACATAAAACCGTGGTGCCAAGAAACATGTAACGGTCTCCTTGGTCTTCTAGCTTTCGAAGAATGTTCACTTGAAGAAAAGTGGACATGCTGAAAGTCCGTCTTACCAAACACACTTTTCAGGTCCCACACATCCTGGGCAGCCAGATGGCACACACCTTCCGATTGCTTTTGGTAATTACCGCCGGAAAGTTTCTTACGTATTGTTGGGAACAGGGTAGCCAGATACAGCACACACACAGATGGTTGGATTTGGACAAGCCTTTGTGAGATTTACTATTTTCTGTATTAGTTTTCTTAGACAGTGGCACACCATTCAGCACTCCAGGGACCCGACACATGGACAAGAGAATGGTGTTTTTCTTGGCAAAATCCACAACTTGATTCCTTATCATTTTGCTCTGAAATACGACCTGAGATTATTGGAGCTATACATTTTTCTCTGCTCCCCTTCCTGACTCTGCCCTCCCCTTCAACCCTCTCCCAAGGTCCCCACACATCCCAATTTACTCAGGAGATCTTGTCTTTTTCTACTTCCCATGTAGATTAGATCCATGTATGTCTCTCTTAGGGTCCTCATTGTTGTCTAGGTTCTCTGGGATTGTGATTTGTGGGTTGGTTTTCTTTGCTTTATGTTTAAAAAACACTTATTAGTGAGTACATTGTCTTTCTGGGTCTGAGTTACCTCACTCAAAATGATGTTTTCTAGCTCCATCCATTTGCCTGCAAAATTCAAGATGTTATATTTTTTTCTGCTGTGTAGTACTCCATTGTGTAAATGTACCACATTTTCCTAATCCATTCTTTGGTCGAAGGGCATTTAGGTTGTTTTCAGTTTCTGGCTATGACAAACAATGTTGCTATGAGCATAGTTGAGCACATGTCCTTGTGCCATGATTGAGCATCCTTTGGATATATACCCAAAAAAGAGTCTTGAGGAAGGTTGCTTTCTAATCATCTGAGAAATCTCCACACTGACATCCAAAGGGGTTGTACCAGCTTACATTCCCACCAGCAATGCAGAAGTGTTCCCTTTTCCCCACAACCTCTCCAGCATAAGTTGTCATCAGTGTTTTTAATCTTGGCCATTCTTATAGGCTTAAGATGGAATCTCAGAGTTGTTTTGATTTGCAAAATCCAGAAAGCCCACAAACACATGGAAATTAAACAATGCTCATCTGAATCATCAATGGGTCAAGGAAGAAATAGAGAAATTAAAGACTTCCTAAAATTCAATGAAAACGACCACACAACATACCCAAATTTATGGGACACAATGAAAGCAGTGTTAAGAGGAAAGTTCATAGCATTAAATGCCTACATAAAGAAGGTGAATGTTCTTATAGAGGACCTGAGCGCAGTTCCCAGTACTTGCTGCTCTCCTCTGGACAGCCCCCCCTTCTCTGTCTCTCAGTCTCTCTCTCTGTCTCTCTCTGTCTCTCTCTGTCTCTCTGTCTCTCTCTGTCTCTCTGTCTGTCTCTCTCTCTCTCTCTGTCTCTCTCTCTGTCTGTCTCTCTCTGTCTCTCTGTCTCTCTCTCTCTCTCTCTCTGTCTCTTTCTCTCTCTCTCTGTTCCTGGAACTTCCCTGAAAGGGGGGAATACATACACCTGCACAGAAGGCCTGCCTGGCACACAGAACATATATTGGTATGCAGCAATTTGAGAGAAGGTGTGGGTAAAAGTGGTGGTCAGGGTTGTTTACTGGCTAGAGCTGCCAGTGATCAGAGACAAAGGTACTGGAAAATGACTCTTGCTTGGGAGGGGAAAGTCCCCACCTCTCTTTCCCCTTCCTGTCTCTAATCTGCTCTGTGTCCTAAATGAGCACCAAAATGCTCTAACCCCGACCATCTCCCTCCTTCGGAGGTTCTCTGAAGTCGAGGTGCAGCTGCATAGTGGTGTCCAAGCGGAAGTGATCAGGGACTCCTGCAGTTCAACCAATACTCTGGTAGGAAAACTGTTGACTTTCCCATTTTGCAGAAGCGAATGACCTAGGAGCGAGTTTAAACACATAGTGTAAAGATGACTTCCCGAATTCTCGTGGAGACTGGAGATAGCATAGATAGCTTTGGGGGGGGGGAGGTACTTACACATCTTTTTAAATGGGAGAGGGTCAACTCTGGATTCTCAAGTGGCTCGGTGAGCCTGCTGTGAAGGGTTTTGCATCCATCTGCACACGATACAGGATCATGTTACGTTAACATTGCGTAGGCATTCGAACTGAGCCACTGAGGGGTCATAGTGAAATCGAATGTCAGTCATGAGTAGAGTAAACTGTCTGTAGTAAACTGTATGGGAAAAGCATAAGAATTACAACCTAAGACAAATCTCAAGTGTGGAGGTCATCAGCAGCGTTATGAGTTATCACTGACAGAAGGAAGCTGTTAGGTGCCTGGGCCTGAATGGATGGATAAACAGCATGTATACATGAAGGAATATTGTTCAGTTTTAATAAGGAAGGGGATACTGAGACTTGAAGACGTGCACTAAGCGAAGGCAGCCACAAAAGGACAAAATTATACTTTGCCTCTGCAGGAGGGACCCAGAGGAATCACATTCACAGAAAAGAAAAAACGACACACCAATTTCCAAGGCTGGGGGTGAGGAGAACGAGTTGTTTAGCAGGAACAACGTTTCAGTAGGGAAAGATGGGAAGGTCCTAAGGAGATGGATTTAGGTAGCAGAGTCACACAGCAGTGTGGCTATCCCTCTGCCATGGAATTGTAGGCTTAAAATGGTGAAAGGGTGACATTGTATTATGACTATTTTATAACAATGATGACAACAACGACAAAGACTCCCGAGGTCAGTGTCAAAATATAGAGCCCCCGATCTTGTTCCCAGCAGGCTATGGGCCTGTGTCTAATCTCTGCTGCAGCTGAGTCCCAAGCTTCCCTCATCAGAGAATGAGGGGCTACCTGACTTAGGAAGCAAACCACGTTGTTATAATGGCCACTTAGGCACCGGCAATTAAAACCAATCACTATTACACGGTCATTTAAACGTGTGACAATTTGCTAATGCTTTTTATCAGCTAATAGGATCAGAAAGAGGTGAATTATATTTAAGTAAGGTACACACTTTAACGTGGGGCTAATGACCGACAAATTGGTATATTATGAAATAGAGGCGTAAGTTAGCTTGAGGGAGAGTGAGAGACTTAGACAGATGGACTAAGACCTTTCACTAAGTGACCATAAATGCAGATGGCTGAACTTTCTGCCTCAGATGAACACCCCCCCCCCAAAGTGTGATGGGTTTCTAGCTCTAAGAATGCTAGGTAGGAGCTATTGGGACAGATGGATATACTGGAGGGTACAGATTCCATACCTGCCCCCTAAAAGGCTCATTCTGTCACCGGACAAGCTATAAAGGCCCCAATAGAGCTACATGCTGATCCACTGTCTAGGTCCCTAGCAGTATCCTGACCCCACAGGCGAACTCCATGGAGGGTATAAACTCCCTATGCAGGACCTGCTGTTTCTTGGGTCAGGGACCCTGCTGGAAACACTCGAGGGGACTTTAAGCGCCTTCCTACCACAGCAGTCACCTGCCCCCAAGAGGTCCTGCTATTGAGGCAGCATTGTTTGGATGTGTACTCTAGAGGGCTGTGTGCTAGAAGCTTGGTCCCCAGTGTGGCAGTATTGAGGTGGGAGGCCCTTTAAGAGTTGCAACGCAGGTGGAGGTTCTTAAGGGGCACAGCTTTTCTAAGAGATTTGATGCTGGTCTTTGGGGGGTGGGGGTGTGAGCTGCAAGAGTGGGTACCAGCTGAGCAGAGGTAGGAGAACACTACAGAGTTAGAGCGTGTCATCTCCAGCCACACTGCCCCAATACATCCAGTGTCATCAGAATGAAACAGAGAAAGGCAGGGAGCTGGGGTGGAATAATATTGCACTTGTATGAAGTTAGGCCTCCATGAGCCTGGTCCTTCCCGTGCCCTGCCAAATTTCTTTCCATTTCTTTGCCTTGTTGTCATGCAGCCAGGGTCCTCTCAACAGGATGCTAAAACTGTACCATTTGAACTTCCCAGACACAAGAACCATCCCACAAGCCTAGCTTTATCAAGCGAGGCAGGGCAATCGTGCAAGCGCAAGTAAGCACATGCAAATTCACAATGAGCAAGCAAAACTGGCCAAGACAACCTGTCAGGGGACCAAAAGCACGGTAACTAAAGACACATGCTCCTAGCTAATGACAACATGCCAGCAGTGGCCGCCAGTTTCAAAAGGACCAACCAAAATCTTCCTGTGGCAGCTTGATTTTCCTAACCTCATAAAAGCCCCAGACCTTTTTTACAATCAAGAGCTTCTGCATTGGAATCTCTCAGAGTCTGTGTCTTTGCCACCATGTCTTCTCATCCCCCTGAGAAAAGGGATCGCACAGCAAGCAGCAGCAACAAGCCCACAAAAAAACTACAATCCAGTCTAGCATCAAGAGGTTGGGAAGATAGCTCAGTCAGAAGACCGCCTGTCTTGTAAGCTAAGGACCTGAGTTTAATCCTCTGACCTCACATACAATGCCGGGTATGGTGGTGTGATGGCTAAGCTTCAGTGTCCGCTTGACAGACCTTGAAATTGTCTCGTATCAGATTGGCCTGTGGTCATGCCTGTGGACCATTTTTCTTGACTGGAAATAGATGAAGAAGGGCCCAGAGCATCGTGGGTGAAGCCACCCCTGGGCAGCCAGGGTTGGAAAAGGAAAGCAGCTGAGCAAGCTTGTGAGCAGCTTCTTCTCCATGCTACTTGCCTTCAGTTTCTGCCTCCAGGTTCATAGCTTGGCCTTTTGTCTTGGCTCCCTTCAACGATAAACTGTAACCTATAAATTGACATAAACCCTTTCCCTCCCTTGATGTGGTGTTTTGAAGAAGAATGGCCCTCATAGGCTCACACAGTTGAATGCTTGGTCATCATGGAGTGGAGCTGTTTGAAAAGGATTTGGAGGCGTGGCCTTGTTAGAGTATGTCTGTCACTGCTGAAGGAAGAGTGTCATTGGGTGGGGGTGGGGTGGGGTGGGCTTTGAGGTTTCAAAAGGCCAAGCCAGGCCCGTGTCTCTCAACACCAGTGCTTCCCTCATCATTTTCATTGAAAATCCTAACTTCAGGCATTTTGTTATAGCCATAGAAAAATTAAGATGCAGACCAGAGAGGCTGTCCCAGGTCACACTTGGATGAGTGGAGGTGGTGGCTGCTGGGACCTGGAAGTTAGCTTTAGATCACAAACTTCACTGTGAGCCAGGGAAGCAAAGGCTGAGTTGGTCTGAATTCAGCTATGAGTGGTGAGTAGTAGTCCCTTGCAGTGTAGTGACATCAGGGCAGCCACTTAACCTACAGGTCAGGTTCATTCTCTTTTCAATGCTGGGAGCCAGGGACAGTGCTCAGAACTCTTCCAGACTGAGGCAGTGCTTGGCCTATTAGCTCATGTTTCTTATTGGCTAGCTCTTATATCTTAAATTAACCCATGTCTATTAATCTGTGTATCGCCACATGGTTGTGGCCTACCCATAAGGTTTCATCCAGCATCTGGTGTCTGTCTCTTGTGTTGGCTACGTGGCTTCTCCCTGACTCTGCCTACCTCTCTTCTCTTCTATTTGCTTAGAATTCCTGCCTTGCCCTATTCTGCACTACAATATGACCAAAGTAGATTCTTTATTAACTAATGGTATTTACAGCATACAAAGGGGAATCCCACACAAAGGCATCAGAGAAGGACTTGCTTGCCTTCCTTTCAAGTTTCCCTGATGTTCTTCCAAAGTGAAGAGGAGACATGGGAGAGAAGGCTCCAGAAGATGGGAGGGCCTCAAGAGAATGGTTGTCCTTGCTTTTTTGGGCTGATGCTCACCTATGCTGCTGTCCACTCCTGTGTTTCTTGAAGGATGCGACCAACCCCACTAGATGACAGTGTGTGTCTCGGGTGCTGTGATGGGGCGGAAGTATTCCAGAGCTGGACCAAAGGATATAGAGGTTTACACAGAACTGTCCTATTATGCTCTGTTTATCTCTTCATTCTACTAAAAAAGGAACATAACCCACACTAAAGTAATTACCACTTTAGTGTCTGCACAGAAACTTCATAGCCCCAAATCCCCATGAGTTGTATGCAGAAGGGAATTGGGGGCCAAGAGCTTTCAGGCCTATCCTAGCAGGTACCAAACTGCAAATAACCTATCTGTTAAGGATGGGATGGTGTCTATTGCCCCTTCTTAGTTGCTAGGATTTTGTTCACTTTGAACATCTGCAGGACTTGTGTGTGCTTTCACAGTCTCTGTGAATTAATAGATGCACGAGTCCTGTTGTGTCTGAATACACTGTTTCCTTGGAGTCATCCACCACCTCTGGCTCCTACAATCTTGCTGCCCCCACTTCTGAATAAATCCCTGAGCTCTGAGATGGCGGGGTTTGATGAGGAAATCCCGTTTCGGAATGAGTGCTCCAAAGTCTCTCAACTGTCCTTATATTGTCCAAGTGTGGGTCTCTGTGTTTATTGCCATCCTCTGGAAGAAGAAGCTTCTCTGGTGCCAGTTGAGTGAGGTGGCTATAGCAACATGTCATTTAATTACCATGTTCCTTTAGCAGCTTAATGCTGCCAGCTTTTCCCCTAGGCCCATGACCTATTTGTTTTAGGTTCTTGCCACTTTATCTGTGTCAGGTATAGGTATTCCATCTCATGGAATGAGCCCCAAATCCAATAAAGAAGAGGGTGGTTACCCCCATAACATTTGTGTTATGACAACAGTCTATCCTGTTATAGTCCCTGATATAGGTCGTAGGGTTTGTAGCTGGGGGATAATGATGATGCTCTTCTCTGCTGGTAGCATGCAGAGCACCTTCCAGCACAACAGGTGCTCATCAGTGCAGGTGAAGCCTCTAGTTGGGCATGAGCTTGATTTCTCTGTGATTGGCGACTTAAGCTACTGGTGTCTTCATCAATAACGTATTATCTTCAGGTTGTGGAAGTGACCCCTAGCCTTGGCAATAGCCTATGATGTTTGGGGGTCAATGGGACCCTTTGGGCATAACAAGACATAACCCACTCCTGGTATTGGAGGATTACTCAGTGGCTTAAGATGTCTAGTTGGGGTACTCTCTCCCCCAACATATGATGATGTCACTTAGAGTCCTTTCATATATGTTTATGTTGTGGGAAGCGTCTACAGTAGTGGGCTTCCATATAGCTTTAAAAAAGACACTTAGTACTCATTGTCCCTCCGCATATTTCTGCCCTTGCAGCTCCCTCCTGATTTATTTCCTCTTTATCACACTATATCCTACTTCCCCTTCCTTGGAGGAGCCTTTCCTCACCCTGGTGCCTAACATCTGTGATTATTTGGATTGAAGTACACATTTCAAGAGTTTTAACAGCTAACACCTACGTGTAAGAGAACACATTCAATGTTCGTCTTTTTGAGTCTGGGTTACCTCACTCAAGATTGCTGTTTCTAGCTCCATCCATTTCCCTGCAAATTTCATGTATGACAGCTGAATATCTTCCATATTTTCGTTATCCATTAATCAGTTGATGGGCAGCTGCACTGTATCCAGTTTCTGACGGTTATGAATAGAGCAGCAATGAACACGGATGAGCAAATATCTTTTAGTAACATGTAGAGTCCTTTGGGTATATGCACAAGAATGGTATTGCTGTATTGTGAGGTAGATCTACTCCCAGCTCCCCGAGGAATTGCCAAGCTGATCTCCATGGTGGCTGTACAAGTGTGCACTCCAAACAACAATGGATTAGTGTTCCCCTACCCATATCCTTGGCATCATGAGCTGTCCTTTTGTACTGAACTCGGCTGGCATAAGATGAAATCTCAAAAAAGTTTTAATTTGAATTTTCCTAATAGTCAAGGATGTTTAACATTTAAGTGTTTCTCAGTCATTTGTTTTTCATGGTTTTCTGAGACAGGGTTTCTCTGTGTAACAGTCCTGGCTGTCCTGGAACTTGCTCTGTAGACCAGGCTGGCTTTGAACTCACTGAGATCTACCAAGTGCTGGGATTAAAGATGTGTGTTAACCACTACCTGGAGGATTAATGTTTTCTTGATGTTCAGTTATTATATGTATATGAATATGTATATGTATATATATATGATAATCACCCTTTCCCAGATGTATAATTGCTAAAGATTTTCCCCATTATGTAGGCTTCTGTTTTGGATAATAATGCCATTTACTTTTTGGTTTTATGAGGTCCCATGTATTAATTGTTGATTTTAGTGGGTATGGTATCAGTGTTCTGTTCAGAAAGTCCTTCCCTGTGCCATTGAGTGCAATCCTATTCTTCTTTGGGCCTGTGGCAGGACAGAATAGAGCATGGCAGGAATTCCAAGAAAAGATAGAGGAAAAAAGAAGGCGGAGTCAAAGAGATGCCATGTAGCTGCTGAAGGAGAAAGATGTGAGCCACCAGCTAGAACTTTACCGGTAGGCCACCACCTCGTGGCGATACAGAGATTAATAGAAATGGGATAATTTAAGATGTAAGAGTTATCTAGAAATATGCATAAGCAATTGTCCAAACAGTGTTGTAATTAATAGTTTCTGTGGGATAATTTCAGGTCTAGATGGCAAGGAAACAAACGAGCAGTCTCTACCTACACTATTTGATACTTTTCTTTTATTAAATTCAGCATATCTGGCCTTGTGTTTAGGTCCTTGATTCATTTGTAGTTGAGTTTTGTTCATGGTGATAAATATGGATCTATTTGCATCCTCCTACATGTGGGCGTTCAGTTTAGCCAGCACCAACTTGTTGAAGATTTTTTTTTCTACAGTTTGTCTTTCTGGCTTTGTAAAAAGTAACCAAGTTGTCTATATGTGTGTAGACTTATGTCTGGATCTTCAATTTGATTCCATTGATCAATGTGTCTGTTTTAATGCCAATACCATGCTGTTTTTATTACTATAGCTTGATAGTACAACTTGAAATTGGGAATAGTGATACCTCCAGCAGTTCTTTTATTATTCAGGATTGTTTAAATGATTCTGATTTTTATCATGCTTAATCTATCATCCATCTATATCTATTTTTCTATCTCTCTCTCTCTCTCTCTCTCTCTCTCTCTCTCTCTCATCAATCATCTATTTTATTTTCAAGACATGGTTTCTCTGTGTAGTCCTGGCTGTCCTATAACTTGCTCTGTAGACCAGGCTATCCTTGAACTCACAGAGATCTGCTTGCCTCTGCCTTCTAAGTGCTGGGATTAAAGGAATATACCACCACCCTTATTGTGTTTTTATATGAAGTTAGAGATTGTTTTTGTGAAGAATTGCATTGGCATTTGTGTGCTGGTTGTATGGAATCTGTAGATTGCCTTTGGTAGGTTGGCCATGGTCACAACCTTGATTATTCTAATGCATGAGCATAGGAGATCTTTTTATGTTTTGGTGTTTTCTTCAATGCCCTATAGTTTATTATGCAAGTCTTTCACTTGCTTGGCTAGAGTTAACCAAATTAACCAAAAGATGAATAGAGAAAATCCAAATTAATAAAATTAAAGTGAAGATGGGTGATATAACAATGAACACCACAGGAATTCTGAGAGCCACAAGGACATATTTTAAAAATCTGTACTTTATCAAACTGTAAAGCCTAAAAGAAATAGATGAATTCCTCGATTTATATAACCTAACAAAGTTAAATCAAGATACAATAAACAATTTAAACAGACTCATAACCTCTGATAAAATAGAAGCAATAATTAAGTCAACAACAAAAAAGAAATCCCAGGGCAAGATGGATTCAACACAGAATTCTACCAGACTTTCAAAGAAGAACAATTGCCAGGATCTGTAATCCTGAAAGTTTCCCTGGTGATACTAATTTGAAAACACAACACGAGCCATTGCTCCTAAGGTCACCTAGACTGCTGTGTCTTTATGTTCTCAGAGTTTTCCAGAGTCTTCTACCTTCCACATGGGTCAGCTGGCTTCTCATTGCTCCCTGCTCCATGTATCCAACAGGTGCTCCACAAACAATATTGCTTACCATAGCATAGGCTCACTGAGGGGGATCTGGCAGTATTCTCAAACTGCAGGCAATTTCCCCTGAGCCCATTCCAAGTACTTCCTTCACTGAAGAAAGACAGAGTTGCCATCAAAATAGAGCAACATAGACAGCTTCTTTTGCCTTTATTCTGTCCCCCAAAGCTCACTAGTATATAGAGATTTTGTGGCAAGCAAAACCAAAACATAAATAAAACTAAACTCCTAAGATGAAAAAAAAAAAGAAATGAGATTTATTAGAATGTCATACAGGGTGTGGTTCAGCAAATCCCGCCATGGCTGGCTATGACTGGAAAGTCCAAGAATCTAGTAGTTGTTCAGTTTATGAGCTTGGATGTCTGGAGGTCTGCAGTGTGTGCTAGAATCCGAAAGAAGTAGTCTCTAATGCCAGCTAAGGGATGGACTTGCTAGGAGGCAAGGGCAAGCAGCAAAGAATAAAAGTTTCCTTCTTCCATATAAACTTCCAGCGGAAGGTGTGGTCCAGATTAGAGGTTTGCCTTCCTACCTGAGGATTTGAATGAAAGTCGTGTCCTTTCCCAGCTCGAAAGATTTGGATTCACGGTGTGTCTTCCTAACTCATAGATCTAGATCAGAAGTAGCTTTGCCTACTTCAAATTAAGCAAAATTCCCTCACCTGTGTGTGTGTGCCCTCCATTTTTGGATTTTAGTTAAGGTCAGATGCAGTAAAGTTGACAACCCGTCTTTTCCCTGGCTCTCTGTGTGTGTGTGTGTGTGTGTGTGTGTGTGAGAGAGAGAGAGAGAGAGAGAGAGAGAGAGAGAGAGAGAGAGGGAGGGAGAGGGAGGTAGGGAGGGAGAGGGAGAGAGAGGGAGGGGGGAGGGAGGGAGGGAGGGAGGGAGGGAGAGGGAGGGAGAGGGAGAGAGACAGACTGTTTTTGTCATTGGCTTTAAGCAATCTGACTATGATGGGCTTTACTAGTTTTCTGTTTCTGTTGAGTTTGCAGAGCTTGTTACATTTAGGAGTTTGTAATTCTTAGTTTGGAAAATTTGGTCTATTACTTCTTCAAATGGTGTCCACGTTCACCTTTATTCCTCTTCAGGGACACTTCAGAAGTACACTCACACTCACCTCTTTTCAATTTTCCCTCTCTTCTAGTTTGTGGTGATGTCTTTCTATTTGCTATTTCTTTTCCCTCTGAAAAAGCCAATGCAATAGCAACCCCCTGTAGTGTATTATCTTATCTCAGGCTTTGACCTTTTTATCTCTTGGAGTTTACTTGGGTCCCTATCATTTCACCTATGCTAAACCTCTCCTCTAACTTTGCCCTACTTGTAATATAGTTAAAAAAAATTGCTTTGACTCAGGTGTGTGGTATGTGTCACTAATTCCAGCACTGTGGAGGCTGAGGCAGGAGGAGCTTGAGTGTGAGGGCAGTCTGGGCTACACAGAAGGTTTGAATTCAGTTTCATCTACACAGCAACAACCTGGTTCAAAAAACAACTGACCAAAAGGCAAATAGCACCCTTCCCTAACATTCTGTCATCTGTATTATTGTAGGCTAGCTGTCCCTGATTGACATTCCTTCTTGTTACATGTGATGTTTTCCTGTTTATTTGTATGCTTGGTCACTTGAGGTTGGTTGGGTGGTAGATATGAATTTTACTTTCTTGGCATAGATTCACATTTCTACAAATATTGTCCAGTTTTGTTCAGTGATGCTGTTATTTGGAAACACTTTGATCACTAGTTAGTTTTTTAGTAGGCAGCATCACAGGTCTGGTTAGCCTAGAGATCATTTCACCTCACTGACCTTCTTTCTTCAGCCCCAGGTAGTCCCCTTCCAAGCTTACTGTCATCAGCATTTGGTTGAGGGACTTGATGGAGGCCCTCTGAAGATCTGCGAAATAGTTGTCTATGTAACTTTCTTGTCTCTGATCCTAAGCCCTTAGTCATGGCCTCAGTCTCACCTCAAGTAGAGGACACCAGTGTGCACACTTTGGCTTTCTCTTGCCCCCCAAGGAAAGGAATTCTACCTTGGCTGTAAGCCGAGAGCTCTCTGAGGTGGCTACTTGATTTGTTTCCCCTTTCTTGGAGTCTAATGTCCTCCACTGCCCGATGGCTAGTAGTTTGGAAACTATTAATTTTTTTCTCCAGTTTTTAAACTGTTTCATTTCAAGGGTACATTTGGTCTTTGTTCCCTGTTTGACAGCCTTACCCTAGCTTGTCTGGGATATGAAGACTGGATATATTTCTTTTAAGTCTGACCATTTGTAGGGTGGTTATATTGGAGCTATATGGTACTATATTTGTTACTTTTCTTCCTTTTATGACAAAATTCCAGGAAAAAAATCACTTGAGAAGGAAGTATTATTCTTTTAAAAACGGCAGGTGGGTGTGTAGACGAACACAGGATAGACGAGACACGCACAAAAGGAGGAGACAAGACACGCGGCTCCCACGTGGGTGCACTTTAATGGGGGGAGGGGGACACGATAAGGGATGGGTGTGCAAGACACACAAGGGTAGGGGGCAAGAGAGAGCGAGACCTCGTGGAAGCTCGCTTTTTAACGGGAAGCGCAAGGGTATCTGGGAGAAATGACCCGCCCCTGAGCACGCCCCCGTGCGCAGGTATTGGTAATCCAGGAGGAGTCTGGGAGCTGTAGTTTCCAAAGGAACAACAGGAAGGGCTTATGTTAGCTCATGGTTTGAGGATCTGTTTCTCATGGTAAAGAAGCCATAGGGTCAAGAGTCTGAGGTATTTGACAGCACTGTGTTCACAATCAGTGCTGTAGTTACAGTTTCTAGTGCTACGATGAAACACCATGGCCAAATGGTAGGCTGTGGAGGAAAGGGCTTATTAGACTTACATTTCAGCATTTGCTGTTCATTACTGAAAGATATCAGGACAGGAACTCAAACAGGGCAGGATCCCAGAAGCAGGAGCTGATGCAGAGGCCACGGTGGGGTATTGCCTACTGACTTGCTTCCCATAGCTTGCTCAGTCCACCTTCTTATAGAACCCAAAACAAACAGTCTAGGGATGTCACCACTGACCATGGACTGGACCCCCTCCCCCATTGGTCACTAATTGACAAAATGCCTTACAGTTGGATCTCATTGATGATCGAGAAAGGTCATCTGTCTATGTGTTACTTTCATTGGTTAATAAAGAGACTGTCTGGGCCTTTTGATAAGGCAGAAAATTAGGTGGGTGGAGTAGACAGAACAGACTGCTGGGAAGAAGGGAAGTGAGGCAGACGGCATAGCTCTCCTCTCCAAGGTGGATGCAGGTTAAGATACTTCCCAGTAAGCCACCACCTTGTGGTGCTACACACATTAATAGAAATGGGTTAATCAAGATGTGAGAGTTAGCCAATAAGAGGCTGAAACTAATGGACCAGGTAGTGTTTAAAAGAATACAGTTTCTGTGTAAATATTTCAGGTAAAGCTAGCCAGTGGCCGGAAGCCAGGTGGCAGGAAGCAGCCCGCCGCTCATTCTACACATTGAGACATTTCCTCAGGTGAGGCTCCTTCCTCTCTGATGTCTCTAGGTTGTCTCAAGTTGACACAAAACCAGTCCGTACAGTCAGGAAGCAGAGTTAATTGTAGGTGTCTGGTTTGTTATCTCCTTTTTATGCGTTCCAGAACCCCCAAACATGGAAAGGTGCCACCCATATTTAATGAACCTAGTCTCCAAACTCACCCATAGATGTGTTCCCAGAAATTTCTATCTTAGGTGATTCTGGATCCTGTCCAGTTGAAAACCAATGTGAACCATCAGAGGTATTATAGACACTAGGGTGTTGGGAAAATGATGTTTGAGTTATTCTGTAGAAAAGGTAAAGGAGAAACGTTGCATGGAAATTTTGATAATTTCAAGGAGTAAGGCACAGAGGTAGCAGAAGGAGGAGGTGGGGCAGAATTTGGTAAATTTCAGAAGACAGAGACAAAGTAGTTCAAGGTGACAACCAACAAGACATGGCTCTCAGCTTAACAGGAGTAAGATGGAGGAAATACTTGGAACATGGAAGGATAAGTTCCTATGTTTGAGAATTTAAGAGGACATTTCCTTGTGAGTTGGCACTGGGGAGTCTCCTGTTACCTGAAGCTATAGGGCATTATTTATAACTACATAAGCCTTCCTCGGGACAGACTAAAATTGACTGTGGGAGCTGTTGGCAGGAGAAGCTGGTAGGGCCAAAATGTATAGCAACATGGAAAAGGCATTGTGTAAAGCAGAATCAACTGACAGGCTAAGTGCCCCAGAGATAAGGTTTATTTGCCCCGATAATCGACAGACCTTAAGGTGCCACTTGACGAGAACATTTGAAGCTGACCAGCAGGTGGCACCAACCTCCAAGATGGATCTAAGGGTTTGCACCTCCTAGCATTCATTTCCTTGTGTGGTCTCTTCCCACAGCAGACAGGGATGACTTTTGTAACCAATAAGGTAATTCCACACCAGTGACAAACCATAACTCCCAAAGTTAGAACATCAAAGAAATGCTGGCATGTATTGTTCATGCATCCCTGGGTAGAGAGGACCACATTGGAGAAACTGCTGCCAACAAATAGCAACTTGCTGGATATATGAGTGGGTTATCTGGGAAATGTTTCTCAGCCCAGCCACTTTCTCAAATGACTGTGGTCCCTCTTGGCACAAGAAGTGGTACCACCTTGGGACTTTGTGGAATCCATACAAAGCAAAAGGTGTTTTACCAACCATGGCTTCTTGACATTGGACTTCCTACCTTCTAAGAACCATGAGCCAAATAAATCTTAATTCCTTATAAATTACTCAGTATATCGCATCCAGTAACAGTGATACTAAACATGTTGGAAAATTGGCTAACTCAGACTAAAAATTCAGAAGGCTGGCTCCTGTGTTACCTTCCATCTAGACTGCGGAAACAGTCCTAAATTCTGAGTCATAGAATCTACATGAAATAGATATTTAAAAAACATATCTAAATCTTGGTACCAACGGCCACTTAGCAGGATGTAATTTACACACACCTTGTATCCAGAATTAGGATATTGGAACACAATCTGAAAATACAGACATGGAATTGGATCTATAGAGCTCCAGAAAGGAAGCTGAAGAGGAGGGTACTGTAAGGCTCTCATGTTGCTAAGCGACAGCTTTCCCCATCTGAGGATGAAAGTACCACTCACTACTGCCCTTTATTTCCACCTCTGCATCTTCACTGACATTCCAGGGCTCACTACAACCAAAAATAAGGATCCAGTAGAATCTATGGCACAGTGATTGACATGCATGTGCAAGTGTCTCTCGACTTGAGTGTGGAGTCCTTTGGGTATATGCTCAGAAGTGGTCCTGCTGGGTCACGTGGTAGTTCTATTTTTGTGTTCTTGAGAAGCCCACACTGATTTCTGCAGGGGCTATCCTAGTCTACATTCCCACCAACCAGTGAATAAGTTCCTCTTTTCCTGCGCCCTCTCCAGTGTTTATTGTCATTTGTTCTCTTATAGACATTCTGGCTGGGATGAACTGGAATCTCAAAGTTTTGATTGGCATTTCTGGGATGAATAGAGATGTTGGACTCTTGAAAAATATTTATCAGTTACTTGTATTCTCTTGTGAACTGTTTAGTTCATTGATTCATTCACTGATCAAGATGTTTTTAATATTTAAAATTTGCAGTGCTTTACATATCCTAGATATTAACCCCTGTCTGAAGTAAAGCTATGAAGGATTTTCTCCTAATTGTAGATTAGCTGTTCATTCTGATGATAGTTACTTTGGATGTGCAGAACCTTCTAATTTTATGTAATCCCATTTGTCAACTACTCTATCTTGTACTACTGGAGTTCTTATCTACAACTATAACCACAAACTGTTTTCCCCAACGTTTCCAATTTTAAATTATGGTCTCTGATCTAATTTAAACTTGTTTTGCTCATGGTGAGAGAGGGTTATAATTTCATTCTTCTGCAGGTATGTATCTAGTTTTGCCATGGTCATTTGTAGAAAAGGCTGTTTTTCCCCCCAATGCATTTTAAAAATATCTTTGTTAAAAATGAGTTGTTATAGTTATATGGGTTTATCTTTGGATTTTCTATTCATTCAGTGGTGTTGGTATACATGTCTGTTTTTGTGCTGGTGGGATACTGTCCTTATCACTATGGCTCTGTAGGATGGTTTGAAGTCAGGTACTATGAAGCCTTCAGGTATGCTCTTTTTCTTTAGAATCATTTTAGCTATATGTGGTCATTTGTGTTCCTATATGAATTTTGGGTTTTTTTTTCTACTCATGAAGAGTGTCATTGGAACTCGGATGTGGATCCCATTGAATCTGTAGATAACTTTTGCTAGTATATGGCTGTTTTCACAATGCTAACCCAGGAGCATGGAAGGGTCATTGCATTGTGGAAGATCTTTTTCCATTTCTGTTTTCAGTACTTGAAGCTTTTGCTATCAGAAGTCTTTCACCTTTGTTGTTAGGTTTAGTCTATGTATTGTTGAGGATATTGTGAATGGAATATTTTTCACGATATCTTTGTCAGGAAGTTCATTATTGGTATATACAAAGGCTACATATATATATAATACATACATATACATACATAATCAAGCTGCTTTACTAAAAGTGTTTATCAGATCCAAATGTATCTTGGTGAAGCCCATGTAACTTTTCAGTATAGAATAATATCATTTGAAAAAAAAAGAGCTTAACTTTGGAATTGGTTAACTTTTTCTTTTAAAAATTTTATACATTTTCTTTCCTATGTCTTATTGCTTTCCATAAGACTTCATGCAATACACTAAGTAAGAGTGGGGGGAGTGTATGCTTTTGTCTCATTCCATATTTTAGAGGAAATGGTCTCAGTTTCCCCCCAGTTGGTATAACATTGGCTACAGGTTATGCTATACAATTCTTTATTATATTGAAGTATATTTTGTCTGCTCATATTTTCTTCAAGACTTTTATGAAGCTATGCTGAACTCTGTCAAACTCCTTGTATGTATTTATTGATATGATCATGTGAATTCTGCCTTTAACCATAGTAATATGATATCACATTTGTTTATTTGTATATGTTGAATTAACCTGCTTGCTTGTGATCCTGAGTTCAGCTTGTGGGCATCTTGGTATATCAGGGTTATTTTGTCTTTACAGAATATGTTTGGTAGTGTTTCTTTGTGGCCTATTTTAAGAAGTGCTGGTATGAGATCTTTCTGGAAAGTCTGGTAGAATCCAGCAATAAATACCACCCCTGGGCCTTTCTTGGTGGGGATATGATTTTAATTACTGCCTCAAAGTCATTGCTTGTTGCGAGTTTGTTCAGGTTTTTCTCTTCTGGCTCTAATTTGATAGCTACATTTGGAATTTGTCCATTTCTTGTAGCTTTTCCAACTTGTGGTAGTTCAGTTTTCAAAGTATCCTTTGATGGTCTGAATTTTGTTGGACTCTTTTATAAAATCTTCTTTTACATCTCCAGTTTTATTAATTTGTATTTTCTTGCTCTTTTGGTTATCTTGGCTAGGGCTTGTTGATAAGTCTTAAAAGTCTTTTCAAACTGACCTTTTCAAAAACCACGTTGGAGGTTCTAGCAGGGGAGCGCAGTTACTCGTATACACTTGACCAGAGACCGATCTTCCTCTCTTAAGGGAAGGTCATCCTCTTTGACCCAGCATGCAGCTTCAGGAGGGATGCATGCACATGGGGCGGTGAGGGGGGGAGGGGACACCTGCCTAGCTAGCCAGATCAGCCAAACCAACCCTGGCGATCAATGGGGTGACAGATGTCGCAGCCAGATCACCCTCACATCCTTAAAAATCTTTTCAAAGAACCAACGCTGGTTAACTTTGTTATTTTTGTTTTTTAAAATCTTTTTAATTATTTCTCCCATAACGTTGCCATCTGCTGCATTTTGGGTTTGCATTTTTAGAGCTTTGAGGTGTGTCATTATTTTAGGTCCCTCTGATCTTTAAAGCACGAGCAGTTATATCTACACAGTTTGCTTTTTGATCTACCTTGGCGAAATCCCAGAAGTTCTGGTACGCTGTGTTCTCATTTTTGATTCTAGAATGTTTTTTAAAATTTCCCAATTTCTTCAGTAGGCCACTGTTCATTCAGAAGAGTGTTGGGCAGTCGTCAAGTCCTTGTGTATGGTCTGAGTTCGTTTTGTTGCTGATTTATAGTTTTACTCCACCCTAGTCTCATAGGATGCAGGTAGGATGCAGGGGATTACATCTGGGCTTCTGAAAGCAGTGTCTGTTCAAGCACCTGGCAAACAGGCTGCTATCATGTGGTTTTCCAAAACTCATGCGACATTAAATTACCAGACAGGTTGGGAGGTAGCTTTAGCAGGTGGCCTCTAATGGATCATGGTCGTTCTTGTGGGAGGGGCTTTGTTACAAACGCGTTCTCTCGTTCCTGTCGCCATCTCTCATGTGTGTGTTTGCCCTTTTACCAGTTCACACGATGCCCTCAATATATAGATGATTTATTTCCTTTATAAATTAACCACCACCCTATCAGATGTCAAATATGCACCAAGGCAAGGTTCCACGTGCAAGCTCTCCCTGACTGGACTGGTCAGAGGGGTGTGGCTTCTAGCGACACAGCAAGACCAGTCAGGACCAGAATTTACTGAGTTGAGAATTCACAATGGTAACTCCTCGGGCTTAGTAAAAACGATTGTCACTCACCATGCATCACAAAATTTCTTTTAATGAATAAATAATTTGATGAAATCAAAAAATATTTACAATATAAACAAATGGAAAAGCTTTGGATCTGTGACTCTAACCACGTTACATTTCTGAACGGAGGCCTCCCCAGCTTTTCTCTTTGAACGATACAAATCCGCTAGAAACAACTCATACAACTGTGTCTTTGTTCATTACATCTTTATCTGTTAGTCCTTGAAAGCTATATAATCTTATATTATGCAACATGTTAAAATACAAATATTAACTAAAAGAATATATTATCATAATGCCAGGTAGCATTCTCCACAGAACAAAACATACACTCAGTTGTAACAATGACAAAGGGTCACAGCCACAAAAGGAAAAATAACCCCAAAAGTACAAATTCCTTCATAAGAATATAATTGTGCTCTTCCGTTGACCAGATGTCTGTGCTGCTCTAACAAGGCCAGTGGCGAGGAGAACAGTCTCTGGTGACTGTCTGCTGTGTGTTGGTCACGCAGCAGCAGTACAGGGAACTGGGCAGTGCAAGCAGTTTTAGAAACACTTTCTTGAGCTCTTAAAAAGAGCCAATTATGCAAAGCAAAATAAGCATACTGACAATTCATCTCATCATCACGGACACCACAGAACGTCTTGACTCTGTGGTAGGAAGGTACTCCCCTGCAGAGCTGCTCGTACGCTCAGCCAGAATTCAAGTACTCCAGGGCCACCTCATAGCAGAACTTATACTGATCCTGGAAGAGAAAGTGAGAAGGTCAGCCACATCTAAACTTTGCTTCTGTTAGAGCAATGACAGCAGACGAAGGTTCTTAATTGCAAGACATAGAACTGATAAAGTGTTGAACTAGAAATGAATCAGAAAGTAGCAGTTTTGAATCACAATGTATCTACTGTTGATGCTTCCCTAGATAGAATTCTAGTATCTGCGTGCACTAGCATTCTGGGAAGTCCTGTGTAGCTGAAGATGCTTGGGTTCTGCATGCAGTTTTATTATCAGAAAAAGAATGGCATCTGCACTGAACAAGTAAGGTTTTTTTTTTGCTATTTCCTAAACAATAGGGTACATTAACTCTAAGCATGGCATTTCTAGTCCCTTATTATAAGTCATCTAGAGATTTAAAGTACATGGAAGATGAGTTGGGTATATGCAAACTCTATGCCATTTTATATAAGGGACTGGGACTGTCTGCAAGGAGTCCTGGGACTAAGACCTCATGGATAACAAGAGATGAAGGTTTACTGCCCCATATGTTTTACATGGGTGTTGAAAACAATCTGAGCCTTGTGCAGGAAGATCAAGAGTAGACAGAGATCAGGGGGGCTGGAAGAAATGCCACGTGGCTTGTCCCCAACAGGCTTGTGGATAAAGTTTTTCTCTGACCCTGCAGTCAGTAGGATCTCTTTAATGTCATGAGAACTGATTAAGGTCCTCTTAAGTGTCGTGCACCTTATTATGTCCCCCAATTTGAGAAGTTTGTGATTCAGGGTGAAGGGTGTGACCAGTAACCGGGTATTAGCGCCTAAGAAAGAATTGCTCCCAAACATGGACTGTGGGATCACTGGAGATGAGGACAGAGCTTCTTAGGAAGGTTAGCACATGATGGTTCAAATCTGAAATTTCCTTCACAGGCTTGTTGCAGGGAGGAGCTGCTTGTTTGTCCTGGCAGTGTGGCTAGCTTACACCCAAAATAACCATACAGGAATTGTATTAATTACATCACTGCTTGGCCCATTAGCTCTAGTCTCTTAATTGGTTAATTCTTACATCTTAATTTAACCCATTTCTATTAATCTGTGTATTGCCACATGGCAGTGGCTTACTGGGTAAAATTCCCAGTGTCTGTATCTGGAGGCTCCATGGAGTGTCTCTCTCTCTTTCTCTCCCCCTCTCTGCCCTTCTTTCTCCCAGCATTCAGTTCTGTCTTCCCTGCTTACCTAAGTTTTGCCCTATCAACGGGCCCAAAGCAGTTTCTTTATTAACCACAGGCTAATTCTTGGTCTCTACCTGGCACTGCTTTGGAAGGTTTTGGACACTGGGAAGCAGGGTCTAGGTGGAGGATGCAGCTCACTGGATACAGGTCTTTAAGGGAGATGTCATCACTGCCCACTTCATATCTTGGCTTGGGCTTCCTGATCAACTAAAAGGGAACAGCTTCTGTCACATACTTCTGCCGTTCTGCCATCAGGATTTGAGTGGCTCCACAGTGGCTTCTTTGCCATGATGGACTGAAAACCTATGCAATGTCCCCTTCCTTAAGTTACATCTGTAATCCAGGGCCCTAGGAGGGGAAGGATCTATGGAGCTAGGAAAGGGGACTCAAAGTCTTGGTTTTGTCTGTGCAGTTTTGATTTCTGCCATTGTCTTGCCATTGCTATTACTAGCGTCCTCTTTGACTCTCAGCTGCTCCACTTTAGATGATAAAGAATATATGATCATTTAAAATGGGATTAAAAACAGGTATTCTGGATAAAGACAAAAGGAGAATAAGAAACATATGAGAACGTTTGGTAACTTCTGGGAAGCACATGTCAGTTCTTCAACAGTTTTAGTGGATTTAAAAAATGAAATTTGGTGCATATAGAGTTACAGTCATACCCTCTTAGTAACTGTGAGGTCTTCATTACAGTTGTCTTTAGTCTTTGCTCCATGTACAACTTAGCTAACTACTGCTAGCTTATTGAACCTTAGAGATTCATGTCTCCATCTTTTAACTTTCGGGTGGTGTGTTTATTTGCTGATGAGGTGATATTATTAGATAATCTCAGAATAACTCCGTTTACCCTGTCTGTTTCATTAGTTAGAGAACCAAGTCCATCTACATCCATGGTGACAGTTGATCAGTAAGGATATAATCATCTCGTCTGGTTGATTTTCTTCTAGGAGTTTTAGAGTCTTTTGTTTCTCTTCCTTCTTGTTGATGTGTGTCTCTGAGAGCTGGGGCCACAGGTTTGTGCCACCATAAACTGCCTCTTTAGGTTTTTCCTCTCTTGTTCATCTTTGTGGTTTGATACATATTGTACAGATGTTTGATTCTTTACATTTCTCTTCTGTAGACCTATCCTTATTTTGGGATTCATCTCTTTCATGGTGGTAGTTCCTTATTTCACACCTGGATGTTGAACTAAGAACTACCAAGTATCTTTCGGAAGGCCAGCATGGTGGTCATGCTCCCCCCCTCCCAGTCTGATTTTCTCTGAAGCATTTTATTGCTATTTATGAATGGTAGCATTGCTGGGTACAGGATTCTTGGTTGGCAGTTATTCTCTTTGAAGTCCAGGAATGGATTGTTTTGTGCTTTTGCACTTATTTTTTTTGCAGGATGTAGGAGTGTGGTATGGCAGATGGGTGAAGGACAACATTGAAAGAACTCAGTTCTTTCCTTCTAAGATGTGGGGTTTTGGGAAGAAACCCAGGTCTTCAGCATTGGCAGCAAGTGCCTTTACCTGTTGAGCCAACTCAACAGCCTGGGAGTTATGCTACAATGTTGGCCTTATCACTGCATGGGTGCCACAGTGCAGAAAGCCTCTATAGAGCATCTTTGGCCGGGATGGATCACTTTTGGCTTAGTAGACCAAGGCAGAGGTCAGGGAGACCCACTGTCACTGGTGGCCACATAAGAATAGAGATCCTTTAGTAGTGGACAGCCAGCAGTGGGTATGGGCACTCTATGTGTAGTTGTTACTCCTAGAAGCAGAGTTGCTCCAGTTGGTACGGCATATGTTTCCTCCGACACTGTAGTGACGCGGCATCAGCAACTGCTTCTGGCATTGGCAGCTCCAGTTGGTACAAGAGACCTGAAGCTCTGGTCCTCCAATGTCAGTGGTGCTGGTCCACATGATTGGAGGTGGGGGCAGTGATGGGATCTATGCGGTGCTCACACACAGGACTGACTGCAGCATGTGGAGTGTGGTTGGATGCCTGCCAAGTATCTTATAAGTCTGTCCTCTCTCTGACGACCTGCGACCAGTGTTTCTCTATGTGTTTGATTCTTTAAACCCTTGACCTGGAAACACTATTACTTACCCTTTGCGATGTTCTATTTCTGGTTCACATTCTATGATTGATTATTTTAGCAATGGATGCTTTTATTTTCGGAATGTTTAAAAGAAGCAATTTGGATTTCAGTTCTAAAAGGCTGTATTGTCAGATCACCACACTGACAAATTGGCCACCACGTGCTCCAATCATCTCTCTCATTTCCGTGAATCCTAGCGATGATTTTTTTTATGGAAATGTAATCCCTCATTGCATAAAAATGATTCTTTTCAGATCTAACTGTGCAATTAGTGTCAGTACCTACCACAAATGGTCATTTTTTTTTTTTTTTTAAAAAAAAAAACATATTCAAACACATTTAGTAGGGACTTGTGGCTGCCAGCTTCAGGTCACAAGAAAAGCTGGAGACTCATGAGGGATTTTAGGCTCCTCTGCTAAGGTTCGGTGGACCCAGCAGTGACCAGAGCTGCCCTATCTCAGGATGGCTATAATTTTCAAAATGAGTTCCCCTTCTCCCATCTCACCCATCGTGAGCAAGCTGCCGATTCCGATAGATTCTATGATGACCGGTTTCGGAATCATAAAAGTAAGGGGAAGGAAAAGAAAGGCCACAAATTGCCATGTCCCCTCCTCCGAGCGCCTGGGAAACCCCTCAAATCTCCCTACACTGGACAACCAGGTATAGCCCTGCCTTCTACAGTTTTCTCCCTCAGCTCCCCTGCTTCCGAGTGGTATAATTAAGCCCCATGAGCCGTCCCCATGCTTCGGAGAAAAAAAAAAACTATGCATATAAATACATACACATACACTCACACACATATACCCCTTGGTCCTGAGTTTTTCCAACTCAGACCATAGCTGCTGGCTGCAGGCATGAAGTGCTTGCTCTGGAAGAGAGGTTCAGCCGGGTCCTATCCCCATCAGGGCCACTTGCTGTCCCTTTCTAGACTCTGATTCTGACCGGCAGTGGCTTCTATGAAGAGGGAGAAGTGACTTCTGAAATGGAACCCAAAGCTGAGGTCATTCTTTAAAAGTCCCGGCATGTGGCTGGCTGAGTCTGGGAGTCACTAGGTCAGGGCTCGTGAGGGCAGTTCTGAGGCATCCCATGAAGGGCTGGCACTCTGCCTTTGTCAACACACGTTGCCTGTGCTGGAGGAGCTGGGGGGGGGCACAGTCAGTCTGGGCACACTGAACAGCGCATGCCAACTGCTCAAGGTTCAAAGAGAACAGTCTGCTCACCTTACCTGAAACGAATGCACAGGGAGCTGCAGGGAGCTGCTGCTTTCCCCGTAACCCTGACAGCTTCAAGGCCACTGTCTCTGATTCCAACTAGGCCCAGCTGTCCTTGTTCATTCTGGGAGCCCAGAGCTTACGGATGGTGACAAGGTTGCTTAAATAGATGGTTAAGTTAGAAGCCAGGCTAAAACGGGGTCAGAACAAGTTACTATTTTTAGTGTGTGTGTGTGTGTGTGTGTGTGTGCGCACATGTGCACACGGAAGCCAGCATGTCAGATGTCCTCTTTCTTTCTCTGCCTCATTCCCTGAAACGTGTTCTTTTGGCTATGCTGGAAGCTAGCAAGTCCCAGTGATTGTCCCGTCTCTGTCTCATGCAGTGCAGCGGTTACAGGCGCTTCTGAGGCCCTGCCTGTGTTACAGGCGCAGGGACCTGAACTCAGGCCTTCACTCTTACGCAGCCAGTGCGCTCAACCATCGAACCATGTCTTCAGCCCTTGTATTCTAATTTAATGTTCTCCCGAGCAGTCTGTTGTCTTTCCCCCTAAACCCTAAACTGACAATGTGAGGAGATCGGTGTCTAGGGTATTCTAGGTTTCCCTGAGAGTGCCAGGCTTTAAAATGTATAAACTCTCAAAGTCTGAGGCAATTTACTGATATCAGAACCACAAAAGGGGAAGGAAAGAGACAGGGAGGATCCCTATGTATTCCTCCCATGCAGGCGGGAAGGGTACAGTTGCAACATTTGGGGGTTCCAGAGGAGGGGGCCATTGTGGGTATCCTCCTGCCTCTGAGCTATGTGAAGAGACTCAGTGGGGTTCAGGTATTGGTTTCCCACTCCATCCACCCTGTGTCCCGGCTGATCAGTTCAGAGGCGTGCCCTAGCCTTTCTGGAACATACTCCTTCAGCTATGCAGCTCACATCGCCCGTACCCTTCCCAATGTCTAGCCCCAAGTTTTTTCACTCAGATCTCAGATCACCTGCTAGACATAGAACAGCCATACCAGGCTTTATTGTGCTGACCCGAGCTAATTAATTCCTTCAGCCAACGTCTCTGAATTCTAAAACAGAAAGATATTGTGCTTCAGGGACGGAAAAAAAAAAAAAAACAAACCGCGTATAAGAGCTCTTCCTTTGGCACAGAAGCTTAGAAACCAGACAAAAAGAACGTTGTGACATTTTTCCTCTGGTCACCAGCTATTATCTCGCAAACAGTCACCCCGACAGATTGGCAGATGGCTTTCTTTGGAAAGCTCACAACTTCCCTTCATTTCTTTGTCATCGACCTGCTCAGAATTTCAGGGCTGACCTTCAGAGTGCCGGGCTTCCGGGGACCCTGTCTTCGCCACTGGAATTATCCACGACTGTACAGGATTCAGTGAGGAAGGAATGGCTTCCTAAACTGCACGGCACAGCAGGGAGCCGTGGTTGACAACAGGTTAAATATTTCCAAACAGTCGACAGGGAGGATTTGGAAAGTTCCCAGCACAAAGGAAAAAAAAAAAAACCTGCCTGCAGCTATAGATACACCAGTTACTGTGCCCTGATCATGATCCATTTCACACCTGTATTGAAATGTCACACGGCACCCCATAAACACGCTGAGTTACTGTAAGCCAGTGAAATTAATTTTTAAGAAGACGTTCCTTTGTAACAACCCAAACTCCAATACCGTTATAGGATTGTCTGCAGTGCAGGCTCCCTCTGGCCAGCCACCCGAGTCTGCATTCATCTCATGAGGAATTGCCCTGGCCTGTAATCTCAACCGCTGACTTGAAAAAGCCTGGCTCAATCGGACCATAAAAGCTCTAGAGTGATGAACGCTTCCATAGAGCCAATACAGGAAGGCCTGGAAGGGGGGGGGACTTCTAATGCTTCGCCTAATTCAGGCTCAGTGAGGGAACTGACTTTTTTTTTTTCATCGTGGGCAGTTCTGCCCACATACTAACCAAAGTCTGGAAGCTTCATCCATCCCCGAGGGTAAGTGTGGCATCTGTGCTCTCCTTCCCTGTCCCAACTCAGGTTACCAGTGACTGGGGCTGCTCTCCGTTCAGTCCAGAAGGGTGAAGCCTCTAACACTCATGTGACAATTCTTAGCTGGTTCTCGGGAATTCTGCGCACAAGCATACCTTAGACCCCACGTGCATGAAGCCTGTTACCATCTGAAGTACAACAGGAGCCAGGCCTGGTGCATGCTAAATGTCACATTAACAGGGCTGCCAGACTCCTTCCCTAACACTGAGATATGACCACGTCCCCGGGCCACAAAGGCATCATCACGCCCAGTGGACAGTTACACACTCAACTGCCACTCTTATTTGCGATGCCCCAAACAAAGTCACAGGTCTTTTCGTGTTGTGTGGCCTCAAAAAGGCTACTACTACCCCTGATTTACGAAAGGAAAACTCAAGGATACTAACACTACAAGGCTCATGGGTTTGAGGGTCTCTATTTGAGTTCACAGCACCGTTGAGACTCTATTTGCATTTCTTTGGTTTTCCTGTGGGGCAGGAAAGAAGAGGCAGGCATTTGAGGAAACAGGATTCTTCTTGTCAGAGCTGACACAATGGCCCACAGGTTCGAGGGCATGTACCCAGCTAAACCGCCCTTCTACAAGAGTCTGTGGATAACATCGTGCTCCCTAGGTGTGGAATACAAGCACCAGCCAGTGTCTAGACAGCAGGTGCTGCTGGGCAGAGGATTTTGCTATGCCCAGCAGCTGACTGCAGGAAGTCATACTACTTCCTCACCCTGGGTACTGCTGTAGTGACCCCTGGCTACTTTCTCAAGTTGAGTTCAACTCTTGACCCCCTTTTGCCTTTGGGACTCTGCACTCCTGCAGAACCGGGGGCCTTGGAAGGCAGCGTAGCTCGCCTCTTCCTCCTTCCTCTCTGCTTCACGAGTAACTGTTGAGACCTTTCTCTGGTTCCCTTCAGCTCACTCAGACAAAGACCTACAGAGCCCGAGAGAGAAGCTTCTTCCATGAAGCTACCCTTCTGTTCTTGAGTGCCTGGCACTCTATCAGTTCCACATTTAAAAAGGAAGAAAAAGAAGGCATTTTGTGGAACACCCTAAGAAAATAATTGCCCCTAGTGCTTTGTTTCTCGACCCCTTTAATCCTTCTCTCAGATGTGGCCACCATAATTAAATGCAATATCCCGTATGTCAAACCGAAATTCACAGCTTTGATAAATATTAGGCGATTAAGCTATTTATAAAAATCTGTAATTTGAAAATCTGGCATTTCTCGTACTGTGACTATTTCTTCTCCAAGAAGACTTAACTGTTTAGCCATGTGGAAGGCGCTGCCAGGAAGGGAAAGAAAGAATGTTCACTTGTAAGTCTCAGCTATTTCTACATTTCAACCAAGCCGAGGGAGTCTCCTCTATAAGACTGGAAAGGAGGCAGGAGAGAAAGAGAGGAAAGTCCCCTGAGCCAAGCCATGTGTGATGCTTTGGAAAAGAATGTCCTGTCAGATGGAGCATCGCCATGTGGGAGCTGTTGAGGGGTCCCACGCAACTCTGAGACACCCTGCGGGGCAGGGCAGAAGGCATCCTACCAGGAGGTACCCTATGGGGCAGGGAAGAGGGGCATCCTACCAGGAGGTCCACCATGTTGGGCTTGTTGTTCCTCAGCGTCTTCACGGCATGGAAGACATCCACGGTTCTCTGGTGTCGGAGCATCTCGCAGACAATGCTGATGGCGCAGAATGAGCCACTGCGCCCCCCTCCATTCCTGTCAGAGAAGAAATCGGATAGATGGTCAGATGGGGTTTGCTGTCAGAGCACTTTCCATAGTGTGCTGTGTCTGTGGAGATATGTTGTCTAACCCCCGGAGAAAGGTCAGAAGGAAGGTGCACAGGCAACAAGCCCGCTTAGCATGTGGCCCGCAATTTATCCTAGCCTCATCCTGGCCAGATGATGATTTCTGATATGGTACCTTACTGATTTTCTTTCCAAGATAAGGTTTCTCTATATAGCCCTGGTCATCCTGGCTATGTAGACCACAGTGGCCTCAAACTCTCAGAGATAAGCCTGCTTCTCCCTCCAGAGTGCTGGGATTAAAGGTGTGAGCCACCACTGCCTAGCTCCTTACTGATTTTTATACAAAGGGCCCAATATGGAAAAATTTCAGTGAGTAGCAGTCCCCTCGTTTGAAATCTGCCAGATTTCAGATAATGTCATTATTAAACTAGTGACATATAAAAATAATGCCATTAGAAACTAATGACAAGTGGGGATATATACAAATATCCGGGTCTTGAAGGTACTAGGATCTCTCTTATCTCCCAAACACGAAAGCTCTCTAAAATGTTTTTTGAAAGCAATTTTAAATATATGGGGACATTGCAAATATAGACAGAGTTCCCTGCCCAGCCTGTGGTGGGCATTTACAACCGCTGCACACCGTGCATCACAGTCAGGGGGTAAGAGCGCTACCACACTGTGGCTGAACTACAGCCCTCCGTCACATTTTACCAGTCTCTGCATTACGGTCCCTTCGTGGTCCGGGATCTACTCTGGCATTTGTGGTCGTCATCTCATATCTCTTTACCCTTCTCCAGTCTGTGACAGTTTACCTGTTTATCAGCTTTCCCTTGCCTTTCTTGATAGGCTACTTCTGACGAGTCCTGGCGGGCTGCTTTGTGGAATACAGAATTCAGAATGTAGAAAGGAGGTGTAGATAAGACCCATGTGCCCCGGCCACAATTGGAAAAGGCCAAGACTAAGTCCCACAGCGAACCGGCCTTTCATCTGGGTTCCTTTGGTATATCTTTGTCACTGGCTAAGAAACCTAGAGGAAGAAGAGCCTTACACCCTCTAAGGGACTCACGTGTTGATGTCTCAGACGCAGGGAAGTTCATCTTGTCCACTAGAGGGTGCTGGTGAGGATTTTCCCTGTCAAGGTATCTTTTTGTGGTTAATATGCATCCCGGGGTAAGACACTTTGGGACTCTGCAAATATACTGATTCTCTTCAGTTCCCACTGATTTTCATACACAATGGCAGATCTTGCTTTCAGCAATTAATTATGACTGTCTTATTTATCTATCGTTGACCTTATATTTTCTTCCCTAGTTCAACATTCTATCACAGGAAATAGCTCTCTCTCGCACCATTTGAAAATGTATTTGTTTTCATTATTTAAAGTCAACCTAGGCAGACGCTGAAAGTTTTATTACATGTGCTAAAAACCTATCAGTAATTACCTTTGCCTCCCAATTTTTCCACCTCTAGCCATGAAGAGTCCCAAGTTTGTGTGGCAAACGCTTGCCCCTTTTTTGAGTATATTTGTATTTTCTAGAATGTTCACCTTGTACTTTCCATGCATTAGCTTCTATTATAAGGAGGTAAATCACCTTTCATTTATTCTGAAATATGATAATATGACGATGCCATCGCTCTGAAAAGAACGTTACTTTGTGAAAAGCCTTTGTCGGGGCAGTGGTATGACACAGAGTGCACGAGGCCGGGAGCGGGCAAGTCTGTGGGGTAGATCTGCTTCTTCCATCCTTATCTGAGCTCAGGGGGTGAATGCTGTCCACCAGGCTTGCCCAGCAAGCGCCCTGACCCAATGAACCACCACACTGATTACCACCTACTGGTTTAATAGCGAGTATCTAACCAGTGTTCCAGCTTCCTAGATGTTATCTTCCGGTGACTTAAAAAAAAAAAACCCTACATCTAAGCAAAGTATGCCTATTGCATTTGGTGGTGTTGGATAACTTTACAGCTATTGACAGGTTTCTCTTAGTCCTCAGACTTGTATGGAAAAGAGAGCAGCTTGTCTTGTGGAGAGTCCTCCGTTCTGGATTTTCTCATCCCTTGCACCTCTCTAATATGATTTAATATATCATCTTTGACCCATATGTATCCTATAAATGGGTGGCTGGCAGCAGAGCTTCTAAAGGACCCTAGATGGAGGAATGGTCAATTCAATGTTGTCATTCATAAAAATGATTCTTCCTCTAATAAGCAAGCATAAGACATCTGGTTGTCCTTTGTTTTGCTATTTTAAGATTGATTTAGTTTCAGTGAAGACAGTCATGACTGTCGGCTCATTCAGTCTGTTGTAACATTCTAAACCTTCTATTTTTATTTTGTTTCATTTTTGGCTTTTCGAGACAGGGTTTCGCTGTAGCTTTGGAGCCTGGCCTGGAACTAGCTCTTATAGACCAGGCTGGCCTCGAACTCACTCTGCTTCCCGAGTGCTGGGATTAAAGGCATGCGCCACCACTCAGCTAAATACTCTCTTTAGAGAAAGAGTAACATGGCCACAATGAAGTCCAAGAATGATAAGTAAATATTGGCATTAAGTTTTGCAGATGTACACACCACAGTGGCTTATCAGAGCCTGGTCAGCCCCGTGGCTTCCTTCCTCAGGCCACCATGCCCTTGCCAGTTTTACAGTGTAACCAACTCTTGGAATCTTTGTTTCATGTCTTTAAAAATGTAGCCATTCTTAGGGGCAATAAGTGGTTTTAATGAGTATTTTCCTAAACACTAAAATCACCTAATGATGTAGATTATCACTGTTTAGTTTTTTTTTTATCTCTCTCCAGTGTTGGGGATCAAATTCAGGGCTTTGTATGTACTAGACAAAGGTTCCACCACAGAGCTACATGCCATGCTTTCCTTTCTAAAGTGTGATGCCTTTCCAACTTTTTTCCGTTAAAAACTAAGGGGTTAGATATCTTGTTTCAACCATTTGCTGTATTTGTAGACATGCCGGCTCTGGAACCTTGGCCAGATAGATGTATTCAGGGCCCCCCATCATATCCTGCTTTTCCTCATCATCTGCTCATATTGTAAACGGAGTATCTCTCTCAATGAAATTCAACGCATCACCACATTGTCTTGGTGGCCAGCATCCTGTGTCCTCTCTAAATCAGTCCTTGCTACCCTCCTGTTCATGAGGAGTTTCTCCCATGTGTTCTCATGGAAGCTCTTCTGTCTGCTTGCGACATTTGGGGGTGATTCGTCTGAAGGGATTTCAGTGCACTTGCGAGGAGACAGGCCGATGTGCCCAGTTTCCCTACGGCCCTGCAGTCACAGGCTGCAGTCAGGTAGTACAGGGGCACGGCTTTGCCTTCTGCTCTGTTCCTTGCACGGATGTTCCACTGTCCTGGATCGCTGGCTCTTCACCTCATCTTTCAGCATCTGCTCATGACCCCTGCCCACATCCACTCTTTCTATAGTTTCAGAACGAGGCCATATTCTCGTTTTAAAAACATAAGAGAATTCTGTTTCCACACCCTCCCCTAAGTATCTGGAGGGTGCTCATGAAGGTGTACTCTGCCCTCAGCCAATAGGTGGCGCTGCACCATGCTAAATATCTCACCTAGGACCCTTTAGACTGTTTCTAAAGCTTTCTTTTTCTGACCAATATTGGAAGATATCAGTTTAAACTTTCTTGTAGGCTTAAAACACACACACACACACACACACACACACACACACACACAANTCAGCCAATAGGTGGCGCTGCACCATGCTAAATATCTCACCTAGGACCCTTTAGACTGTTTCTAAAGCTTTCTTTTTCTGACCAATATTGGAAGACATCAGTTTAAACTTTCTTGTAGGCTTAAAAAACACACACACAACAACAACAAACCCCCCCCCCCCCCCCAAGAAAAACCCTTAGATTAAGTTTATAAATTAAAAAAAAATCAAACCTTCTCTACAGGCCTGAGTTCACACCCAACATTAGCAAGAGGCAGCTCCACAGAGATTATGGGACTGAGGAGAGCTTGTAGCTAACAGAAGGTAAGAAAGGGATGACAGGCAGGCAGGGGAGAAAAAACTTGAGCCACCACTGTCTGTGATAGTCAAACAGCCCGCTGCTAGAGACACTACATGGACAGTGACGTAATTGCTTAGTTCAAGGGCCACAGCTGCCTTTAGGAAGAAGAAGGCCGCATACAATGTGCAGTGACTGAACAGGTCTTTGCGCCGGTCTCTCAAATCCTTCCCTTTCAGCTGTCTCAGGTAGTGACCTATTCCTGAGGGCTCAGGGATTGATTGGCTCACGGCAGAAAGTAGTTCAGGGTCAAAACAAGCTATGCTTCCAGATACGACGGACGCAGGCTCTTCCAGATTCCGGAGGGCTAATTGAAAACGACTTTTAATACTGAAAATAGAAACAACCGGTCTGGGACTGTAGCTTGGTAGGAGAGCAGCTGCCTAGCATCCTCAAGGCTCTGGGTTCCATCTCCAGGACTTCAAAACAAAACAAAAAGAACCCCATGCAAACCAAAATCGAACAGATCCAAAACCAGCCAATTAAAGCGCCAACTTTCCTATTGGGATTATTTTTAGTTTAGCTCTTTTATTTCTTTTTTGTAAATTAATCTATGAATTTATGTGCAGTGGGCTCCAGCAGCTCAGGCCACTTCCTGTCAGTACTCGCCGGTGTGCTGTGTGGGGTGACAGGCTGGAGCCCAGGTGCTTTCCTCTCTGCCTTCCCTCCCCCCCCTTTTTTTGTGGATTTTTCAAGACAGGGTTTCTCTGTAGCTTTTTTTTTTTGTTGTTTTGTTTTGTTCCTGTCCTGGAACTAGCTCTTGTAGACCAGGCTGGCCTCGAACTCACAGAGATCCGCCTGCCTCTGCCTCCCGAGTGCTGGGATTAAAGGCGTGCGCCACCACCGCCCGGCTTTCTGCCTTCCCTTTTTTCTGGTTGTTTTCCTTCCTTCCTTTCAGGAAACCTTGGTTTGTAGAGCATTTGCTGTACTCACTCCACACATCTATTGGCAAGGGTCTTGTCTTAACCTATTGGCTTACCAAATGATGCCTACAGCACGCTGAACCATGTTGTACACTCTTCTGTTGTGCCATGGCAACACTTAGGGGGCATGGTGCCCATTCCATTGGTGTCTACTGTATCATCCTTCTTGTAGATTGGCGCATGCATTCACCCCTCCCCCAAAGCCCAACTCCGTGTGTTTCCTGAAAAGCCCTATAAACACACAGTGGGCGCCTCTCTCTTTAGTTTTGTATTATCATTTTGGCAAGTTACTGGAAGATTGCTGCCTTGACTAGGAAAAAAAAAAAGCCCTGTTGGGATCTCATCAGCACAGTATGGTGAGCTTCTCCTCTTGTTCTGAGAAATAAGAAGGGGAGAGGATAGAAACTTCCTCAAGCACTGAGTCTAAGGACAGGAACGGAGTTTAGAACACGGAGACGCGCCAGTACACTGCTCTACACAAGCTAGAATAGGGGGACTTAAGGCGCAAGACAGCTCTGAGTAGGTTCCGAAAGACTCTCTCCAACGGAATACATTTCCTGAAGTGCGATGAGGGTCTGGGAAGAACTCAGGGGTTCCACCACATGAGGTAAGCGCAGGGAGCCTGGCGTAGCCTGGCCCCTCAACCCAGTTGCCACTGAAACCTGGGGTGGTCAGCTCAGAGGAAATGTTCATTGTCCTTCAATTTGGGAAGGGTCTTATCATCTGCTTCACGTGATGTTTCTCTGAAAAGCAACTCCTTTTTGAACTCCCACAAGCCCCGTGAGCAGCTTCCTTGACCGCCATGCCGTTTAATCACCTCTTCCACTAAGCCACGCTGGACCGTGAGCTGCACGTCACTGCCGTGGCTCGCAACACTGGCCACACATGGGAATCATGCAGGGGTTTTCAATAGCGCAGATGCCAGGGTTCCATGCCGAGACTGGGGTTTGATTGGTGCCTGTGTGGCCCGAGGGAAGAACTTGCTGAAGTCCCCCCAGTGACTGCCAAAGCACAGGAAGTATCTTTACATTTTATCCAGATATCACCCTTCAGAGGACACTGGTTCTGTGCTTGTCAACTTTCCGTCCCGGGAACAAAATGCTAGTTTGGCCCACGGTTGTGGAGTTCCCGCTCCATGGCTGGCCGGCCCCATGGCTTTGGGGCTGTGATGAAGCAGCGCACCACTGGGGTAGAGATGTGACAAAGGAAGGCTGTCCCCTCATGACCAGAGAGAGGCAAAAAGGAAGAGCCCAGAGTCCCAAAATTTCATTTGAGACATGTCTGCAGTGATCCATACCTCATTGTATGCCATAATGCTTCCTCACAGTACACACAGAGATCAAGCCCTTACCGAGGGAGTCTTTATGGGATTTTCCAGACGAAGCTATGGCAGACCTAATCAGATCCTGACAGTATGCCTATTTATAAAAAATATCTCTTGAAAAAGGGATTAGGAAAAAAAAGTTTTGTTTTGTCTTTTTTTTTTTTTTTTAAAGTTCCCCCGTGGTATCCAGTAGAACCATCAATTACTGCAACGAGATGATCCAGCCATCTGGGAGAAATCCCTGGTTATGCCATTCATTGATTTCTCCTAGTAGGGATGATTTCAAGTTACCTACAGTTTAACAACCACTACTGAAAATTCCTGAGGATGTTAAGAGCAGGCTCGTGAACTAGGAATTGTCTAGGAATTGAAACCATCCCCGTGTTTTCCTCTCCTCTGGGGTGGGGGTTGATCCCACTTACAGGGTATATATATTTTGATCACATGACCGACTTCCTGTAGTTTGTATGTGCTTTCCAACCAAGTTCCTGTGTTGGGAACTTACTCTCCAAAGACATTAATGACATTGGAAGCCTTTGGGAGGTTCTCTGGCTCAGACAGAGGGTCTCAATGGTGGTATTAGCGGGTTTATAAGAGGAGAGTGACCAGTGTTAGCACACTTGTTCTGTCTTGTCATATGCTGTCCTCTGCTGCGTTGTGACCCTCACCAGATGCCATGACTGGACCCTTGGACTTACCAGTTTCCAAAATGGAGAGCTAAACCAAAATCTGGGGTTTATAAACCTCCTCGTCTCCTCTATCTTGTTAGAGAAACATAAAGCTACGGCACCCGAGTACGCAATATGTTGTTGTTTCTAGAAAGCCGACTGATTGTTCAGTAAGAGTGCTGGTCGCCCCTCTGTCCCAGAGCATTATGGGAGGAGGAAGGTGAACTGAGTCGCTGGGTGGGGTCTCCCCCCCCCCCCCCAAAGAGCTCTGTGGAATACTTACAAGCAATGTACGACTGTGCGGCCTTCCCCGCCGTTGTATTCCTCCTGCCACTTGTCTACTTGACGGATGAGCTTCAGGAAGGAGCGCTTGGACACGGGCGTGTCCCTGTACATCGGCCAGCCCAGGAACTGGAACTGCTGAACCATCCGATGCCCATCCTGGGGCTGCGGAGTGAGAGGCGCCAGTCAGGGAGGGGAGGGAACAGCATCTTTTTCTTTACCTTACGGATTCCGGGGGCCCTGGTTCCTCCCACATGATCTTCCCATCGGGGTTCAGTATTATCCAGGAGTCTCAAGCCAGTAGATAACAAGGGGTGATTCTGCGGGCCTGGAGAGTTAAGACCTTAAGCTCTTGTGGTTATAAAGAGCCAGGTGTTTTAAGTGACAGGCCAGAGATAAACAGGAGTGGAGCAGAACGCTTACATTTTGCAAAAGCCGAGAGAAAAATAACAAAGGACTGACCACGTTGGTGTTTTGTGTGGACAAGTGGCTTCACTTTAGCTGCAAGTATTTAAGAGGACGGGATAGCCTGTAACCTAGAAATGCTTGTGAGTCCGATGTGATGCAGTTTATACCCTGGTTTCTCTAGAATACGGCTTTGCTTAATGTTCAGGCTTCTGCTTCGCTGCCAATATTTAATTAATCACCACGTATAATTAAACAGGATTGCGGAATTCAGATTATGTATTGCTGGCCTCAGTGTTCGGAGGAGCCGCTTGGCACTTGGTGGCACCCGACATAGGTGGGCCTCTCAGCAAGCTTTCCTTGCCAGCTGTTTCGCCTCCTCTGCCTCAGCCTCCCCTCTTCCCAGACCTGTGGCTGACAGATGCCTCTGGACTCCGTTTTGGGGTTCCGTTTTCTCCCCTAATCTCACTGTTTGGTTACAGTCACTGTCATGACTTCGGGTATCACAAGTCAGTCACCGTTTAGACCTCTCTACTGAATGTCACCCTCCTGTACTCAAAAGCCAAGCTCGGGGCTTACACAGTCATCCCAAACCTACTGTGTCCCGAATTGGACCTCAGCTCAGCTCCTTGCCCCAGACGATCTGTTTTTTCCTCAGGCAAAACCAATTCCAGTTAATGACAACCACACCACTTCCTTCTTAGGATCCACATCTTGAGAGTCACCTTGACTCTCTGGGACCCTGCTGCTCCGGCCTCCGGATCTAGCCATCTCTCTACCACTTACTACCTCTAACTGCCACCACTCCTGCCCTACCACTGCCATTCGTCACCTGGTCCTTCCGTCCATCTGTCAAGGCAGAGGCAGATGTGAATCAATCTGGTGAAGCAGTTCTTCTGAAAACCCTGTCGTGGCTCAACGGCTCCTCATTTGCTTCCCAGCGAGAGTCTGCTAGCGGTGGTGGGCAAGGCCCTGCCAGTCCTGAGCGCTCTTCCTCAGTGCCTCCTGCCTTAGCTTACTGTTCTCCAGCTCCACCATAGAGCCCTTGTGTGGCCACTTCTGCTTGAGAGCTGTCTTCCTAGAGAGGTCACGCCTCCTCCCTTCCTTCCTCAGAGTCGGCTCACATGGGATGCCCACTGAAAACGGGGACTGTGACAGCCCCGGGACATGACCTCACACTTTTGTTCCTTTAGCATGTATCACTGTCTAGCACCCCGTGACTCTATCTGCTATACCTTTTATCTGCTGTCTTCATTTCAGTCGGGACTCTCTCTCCTTTGTAAAGCTCACTTTTTGCCACCTATACTATGTCAGTTTAGCAAGATCCTCCCCTCCAGTGAGCGACCACTTCATACCTGATCAGGTTCTTCAGACTCCCCCGTACCCTAATGATGCCAGCTCTCTCTGGCCCATCCTCAGCAAGAATCTCCTTGTCTTGGTTTTTCATCTGCTGACCCCTGCCGGTCCTAGGCTAGACTCTCGTCTTTCCTGGCTTGGATTCAGGTAGCATCTGCCACAATGGTTCATGTCTATAGAACTGAACATTGAACAAAGTCTTTCTTATTGTGCCTGAACATGTTAGTAACTCTCTCTTTAACTAGCTTCCCGTTAGCGTACGGGTCCCATCAGGCAAGGGATCTCTTTTGTTGACTGAGACCTTCCAATCCCTTAGGACAGAGCCTGAGAGAGAGCAGACATGTCAACATTCCATAAGACAATAGCAAAACCCCAGTTCAAGCACCCTGGGTCCCACCCCTGCTCTTACTCTGGAGGCGTTGTAAATCCTGAAGATCCTACTGATGCTGTCTTCCTCCAAGTCCGCAGACACAAATTCCACCTGGATGGGGCCATGTCTGTGCACTCCATTTTCTGGCCAGTACTGTGGACACAACTGAACCCCAAAAACCAGAGAGACAAGTGTGGTGACTGGACAAAGTCAGCATCGACATAATCCTTTCAACTTCAGTTCCTTTTCTTCCTAAAAGGCTCAGACACCAGGACCCTCATGGTGGCTGTGTCCTCAACTCCACTTCTTCTCATCCTCTGGCAGATTTCTCAAAAAACATATGTTAGCCAGGGATAAGATTCAGAACTGGCAACCGTGCAGGCCTGGATTGCCATAGTTTTTTTTTAAACAAACTGATATTCCACAGGATCCATGGGTTGGACTTGCTTTTTTGTTGACTTATTACTTTTGAAATGGTCCAAGATACCACGGTCTCGTGTTGCAAGGGTTGATTTATACAATCAAGATTGCAAAGTAAATTCTGTTAATAGCGAGTCAACTGAGATAACATCCTCTCTTTTCTCCCTCTCTATCCATGATAAAGAGCAAGAGAGAAAACAGGATAACCAAGACTACTCGGGTCCATTGGATTTAGAAACTAATTTTTAAATAATGTTTCCGTGGGATTTTTTTCTTCCTCAGCAGCATTCCCCGGTGACAAGTTATTAAACCACCTTGTCAAACAATAGCGTTCAGATGTCGGTTTCCCTTTTGACACCCAAGGGCGCCCACTGTTAAGATTGAAAGGCATGATGTCAGAAAGCCGAGATGGCAGGAAAAGCCGTAACAACCACATTTGAACAGCTCTGCCCATTTCTCTGCGGACAGGGCTGGCTTTGCTCTCTGCTTATTTTGGAAGTTCAAGAGCCTGACCAAATGCTTGTCATTTACACCGCAGAAATACGAATGGCCCAGGCTGGCATCTGGCTCCTGGCACACACTGTGTCCTACATTCTGCCCAAGGAAACCATGTAGAAAATGGCTTAAATGGCGCAGAACACATCCATGAGCTGATCCGATAAATACTTAAAGCAGTCTCGTGGCAGTCTTGTAGAATAGCGAAGCCTCCGAGTTCCAACGCTCAGTTTAGCATTTGCTAAAAGACAGAGTCCCAGGAGCCCCCCCCCCCGCCCCTCCCCTCCCCCACGCACATCAGCTCTGTCTGCTGAATAGAATGGGAATCTTTTTGTCTCCCTGACTGCCAGTCAGCCAAGGCTTGGTTGGAGTCCAGACAGTTGGAGTTTAGAATGCGGCTTCAGCATTCAGATGCTGTGTTCATAGACACCACCAGCATGGCTGACCGTGGTGAAGGTGACCCAATGTACCTTCACGGTAGGGACAAGGCAAACTGACTCTACCCAAGGAACACATCCTGTACCCAGTGCCTGGCTCTTAAATTTGTGAAATCTAACTGCTGCCTGGAGTTAGAAGGACCAGTTCTGGGTTCTATTGGACTGGGTGTGCTTTCGTAAACAGTGACAATCTGTTGGGAGGGCAGGGAGGCGGGAGAAGTCTAGAACACTGAAGCTAAGCCAAAAGGAGTGGACAGGAACAAGGACTCTCATTGTTTCTCCTCCAGCTAGCTTCTGAGCGAGAGCCTGAACCGTATACCGCAGGGTTGCCACCTGGAAACCCCTAGCTGCGTACAGAAGCATTAATGGCAACAGAATGGATTTCGGGAAAGAAGCATCTTCTGTTTAGATGCTCAAACAGTCCAGGAGCCCCCAGCACTCCTGCTCTATTTAAAAATAAAAATTCTCAACTGGATAGGAAATTAATTAATTCCCAGACAAGTTTACTCGTAATACACACCAAGCTCCAAGTGTCCCTCGCGCCCTCTGTCATGTGGTGACTTATGTGAAGAGAGTGGATTCCGCTCCCAAAGGGTCTTCTCGGAGCTAAGACTCTCCTGACAGCTCCCTCCAAGAACATTCTGCGACCCTGCTTGCCGTGGCTTTCTGCCTCACCCCTGTGAGGGGCTCCGCTGAGCGTTCTGAGCTCATAGCCTGTTTGTTTCTCTTGCTATCTTTACAGAGCATCGACAAAGTGCAAAGCTATTCTTTAAGCCCGCTTGCCCATCTCTACTGTCCTGCCATCCTAAGGTCCCGTCTTGCAGATCTAGAAGAGCAGACCTAGAAGCACAGATGCCCAAGCAGGAGACCAAGGACAGTCTCCACTAGTTGGCTGGCTCTGAGTTGTGTGGTCCCAGTTTGGTTTGAACTGTCTGTGCCCTTGAAGCAGCCAGTGGAATTTTATTTATATATTTATTCCTGCCTTTTCTTTTCCCACTCTCTGCATCTGTGCCTTTTTAGTCTGCCTGTCTTGTTGGTTTTCACCGGCTTTCTTTTGTAGCCTCTGATTCTCATTTGGTACCCTTGTGTTTTCATATCCTTCAACAGCCCTGTGAACACTTGCTGAGGGGCTTGTCCATCTCATCCCAACAAAGCATACACGGACTTGACCCCGTGACCTGGGCTCTACCTAGAGGAAGCCCAGGACTCACCTGGGCAGGATCCACATCGTTGAGCATGACGACCGACGTGCAGTGATAATCCAAGACCAGCCGCCAGAAGTCTTTGACAGTGTTTGGCAAAGGATGCTGGGTGACTATAAATGCCGACGGCTGCTTATAGCTCTGTAAACAGAAACAAGAAAGATCCAGATACATCCAGCTCAACAAGAGGGAAGGCGGCAGAGTTATTTTGTGCACATGGAGAGGTATGGAACAAAACACTGAACATATATTAATGATTGTTGAATTCTATCACCATTGTCCACACCAAAATGAAATAAAAATAAATGTCCCATGAAACTATGGTGAAATACCCTCACTTTAATGCCATGGGAACTTCATAGTCATTTCTTCACATTTTCATTTAATATTTCTGACGGGCCATATTGGTTCTTCATATTAAAAACTTTAGTGGAGAAAGTTTCCGTTTACTTTAAAAACCAAGTTCAATGAAAGTAGTTCTGATTTTTCCAAAGCCTGTTTGCTTGTCATGAATCTGGGCGACAGTGTTACTTATCCCTGCCATAAAAGATGTGCAGGCTTTTGTCGGCGCCAGGAGTTTGAAACAAGCTCAAGCCCCCTTTACGGTGTCACCCCAACAGAATTAAACTTCCACACTAGCACTGAAAATGCCCATTTGCTCTCTTGTCAGCTGAACAGCAAGAAGCAAACAGACCGGCAGGAGGCAATGAGTTGTGCTTTCTTCCCATGTTAACTGCGGCCTGAATTAGGAAGAAGGGGAACAAAACAAAGCTGTCAATCACCATAGCCCCTCTCCCTGCCAAAGGACAGAAGAGCTGCCTCTTGCTCTACTGGCCAGCAGGCTAACACCCTGACAGCGTAGCTTAGGTGGGGCTTCAGTTCTGAGTGCTTGAGCAGGAGGAACCTCTGCCTCACACCGAGCCACACCTGGAATGCGAGATCTATTCCTGTAGTTGTTGGAAAAAAAAAATAGCTGGCCTTTTAAAAGGTCAGAGGGCTCCGCCTCAAGGACACACATATTCTGTCTGTCCCTCCGGAAGGGCTTACGTCCATCAGGGCTGCGTTGATGTAGTTGCTGCTCTCGCCGTCGATGGTGATGAGGAAGGGCAGGCAGCGGTCCGGAGGCAGGATGTCCATGCAGCGGTTTTTCTCGTGGTTCCGGGGCAGGAGCGCGATGCTGCAGTCCTCCACTCGCAGGGTGGGAGTCACCATGTTGAGAGTCTGTAGGATGAATGGGAGGGGCGGGACATGCAGCTCCAGTCAGCTCACCCAGGGTGGCTGATTCCATGCTTCCTTATGACTCGACGGTAGGAATACATGTATGAAAACACGGCATTGCACCCCATAAACATGTGCAGCTACAATGTGCCAACTGAGAAAATGAGACACAATTGAGAAACTCCTGAGGGAGTGTGGGGGTTGATAAAATGTTCTAGGAAGGCTGTATGGGTAAACTAATTCCTTTAAAAAGACGAACGAGGCAGGAGGAAGGCTTGGTCTCATGCTCAGCTGCCTGCAAGCTAGTCACCCCCCCCCCACACCTTGAATTCTACCAGCTCCATCTCTCTTTCCTCCTTGGGTTTTGTCTCCATACATGGCCTATCAGCCATAGGAGGCAGAGGCAGAGGCGAGTGACCTTGTACATCCATAGCATACAGCATCGTCCACTCTAACTAGAGCGGGGCAACTGAAGATCTGGGAGGCAAGAAATTGGGAGAGAGCTGGCCGGCCTCAAGTTAGGTACAGGTAGATAAAACCTGGATCTGACTTTTACCTGAATGAAGACCTAGGTACACTGAGCATCCTTAAAGACGATTCCCATAGACGGATTGTACCCACGCTTAGCTACACTATAAACCAGGTGTCCTGGATCTCAGAACCAGTTGCTGGTTACTTGAAATGCAAATGGCTCTGCCAGACTAATGACTCGAAGCCAAGTAATTCTAGCCCTGAGGGTGTTCAGCCTGGTGCTGCTACAGATATTTAGGGAGCGGAGCCCAGGAGTGCAGTTAAACACGCTACCAGACAGCACCGCAGGAAAGTCCCAGCCCCCAGTGCCACCAGTCCTGAAGTGCAGAAGAGAGTCTCCCTAAAGAGGACGGCCTCCCAGCCCCTCCCACTTGGATTCGCCACTTACCCGGAATTCCTCTTTAATTTGGCTTGAGTTTGTCTGTGGGTCCAATTTGTTCATGTCGTAATACAGAGACCTGATTTGGGAAGCAGGGATGGAGGTGTCTCCACAGAGACAGGCTTCCAGGATCGCATCATGGATAAACACGTACTGCTCCTGAAGAAGCAGATGGACGAAGTCAGTGATGAAGAACTCGGTGAACCCAGAGAGCCAGAGAAGGAAGGAAGGAAGTGTGTTGTCAGCCCTATTTCCTCAAGATGCCAGGGCAATGCAGCCATGGCAGAGAGGAACAAGCATCATAAAGGCCCTGGGGATAGGAGGCGAGGTTGTCTCATGTCCTAACCCTGTTTCCGACAGCTGGCATGCCACTTGATCAAGAATAGGAGGAAGCAGACTAGCTTCATGAAGAACATTACACAGACTGATCACAGCACGTGGGACAGTGGCTGAAACACCTCTCTAATTCTGATACCTCAGATTCGGAACTCAGTATCTCAGACGAGGACTGAGCATAATTCGGCTGATGATGGGAGAATTTCCTAATCGAGTTCACGATATGAAAAATGGTCCAGGAAACCTTGACTTGGCTCTGAAGACAGTTAGGACTATTAGGAATGACTTATTCTGAACCATTAATTAGTGATGCCGATAATTCTAATAAGTCCAGAACACGGCTCTTTTACATGTGTATAGTCTACAGTTAAAAGATGAGCTCTCTAAAACATGGGGTGCAACTCTGTGACGGAGCACTTGCCTCCCATGTGCAAGCCCCTGGATTTGGCCCCCCTATTGCCATGTCAATACACAAATGGAACAATTATTCCTCTAATTGAGACTTGGCAGAGACTTTTCCTAGAATTAATTTTCACCGTGTTTATTATTGATCTTTAATTGTATGAAATGTCAAAGGCGTTCTTTCTTTAAAAAAATATTTTTTTTATTTATTATGTATACAATATTCTGTCTGTATGCCTGCAGGCCAGAAGAGGGCACCTGACCCCATTCCAGATGGTTGTGAGCCACCGTGTGGTTGCTGGGGAATTGAACTCAGGACCTTTGGAAGAGCAGGCAATGCTCTTAACCTCTGAGCCATCTCTCCAGCCCCTCAAAGGCTTTTTTTTTTCTATCATTAATTTCTATACATTTTGGAAAAGGAAGGTAAAGTGAGAAGATGTGAGTTTCAACTCTTGATCAATTGTTAAAGCATGTTAAATATGAAAGCGTTGATTACCATGAGATTTTAAAATATGCCCCTAGTCTAAAGAAAAGAGAAACAGAAGGCAGCATCCTTGCCTTCTAGAATTCCCGCGCTTGTTAAAAATTACCAGGGGATTTGTAAACGTTCCTGTATAACCTAAACATAAAGGATACTCATGTGTTCTTCATTCTGCTTTAGTGATCCTCCGTGGGCTCTAGGTCCTGGGTCCTAGGTCCAGGGTGTAAGTTTTCGAAGTGTTCATTCTTAATAGACCTTGCATTTCAATGTTAAGAGTTGCTAAATGGTACAGAGTACTCCTACAAGTTTGGCAAAATCCCCTGATGCCAGGTGACAGGGAAGAACTATTTCGGGCTAGCAGGCTGGTCGTCTTCTAATGTCTGAAAGAGAATAAATCCCTGAAACTTCCTGGCAGAAACCTTGCTATTCTCAGGAGCTGCCCTGCTCTGCTGCTCAGCTAGTTTACAGGACAGACTGAACAGGAACAGTGTTGGGACCTAGGATGCTTAATATAGAGGCTCTTCTGAGTCCCTTGGCAGGGACGGCTGTGCGAATTTAGGTTGATGGCTACAGATCCCAGTACCTGGAAAACTCCTGGCACCAGAATCTGCAAGTTGAAAAGTCCTTTTTTGTTTGTTTGTTTTTGAAAGAACGGGCAAAAGAAGGAAGAAGGAAGGGAGGAGGCAGGCGGAGGGAGGGAGGAGGCAGGGGGAGAGAGGGAGAAGGGGAAGGAGGGAGAAGACAGGGAGGGAGGGAGGATGCGGGGAGTGTGGGCAGCATGAGGGAATCAGAAGTTGGCAGGTACAGCACTTTTCTGCTAGGGTATGGTAGAAACAGTTGGCAGGCTTCTTTTGCCCAAGCAGGGGGGTATACAGGACAGTGGGGACTAAGCCACGGGCTAAAGGGCAGCTGCAGTACCTCCGTCTGCACCATGTTGACTCTCCTGGATCGAAGCTCTCTGACACAGTTGTAGATGTCCACCACTCCTTCCCTTTCTGCCATGTCCAACATGATGTCGATGACTATGAAGCAGCCCGTCCTCCCTGCACCAGCGCTGCGCGGGAAGAAGCGGCTTTCAGCAGAGGAAAAGGACCATCACGGCGCTCCTACTTCTTAAAATCGTTAAGCCACTAGAAGGTCTGCGGCTTAGGCATTAGGCACATTTAAAACAACTTGATCCAGTTAGAACTAGAACATTTTCATCAGCCTCTCTGTGAAACCCTGTACCCATAAATGTTTCATGGCTCCTCCACAAGCAGGCGCCGGCAGCTCTCCTTACCTGCAGTGTACCACCAACGGGCCGGCATTAGGTGGACTCTTGGATTTGACCTGCCGGACAAATCCAAGCAGACCAGTGGCGTGGTAGGGGACCCCGTGATCCGGCCAACCCGTGAAGTGAAACTGTCTGATCTCTCGGATTTCATGGATGCCCCTCTGTAGTCCAAGGGCCAGGCACAACGGGAGGAGAACACAGAGAAAGTGATGATAAGCAAGTGAACGTGGGCACAAATCACCCCTAGGCAAGCCTAGGGCAGAAACAACAGAACCCTGGGGCAGAAGGCCATTTGTTATACCCAATTTGGAAGCCTTATAACATTGAGCTGTTTACAGGTATGAAAGGGGAGGTGATGTTTGGGGTCACGCTAATTTACACATGCAACTCCTGGAGATGAATGGGTCATTTTGGTTCCCCCCAAAATGTCCTTTCTTACAAAGCAGACTGCGTTAAAAAGCTTTTCACTAGCAGCTACTGGGATGTTAAGACTCCTGTCCTGGCTCCAGGTACTCACACGGAGCACACACCACACACACACACACACACACACACACACACACACACACACACACACACAGCCAGGGTTTAGCAGTGTTTGCTGAGAGCATAAATAAGAATCCCTTCTCAAACAGACAGACCAGCATATCTGTTTTCATCTGTGGCACAGTTAGGTGTAGCTCATTCTATGAATCCTTCAAGTGTCAAGGTGCCAGAGTTCCAGAACTATGACGGTGCCTCGTCCTGTCTCAAGGGGCATTTCCTCTGTGGAAGCAGGCGTGTCAGAAAACACGAGGATCAAGAAGTGCTTTGACTGGATTCTTCTGCCTGGCCAGAGGGTTGAAGACGGGGCACTGCCTGAACCTGAACTGACTGAAGGAGCGCAGGAAGGGAAGAGATGTCATGCTTATTTTGGCTTTCAATTTGCTCTTTTTATTTTCATTTTTTTTTTTAATGTGTAGGAGTGCTTTGCCTGAATGCATCTGAGTGCACTGCATGCATGCCTGGTGCTCACAGAGGTCACAGGGCACAGGATCTCCTGGGACTGGAGCTCAGGACAGTTGTAAGTAACCATGCAGAGGCAAGCACACATACATGGAGGCCAGACAAGAACATTAGGTATTTCCTCTATTGCTCACTCTCCACCTTTTTTTTAGACATAGGGTTTCTCACTGACCCTGAACCTCAATGGTCCAGTTTCTTTGGATGGCCAGTGAGCTCAAGGCTCTGCCTGTCTCTGTTCTCTCAATGATGAGGCTACAAACACACAATTTGCTATGGATGATGGGGAGCTGAACTCAGGCTCTTGCTTACACAGCAAGACCCCTTACCCAAAGAGCCATCACCTAGTCCCAAAGTCTGCTTGGAGAACAGGAACAGAAATTACCTTTAAAACCGAGACTAGAAGTAAATCTTGAACCCACTGGCTTTACTGTTTCCCTCCATGTGGACTTTGCTTTTATTACATCTTACAGATGAACAGGCCTTACCAGATTCTCTACTAATCATTCGCAAATGTTTAGTTATGTATTATTATGGGCTGGGAAAGGGTGGGAGACATGAGTCCATAATTTAAAATAAGACTCATTTGGTATATAAAATATTTAAAATAAAGCTCATTTGGTATTTGCTATCGGTATGTTACTGTATCTTTCATATAGTGATACACCCAATGCCAAAGCTCTATTGTCTGTGAAAATCCTATTGTTTACTGGAGTCTGAACAGTAAAGAAGCAAACACACAGCAACTCACGGTGCAAATGAACTAAAAAGGCTCCAGGATCCCAGAATAATGACACTAGGTAGTTAAAAGCCAAATTTCCTCACCACCTAAAAACAATAGCATTTAGCCAGCTCCCATGTCCCCCCAATTAGGAGACAGTCAAACCACCGTCCCCCTTCCAACCTTTAGAGAGCTAGCTGCCCTGGCATTATGTACAAAGATTTGGCCAGTGGTGATCCTAACCAGGACAGCTTTAGCAATAAATGCTTATGTCCTCCAAGGGATGGGGGATGGGATCTTCCTATGCTCAATGGCACCCCCAGTGTGACATCCTTTATGAGATGGGCGCCCAACTCGGGGCTTCATGACGCCTGTTCACAGAAAGACACATGCTAGTGTTAAGGATCCAGAAAAATCTGTTCCCACCACCAAGTCCCACTTCCTGATCTGCTGATGGCTGTCAGGATTGGCAAAGGAAATTGCTTCTGATACAGCGTCCCTTCTTGTACACGAACAACCGATTCTCCCGGGGAAACAGGCAGGGGCAATCAGCAGTCATAGCCTAAGTATTTCCCAGCTGGAGGTTAACTGCATTATTTCTTTAGTTTTCATTGGAAACGCATGAATGGCGTATAAAGGAGTGTAAATCATTTAAGGTTTCCATTCAGACTGCTGTGCCTATCCCAAAGTAGGTTTATGTCTGTGGAGTGAGGGGCTGAATCATGAAGTAGATGCCTCATCTTAAAGACACACACATGAAGTGTCTTTCTCAGGGTCTCAGGGTGTCTTGCAGGCACAGAGGATGTGGTTGTCACCTCCAGCTTCTATTCTGCTGAAACAGACAAGGTCTGGGTCCATGGGGGCCTCAGAGTTGCCCTTCTGACAGGATGGATATTGTGTGCTATCTAGAATGATTCGAGACGTGGGAAAGAAAAGGGGACCGTCGGATGCAGATGTGTTCACAGAGGAAGGAACAATTGATCTGGGTCTTGAATCATAAACAGGCGTTTGTCAAATGCGCGGGTTCATTTAGGTGCCTGTTTGACAGGATTAAGGGTGATACAGACACCCAATAAAAACAGTATTTCTTGATAGGTTTGCAAGGGTGTTTCCAACCGAGTCTGACAGTTGAACCAATGGAATGGATACAGAAAATTGGCCGTTATCCCGAATGAGCAGCCGCCATCCCTTCCCTCTTCAGGGAAGAACAACATGGCAGAGGAAGGGGAAAGGATTCTCACGTTCATACACACATTCCTTCCCCTCTCCCTCCTGACCTTCCTCCCTCTTCCTCCCTCTCCCCCATCTCAGAACTAGGTCACATTTTCCTTGTCGTTTGGCATCAGAACTCCAGGTTATCTGGCCTCTGTGCCCTTGGCCTTCAACTAATCCCACCACTGCGCCAGTCTTTTGAGTTTATCTACTCCGGGCTACTGCTGTTTGGTTGCTTTGTAGTAGAGCCCGAATCTATTTTTCCACCTTTAGGTCTCTTGCTCTCAAAACAAATCTGCAGAAACCTAAAGCCCAAGTCTAACCACTTTCCTTTCTTTTGCTTTGGATGAGAAAGTTCCAAAGTCCAAGAAGTGTTCTGCAGGAGTTAAACCATAGGGTTTTCTTAATGACTCCAAGAGCCCAGTCTGAAAATAATTAAAGCAACATTTTGATTCTTCCAATGCTTTTGCAAGCTCCTCCCCCTTCCCCTCCCTGCACTATCTCCTCACTGTTGCCTCAGGACTGAACTAGCAGCCTGTCTGAGGAACTTCACGTAGCAGGGAAGTTATCGGAGACAACAAAAGGTTAAAAACAGAGCAAAGAAACAAACCAACCCTCCCTTTAGCAACTAGGATTCATTTTCAGCTTGTTAGAGAGCCGCTGACTATTGCTCAGAGAACTTCGCGTTTAAGCAGTGGCTTAAGAAAAAAAAAATGCCAAGGGTCTTTTATTGCTGTTTTAATGCCGTTATTCATGAGTGCTCTTGCCAAGAGCCTTACAAAAATCCTGCAAGTGCTTTTCTTGCACAGCCTTGCTGCAGAAGGAAAAATATCGACATCAAAGTGTGAGCTTTAGAACTCGAAGAAGAGTCAGCCAGAACTTCACAGTCTTTGAAGTCCCCGAGTCTCCCAGTTACTTACTTTTTTTTTTTTTTAAAGGACGGGTATTGGAAAAAGAAGCTAGGTAGTAGGAGAAACAGATAAAAATAAACTGAAGCCTTCTCAGCTTCGGGAGACTGTCAAACATTGGGATTTGCAAACTAGGGGCGACAGTTGTAGTCGTCAGAGTGAATTAGACGATAAGCAGATTGTGCGGTTTCCTCATTTCCCAGAGACGCCCTGGTTCTTCTAAAAACGTGCATTTAGATCCAGCGACAACACAGGGTCAGGAGGAGGGCCAGGAGCCAAGTGGCCACCAGCCTGGCCTGACCCACCCCTCTAAGGGGTCTACTACCACTTTATGAGCCAGAGCAGAACAAATTCATGACCATTTGCCAAGCCCAGAGCAGCGGCTGTGCACAGCTGAGTCCTGCAGAACAGGCTGCTCTGCACAGGACAGCCTGTGGGCCTCCAAGGGAGCAGAATGTCTGTCAGTTACATCATCTCCGCCTTCCCCACAGCATACCTGTGGCACTTCTCTGGACGGACTGCCACTGCCGTTGGCTTCACCTCCGGCCCCTCCCTATGTCAGCAGAAAGAGGGGGGAATAAGGAGATTCCCTGTTACGGCGCTTCCCAGAGAAGCAGCCCTATCCATGCGTGCGGGATGAGGTGGGGTAGAACCAATGCGCAGCATTCGCCCCGGCCTGGGACGGACGTGGAAGTGAAGACGGAGGGACCGGTTCATGCAAGACTGCAGTGAACGATGGAGCCCATGTGGCCTTCCAGGGAGCTCCCTGCCGCTCAGAGAACCCTTGAGTCTCTTTTCAACTTTGGGCCTGAGAAAGCCTGAAGGAGGTGAGGTATTCGAGGAGCAGTTAGGACCTCTAACCTCGGCACTTAGGCCAAGGCAGCCCTGGGAAACCCAAGTGGACTTTCAACGCAGGATAGACTCACCAAGCTGGAAGGGCATTTATCTCAATTCACGAGACTTTGATTTATGAATCAAGAAAGAGAAAAGGGCAGACAGGGCTCAGCCAGGTTAAGGTGAAAAATAGCCGCGTGGTCGACATTATCTTTGTGTTTAGTTGCAAAGTACAGACTGCTGTGAAATGGGAATGGCTGACATTATGGGTGGAGCCGAGCCCTTAGAGAATCAGAGGGCAAGGTGCGGTCCTGAGAAACTACCGGAGCCTACCTGCGTCCAGGGCTCAGCTCGCTCCGGCTTTTGCCCACTTACCTTTTCCACAGCAAATGTTCTTATCACGTATTCTGCCAGCAGCTCTGTATCTATTAGAGTCACTTTAATGTCTTTGTAGATCTCAGTGTCGTCTGGCCAGTACTTGCAGCATTTTACCTACAAGAAACCCGAAGGAAATGATGGGTTTAGGTTTTTATTTAGTTCCTGCAATGAAAGGGGTCACACTATGGTTTACAGGATAAATCTGTATGCACGAGCTGGTTGCATAGCCCCAAAGCAAGTTTGTTTGTGACTGTTTTTAGCATCAACTACTCTCCTCCACTCCTGGGTTCCCAAAGAAAGGAAACAGAAGTCACAAGAAGACTGAAATTTAGGGACATGGTCTAGAGTTAACAAAACGTGGTTATTATCCCATTATAGAAAGCATTCATTCCCCAACTTCTCAGGGAATGGAAAAAACAAACAAGGGGAAGTTTGCACATTTTACTCTCTTTGAAAGTTCAGTTTCAGAAAGGGACTAAGGCTTTTTTGGGGAGGACTGAGGGAAAATCAGATTCAATACTAAAGATAAAACGACTTTGCCTGGAGAGGAAAGTAGCTTTGTAACGAGTTCTAAGACTGACAGATTCTTGTCACTGTGGTTTACAGTCACAAAGGACTGTCTCTCTTTCTAAAGCTAGTTTCAGACTAGGACACCAAGTAGGGGGTTTCATTGTGATACCTTCATACATGCCTTTGTGCTTTGTTCATCTGTATCCCTCCTCCATATTCCTTGCCCATTTGGGGGCTGGCTCTCTATCTCCTCCCTCCCCCCCCGCATTAGCACCCATTCTTCTTTCTTATGACATGTATTCCAATGCCCTCTCTACTGCCTACTTCCTTCAGGATCTTGGTGCGGGAGAATTGTCTGTATTCTGTCAATCAGGTATTTTAATAAAATGCTGATTGGCCAGGCAGGAAGTAGAGGCAGGGTGATGAGAACAGGAGAATGCTGGGAAGGAGGAAGCCCATTCCCCCCCCCCCATTCCAGCCCAGACCACCAAAGAAGCAACATGTCAGCTGCCCCTCTGAGAAAGGTACTGAGCCACGTGGCTGACATAGATAAGAATAATGGGTTAATATAAGCTACAAGAGCTAATAAGTAGCCTGAGCTAATGGACCAATCAGTTTCATAACTTATGGAGATCTCTGTGTGATTTTCTTTGGGGCTTGCCGGCTGTGGGGTACCAGGTGGGACATTAACCCCAACAAGCCAGCCCCCTCATGTTACAGGATCTCCTCCTCCTCGTGGTTCCTTTCTTATTTCATCACCCCCCCACCCCCACACACCTCCACACACGAATATATACACACAGATGTGTGATTTACAAATCTAAGTCCCACATACATGAGAAAACACGGAATTTGTCTTTCTGAGTTTGGCTCGCTTCACTTAACACCAAGATCTCCAGTTGCATTCATTTCCTCGCAGATGTGACGATTTCATTTTTTCCTGTATGGCTCCATGAAATTTCATCACGTCTTTGGAACACCTCCCACACATAATTTCCGCCCCTTATATTTCCTCTGCCACAATCTCAACTTGCTACAGGGATCATCTGGTGCAGGTGTCCTACCCAGGCAAGATCCAGAGGCCACCTCGCAAGTGGAGCCCCGCACACTGACGTGTGCTGTGGCAAACTCGTTGCTTTCCAGCACTGTTCCGGAGAGTTACTACTAGACAGTCTCTCATCTGGGGTGTTGAGTGGATTTGAAAACTGGCTACAACTTGCATTTTCAGTTCAATCTACGACTGTCAGTTTGATTTTCTATTTCAGGTTCAAGGACATACATTTACCTTAAATTTCCTCCAAACAAGGATTTCCTCTGTGATCCACAACCATCCCTTCTGATTAGAACATCCTCTCTCATTCATTTCTTTCCAGGAGATACCCCCCATCCTTCAATGCACGTGTTAGACGCACCCCAAGTTTGTCTCCATATATTTAAACTCTCTTTGATTCCCAAGGAGCGTATTTGGTAGTTTCATACAAAACTTGGCACCTAGCTATTACTGGCCAGCAGGAAAGGGGCTATTTTGCTTATGTCTTTGCTCCTGTAGCACCTGGAGGTCACATCTTATACACGATAAATGTACAGTAGCGAGGCAGGCATAGAATCAGCATGAGGAGGAAAATGCCAGGCAGTGAGCATTTTCAGAAAGGATTATGGGCTGAGAAGACTCTTTCAGAATGACAAACATCCGTGTCACGCTAACGTTTGTAGTGTTGCTCGTGGCTGGCTAGGAGTCTAGCTGCCTTTAAACTCTTGGAACTTTCTGTAAGATAATCCTTACTAAACTTAGTTGAAATACACATCAGAGTTTGAGGCAAGGGAAGCATAGGGCAAAGATGGGTTTGACCTCATACTGTTTCCAATCCCCTCGGGGACCTCCCTGTATAGCCTTTGTCTGGAAAAAGCTATCTGTGACATTATTAAAGGTGGTATCTACAAGATCTCACAAATATCCATCATGAGTAGCCAAGCAAAATCTATAATACCCAAGATTAAAAGAGAGCGATTTTCTTCCTTTAGATGCAAAGCCGATCTGATCAGACAGTGTCTATGTAGAGTTATCTGACCTGAGGGTGACCATACTTCATTTATAGACTATCCATATCAGGAGTGCCTGTACAGCACACACTCAACTCTCCTCTGTGCTGAAGGCCTTGCTTTAATGTTTCTGTGACTTCGAAGATGCAAGCAGAAGGTAGTGGATAAAAATACAAATACAGTATGCACGAATGCTTTTAAAATGGAGTAACTCAATTCAATACAACTAAAAAGGCCCCCCTCCAGAAAGTGCAAAAAAATACACACACACAACGATGCACCTGCAACCTGTACTGTAACCAGGGATCTTTTACCTTATCTGGTGTATCATGGTTGACAAACTTCAGGTGCAATAGGTGTGAGACAGTTTGTGGCATGGCTGCATGTTCACCTACTATTGACTCCCTTTCCTTCTCGGCCTAAGCATTTTTAACAAATATGAACACGGGGCCTTCAGTGCCTTGAGGTCAAGGAGCTAAAACCTGCCAGCATGGACAGAGGGTCCAGAGTTTCCCTTCTGGATAGCGCCCATGTGCCAGTTCAGACTGCATCTGAGATCTGACCTAGCTCCACTGCAGTTTTCCAGAGCTCTGCATCTCTGCAAGATGGGATGCAGCAGGATGCTCTCATGTGGAGGCAGGAGGGAGGGAGGGACCTCGAGGTTAGATCATGTCCAGCTTATGTGGGGTAGCTCCAAATTAAGGGCTCCCATTGCAGCCACACTGTGGGCAAACCGGTGTAGCTGCTCTCTAAGCAGAGACAGATGTGGCGTCCTTGCATACGCACGGTCAGGAGCTGGCCCAGAGACAGTGGCTTCCTTGCATACGCATGGTCAGGAGCTGGCCCAGAGCCACTAGAATGCTCCAATCCAGACACATTAAGAAAACAGAAGCGTGAAGGTGCTTCCTTCTTCAAAGAGTCCAGGGCAGCTAATATCTTGCACACCAGTACTTGTCTGGGCGAGTCCAGAAAAGGCAGAGGGACCATTCTGAATCTGTTTCCCCCAACTCATATCCCAGAGTATCTTGAAATGGTTTGCCACATCTGTTTCAGCCTACTAAAGCATCCTTCTAAATTGAGTTCCTCTAAGTATCTTTTTAACTGCTTGGACCTGTGTCAAGTTATTTTTTATTTTTTTTGCTTAAAGTAAAAGGGATAGGAAGGGAAGCATGTTTCATTAGAGATGAAGACTGTGGGTGTCTGCAGCCACCCCCTGGCTCTGACTTTACATATAGAGATGTTGAAGCCAATGCTTTGAAAACACCTGCTGGAGTCCTTGCCCCACACAACTGGATGCTACTCCATCTGATCCCGTGCCAAGCCAGCTGTCTCCTGCAGCCTGAAGGTACTTGCCAAGCATCTAGCAGAGTCTCTGCCTCCCACACATCTTCATCATGTATGGCAACAGTCTCCAGCCTGGGAAGGAGCTACTTCCAGGGTTCTCTGATTACTTTGGTGCCCTATGCCGGTTCCACCAGGCCATTAATCAAGCAAGAAGCACTGTGCCCCACTGGCTGCTCATGACCACGCTCAGGGCTGCAGGAGGGATGCAGTCCCTGCACCCAAGGGGTGGTCAACTTTGGCTTTAAAATTCGCTAACTTAAGCTGGGAGGTAGTGGAACACGCCTTTAATCTCAGCACTCAGGGAGGCAGAGGCAGGCAGATCTCTGTGAGTTTGAGGCCAGTCTGGTCTATAGAGTGAGTTCTAGAACTATCAGAGATACACAGAGAAACCCTGTCTCGAAAAACCAAAAAGAAAAAAAATTCACAAACTTAAAACACAGAAAGCAGTATAATGTGAGGACCTTGAACTTCCTGGTAGTTTTTTAGGAGGGCAATTTGTATCATAATCCCATACTTATTAAGGCCACAACATCACTGGGGCTAGAGTCATAGCTCCCAAGTCTAGGAGTACATACATCATTTTGACCTCGAATAGATCCTGACATGGCTACAGGAAGAGTCTAAACTACCGCACATATCAGAACTCCTTGCAGTGATTCTCAAGAAATTCTGAGGGTCTGCAGAACTGGCATTTCTAACAAGTTCCTTGGCCTGTAGACCATACCGACCAGAAAGAATTTCTGCAGCTCAATCAGACTGTAGAACCTGGCTGATGCAAGTTGGAAGAAGGCCTTGCAACTTGCTTAAGCAACCTCAGGTTCTCTGCTGTCAAAAAGGGATGGTGACCGTTCATGTCCCAGAGTGTCCTAAGATGAAGTTAGGGGTTTTCAAATCTGCTTGCACATCTGGATCAGCTAGGAGTGTATGAAGAAACCCTAACGCCCAGGTTACATTCCAGGCTATTTCTCAATTTCTGTGTCTGGACAGAAGCAGTCAAATTTCCTGAAGCTTCCTAGATGCTCCCAAATGCAGATCTGTCTGGACATCACCAGATATAATGGGATAAAAACATCTGGCCAAGTGTCCAGTTACTTACAAGAGCTCAAAAAAAGATAATCCTTATTCTTCAGCATTAAGTCTCTAATCTGGACCCTAGGTGACAATGGGAGTCGGCAGAGCCTGGAAAGTGAAACTGGATGTTTAGGCAGAGAAGGGGAGACGTCTTGAGCAGCGACAACTGTGTGGCTTGTGATGGCGGAAGGGAAATGGAGGCGAGCATCCACGCTGCTTTCATTCCTTACTGCAAACTGTGCTCCCCAGAGGAGAGAGCCTGGCATCCAGTCTCCTACTGGACGGTTTGGATGGAATTAGCAAACAGTGGCTGTGCTCTGGGGAAGCAATTTCAAGCAAACAGCTGGAGTTCCCTCATTTGTAAGGTCACTGCAGCTCCCATACATAGAGCCGTCACTGGTTTAGATGAGATGTTCTCATGGCTGTACCCTCACGTGGAGGCCTGGGGAGGAAAACGAGTCGCAAGGGCCCAGGCTTCTCTCTCTGATTCTGGAAGGCAGGGCCAGGTCAGGTAATGAACTCTCTCGGTAGAACAGACCCTGAATCCAGCTGTAGGCGTGTGTGGGAGGGTAGACCTCAGGGAGCACACGGCTTTCTTTGGTCTTGTTAAACTTCAGCTCTAGGAGCAGATACAAAGTAGGAAGTCTGAAGTGGCTTTAGCTGCCCTGTCTAGGGAGACAGAGGAGATGTAGCTGGAGGGGTGGAGCAGGAGGAGAGTACATTCTGAATCTGTTATTGACTTTTTTCCTGGCTCTCAAGCTGCTAATTTCTTCTCATGCCTGTAAGGAGGTTTTTCATGAATAATAGAAGATCTCTCTTCCCTCTCTCTTTTCCCCTTCTCTTTTCTGAGGCAAGGTCATTGTGGTAGTTTGAATTTGATTGCCCCCCCCCCCATAATCTCAAGAAAGTGGCACTATTAGGAGGTGTGGTCTTGTTGGAGGAAGTGTGTTAGTGTGGGGGCGGGCTTTGAGGTCTCTTTCGCTCTAGCTCCTCTCAGTTGACTTCCAGTTCCCTAGAAGATGTAGAACTCTCTTGGCTCCTTCTCCAGTTCCATCTCTACCATGTCACCATGCTCCCCACCATGATGACAATGGACTAAACCTCTGAACTGTAAGCCACCCCCTCAATTCAATGTTTTTCTTTATAAGAGCTGCTGTGGTCATCGTGTCTCTTCAGAGCAACAGACACCCTAACTACATTATACATTATAGTCCATACATTATTGTGTAATATATAGTCATACATTATAGTCCAAGTTGTATTAGACTTGTATAGTCCAAGTTGCCATGTTTAGGTTGGCCTCAAATCATGACCTTTTTTTAACCTCTTGCTTCTGAGTGCTGAGAGTATAGGCAGGAGCCACAAGGGCCCAGCTAAGATCATTACTATATACAAGTATATGTAAGTCTCATTTGGTCACCACTCTCCCTAAAACATTTCACATACACTAATACTAATAAGGGTTGTGTACAAGGGACCTGGCTGGCTTCTCTCTCCCAGACCTGATTCACTGGGTGACTCCTTCAGGCAAAACTCTTGAAGAGTCCAGGAATGGATGGAAAATCAAGCGCTCCTGGTGGACTGTATAGTTTTGGTTAGGGGGAAGAACTTCATAACATAAAGACGCTTCCTTTTCATCCCTCTAGGCTACTGTCTATAGCCTGTGTGGTCCAGCTCCCTTCCCCTTCTACTTCATCCAGTTGACTATGGATCCAGAAAGCAGCATCAGTTGACTTCAGCAGTTTCTCAAGAGACATACTCATTCAGACAGCTTTGTTCTGCACCTGTTCAAGAAAGGGGGCCCTGGTACTTAGCAATTCCCCACACCCAAGTCCTGGCTAAGGAGGGAGCTCACCATCACCAAGTGCGGTAAAAGCATGTCACACACTCAGATGGTGACACCTTAAAGAAGCATCTTAGATACCTTTTGAGCAATAGCAGCACTATTAGCATATAGACTCAGGCCTCAAAGTATATCAGGGAGGCATTTCCAAGAGGGGTATGTGGCAAATCTCTTGAGAAAAAAAAGAGGACTTTTTTTTTCTGCATAGTCTTCACCTTAATAAAGTCATATTTTAGATTCGTGACCTCATGTGAGTCATAGGCTCACCCTGGTTCTTTCTACATGTGCTGGTAGATAGTAGATCGTGAGGTGGTGGAAATATATACGCTAAAATGAAATTAGGAAAAAGTTGCTGTGGTCAGGAGAGGCAATTTAAAGCAAGCAGCTGGAGTTACAACGATAGTTCGCTAACCCTCATTTGTTAGGTCACTGCAGCTCCCATACATGGAGCCTCCACCGGTTTAGATGAGATGCTCTCATGGCCGTATCCTCACGTGGAGGCCTGGGGAGGAAAACGAGTCACAAGGGCCCAGACTCTCTCTGTGCTCCAACTTCCTTATAGGAGGAAGGTGGGATGCCCCTTTACACTGATTCTGCACAGTTAAGATCACCATCCATATTTTAAAAATATCTCACTTGAAACCGATTGACAGGTAGATGCAAAAGGCTTGAGGGAATCAGTATTTCAAGCGGCATTGTGGTGGCAATGTGGCAAGAGTCAATGTCTTAGCCTCGGACATACAGTTTCCGGCTTGTCCTGTTTATCATTGGGTAGTGAAAGTCAGCTGCAAGCAGAACCCTGTCTAGGTCTTTCTGGGATAAGGAGGAATGAGCTGTGATTGTAATATTTATGAAAAGCCATGCGCAGTCAGCAAATCTAACTTGAGGCAGATCACGAGGCAAGTGCAGTAATCAAAAGCACATTCCCTGGGGTGGCACTGTCCACGTGAAAAGTCAAGTTTCATTCACTAGCTGTGATGTTGGGCAAGTCACTGAACCTTTTAGAGGTTCCATTTTTTTCCATCTGTAGGAGAGTAACAAAAATGTTGCTATGAATACTGTTTTTGTAAGGGATACAGAACAGAATTAGTGCAATTGAAAGTTTGTTAAANGGTGACACCGTCCACTAAGGCAGAACAACCTCAGCCCCATTTCTCTCCCTTACCACGGTGGGTGTAAAGTCGTCCTGCAGAAAGAAAGCAACGCTGCCCAACCAGGCCTTTAGCAACACATATCAAAATTGTGTCAGGGTTGGCCTTGGCTTTGCTGTTTACTGAATCCATAGCCCGCCTGCAATACCGTGTGAATGAACGCACAGGTCATCAAAGAAACACTGGATATAGGGGAGAAAGGACAGAGAAGAAATCAGCTCAGGGCTGCATCCTAGACTCTGTGCTCAGGCGTTTCCCTAAAGAGTCGCCTAATGGTGGCGCATGCCTTTAATCCCAGCACTTGGGAGGCAGAGGCAGGCGGATCTCTGTGAGTTCGAGACCAGCCTGGTCTACAGAGCTAGTTCCAGGACAGGCACCAAAACCACAGAGAAACCCTGTCTCGAAAAACAAAACAACAAAACAAAACAAAACAAAGAAACTGTAAAGGGAGGTTCAGAAGAACGGGTGTCAATTCTAAAGGAAGGACTCTGGAGCTTCCCAAGGTTGACAACGTTATTAGTTCATCCAACCAGAAAGGGTGCCGTTTCCATGTGTGGATAAAGAGGGAAAGGAAAGTGATGTGGAGGACGCTGGCAGAAGATATCTCCAGGACGTCCGTGAGGTTTCAAATCTTTGTTTGATGGGGCCTATAAGGGTGGGATTCTTTTGACAGCAAAGGCAAAGTCCTAGTTCATGATGGCTAGCTGCTTCTGACGGCCTTGGGGTAAGAAGTGTGTATTTGAGAAGGGTGGGATCCAGGAATGCATTGCTGCAGTCCCTGAATTTTAAAGGTTCCTAATTCCTCTGCATGCATGCATGTATATGATCAGTGGCCCATCCTGAGGTATGTCATAGTTGAACCAAAGCTCATAGGTATAGATCCAGCCTCTAATTGTGAAGGAGGGACTCTACGACTCTTTGGAGCCCCCTCTGCAGATGGAATCCCAACCCAATCACTGTTCTGGCCCTTCCTGTGCTTCTTTACAGAAACACCCAGTAAACAGTCCACGGAAATCCTGGGATCCAACTTGTCTATTTCCTATACTCGTGACTTATGTAACCAGAGGATTTCCATAACCCAGCAATGCCCCAAGGTGCTCAAATAGCATCACCCCCTGTGCCTCCATGACAAGTCCGTAATCCAGGCAAGGAAAGGACTTATGCAACCGTCTTGTCAGGCGGAAGGGAGCTGAGTGGATTATATAGGAATGGCATGCCTGGATTTGGTTTCAGAGAAATGGGGCAGTAGCTTATGCCATCAGCTGTGGTCCCTGCCGGGTCCTACACACAGGCTGATATTGCCAGAGAAAAGGTCTAAGGGTAATGGCATTCTCCTTGCCTGCAGCCTCCTGAATGACTGCCTTATTTTATCTATAAATAGGGAAACTGGAGGTACTACTGTCTTGCCACTTAGTTCTAGAAAAACCATCAAATGGTTCACCGGATAATCCTGTGAACTACCCTCTTGGCTTGCTCATGTATTTACTTGGCCAGATAAGCCTAAGCCTTAGGAGGAAAGCAGGGCAAGGGCTTAGAGCAGGATTAGGCTAGCCAAATCAACACACTTTAGTTCAGTGGGAGATCCTGTCTCAAAAATAAGAGGGAGAGCAACTGAGGAAGATGCCTGACCTTGACCTCTTCATGCCATGCAGATGCCCACATGGACACATACATGCAACAAACACACACACACACAATACTTATAAATGTCACCTATGTGGTCTGGATTGTCACTATTCCTGGTTTGTAACTACTCACATGTATGGCAGGGAGAAGGCCCAACAGGAGATGGACAGAAGCTCTGAGTGGTTTAGCTTTCTAACTTTGACAAGGCAGAAACACAGAAGTTATGAAGTGAAGTCACGAGACTGATCCTTACAGGAAATTCATTAGTGCTCTATTCAGTTTGGACTGTGGCTTGCATGCCTGCCTGTCCATGCATGTGCATGTCAGTGTGTGTTCATTTATGTGCATGTATGTATGTATGTGCATGTGCGCATATTTATCGGGAACTTTTTATCATACCCTGGGAATTTATAAGTTGTAAAAGTGTGTGTTTGTGAGTGTAAATAGGTTATTTGAACATATATTTATTTGAAAGAATTATTCCAAAATAATGCTTATAAAATGTTAGGATTAGTATCCAGATAATAAACATATTACAAACCTTATGATTTGAGGTTATAAAATGCCTAGTACTTGATTTAAAACACTTGAAAAGGCTTTGGTTAAATCCAGGATAGTTTGGTGGTTTTCTCTTTGCTTTGTATAAGAGTGTGTGTTTACTTTTCTTTCACAATTCTCAAAACTACCAAACGTAGTAGCCGATCCAGAGTGTCCTTATCAAATGAAGTTTTATAATTGTATCAGTTTCTTCATTTCCTTTTCACTACTGTTTGCCTTTGAAGTACACACATTTGCTATTCCAATTGGGCTAGTGGGACACGAGGTGACAATTCTCCAAGGACTGTACATTTTAGGTTAAAAAGCAAACTACACCTCTATTTTTGTGTACCGGGAAGAGACTTCTTCCTGATGTCCATTGTCTCCGTGGTATGTGTGTATATGTGTGTGTGTGTGTGTGTGTGTGTGTGCGTGCACTGTCTCCTCATTAAGTGGTCAGAAGTTCTCCAAAAGCTCAGCATTCTCTCTTGCACCCTGTTCCTCCTGTACTCTGGAAGCCACTGTGGTTCTATGGAACCTTTGCTAAAGCAGTGGTTCATCATCACAAGCAACCTTGAGAACCTGTAACAGGGATATCTCCCAATGCAAGAGTTTATATTACCAGATCAAATCGTTTTTAAAAGGTTTACACACCTGCGACAGACCATCCTCTATGGTCTGCACCAATGAAAACACAGCTCCATCATGGACGGGGCTTGTCTCATGGGGACAATAGTCACACTACATCCTTCCATGCCGGGACTCCCACATAATTCCTATGTAAAGCATGGGAGAAGCAGGGATGGCTGGCTCTCCCCTCATCATGTCTTTGAAGCTGAACTGTTTTCTCTTAAGAGTTCAGACCCCAGACTTTCCCTCCTGCTGCCGGTACTAGGAGAGACCTAGTGAGTGCTGTGGGGTCCTGTGGATAAATACACGGGCTGTTTGTTCTTCAAGAGGATTTTCTTAGTCTGAATACACACAACGAATGAAAAGAAATCTTAGTATAAGGATAGTATTTTAGAGTTGGTCATTTTCTTTTCACTTCAAGGATGGGAAACTTTAGCTCAGAGATGAACACCTGTTGGTTCCCTCTTTGTCTTCACGTGTTTTTGACTTTGGACCCACAATCACACCCCACTTGATATAGTTTGGATATCAAACACTTCCCACAGGCTGGTGTAGGTAAGCACTTGGTCCCCAACTGGTAGCTGTGTTTTGGGAGGTTGGGGGATCCTGGGAGGAGGGTCCTGGCTGGAGGAAGGAGGCCTTTAGAGGGCAGGGGTTGACGTTTCTAGCTGGGCCCTACTGCTTGCCTCATGTCTGTCTCTATGTTCCCATCTATCCAGAAATGTGTGAGCACATCACACTCTGCAGATAGGGTGGAGAGCTGCAGCCGCCACCAGGCCTCACCTACCATGATGGTTGTCCCCTCTAGTGTTGATCACTTTTGCATAGGCATCCCCCCCCCCCACTGTCTGGCTCCTTGCCCCCTGGATGTGTGTTCTTTCCTGTCTGCCTGCTATCTTCACTTTCCATATTAGCATTTTGAGCTCCTGGTATTCTTCCAGTAAATTCCCCTTTGACTTCAATTAGCCAGAACTGATCTCTGCTGCACACAGCCTAACGGCACTTGATAGGCCTCCCTCTGGACGTGGGGGAAAGTGGTCCAGTGACATTTCCTTGTCAACTTCTTGGCTGGTTTTCTACTTTTAAGTGGCGTTCTTTGCATCATCTCCCACATGTCCCTTGTTCAAGGTCCTTCCTCATGCAAACCATTGGGGACCCTTGACAGGAAGCTACTGGAACTCCATTCTAGAGGAGTGCATTCAGCTCTCCATGGCAAAACCTCAGCTCGCTGTGAACACTGGGCGTATCTTCAGCATCCCTGCTACATGCTGTGGTTGTCTATGTTCCCAGACTCCCTTCCCTCTTTTTGGATATGTGCTGTCCCACGCTCTGTGCATATATTGCACACCCTGGGAACACTGCCTGCAGCCTCAGCTTCAGGTCCAGCTGAGGTACCCTTCTATGACTCCCACAGACTCTGTGAAACCACTGTCACAGAGTTTATGTTTCCTGATTCCCCATCTAGTGCCCAATGACCCAATCAGCCTTTTGTTACTGTCCACATCAACTGTATATAGCATATGCTTGATCACTGGAGGAATCTTACTTTGTCTGCGATCTTTCTTTGCCATTTCTTTCTCTTCTTGTATTTTTATTTACTTCTTTTCACATTCCCAATTCTGCTTGTGTCTAAACATCATCACTCAAACATAGCTCCTTTCCCAATAACACAAGGGTTTAATCCCCAAAGTCTTATACTAAAGTTTATAGAAAATTAAAACCACTAGGGATCTTAGAGGTGGAATCTTCGAGATTTAGTGTGGACTATGTCTTTAGGGTAGGCATTGTATGGTTGGATTCCAGTGACTTTAGAATGAACGGGAGATTCTTAGTGGCCCCCATCATGATGTGGTGAAGCCAAGGGGCCCTTGCAAGAGTCTGAACAATGCCGCCGAGACTTGGAGATTCCAGAGCTGTGGAGTTTCATCAGCCTCTCGGCTTTAATGAAGTAGATTTCCCAGGCATTTCATCATAGTAACGAAAACCAGCCCGATGCATTCTCCTATCACTGAGCGCACCCGCCCACGTATGTGGACATGTACATTCGGTGTACTTACTACTATAATTGTGTGGACACATTTTAGACTGAGCCCTGTCTTCTCATCTTCATACTCGTGTCTAGTTGAAAGCTGAGGGTAGAGAGGGCACAGCAGATGGTGGGAAAAAAAGAACCCCCTGGTTTCTCAGCGTCTTCAGTTCAACTCCTTCCTGAGATGTCTGCAAAGCTCAAGCCCGCTTTTCGTTCAGCATCTCAGACTCTACACAGCCAAATGGAACCAACCAGCCTTCTTCTTAAATCCTGAGCCCTTTCATGGAGGATGGGGTGAGGTGCATAGGGTCTGGTAGGTTTCCGTGGAAGACGGGGTGAGGTAGGTACTTGGCGAATAAATGTCTTTACATTAACTGTCCAAGTCACAAAGCCAGAGACCCAGGTTCATATCCAAGCCTTCCTTTTTCTTTATTGTTACCTGTGGTCATCTGAATGTAACTGCCCCCCATAATTTCACAGGGAGTGGCACTATTATGAGGTGTGGCTTTGTGGGAGTGGGTGTGGCCTTGTTGGAGTCTCTATTGGGGTGGGTTTTGAGGTTTCCTATGCTCAGGATACCCCCCCCCCCGGTGTCTCAGCTGTCTTCCTGCAAAATGTAGGACTCTCAGCTATAGCTACAGCACCATGTCTGACTACACGCCACCCTCCCTGCCATGATTAACAATGGATTGAACGTTCACCCTGAACTGTAAGCGTGTTACCCCAAGTACATTTTTTCCTTGTAAGGGTTGCCGCGTTCACGGTGTCTCTTCAGAGCAATAGAAATGCTAAGGCGGTACCCATCCCAAAGACATCCAAACTGTGATCTTCTATAAACACACTCTCTCTGGTCATACTGGCCTCTTGCTGAGACTGCTCACCAAGAAACAGCCCACACTCTTCTCTCGCTTTTCTCAGTGGCTACCACGGTTATTGCTTTCCTTGGTCTCCTCCCTTCCTCATTCTCTGCTTCTTGGCTATGCCATCCTGTCTGGTCTGAGTATCTGGGACAACAGGTGCACTCTACTGGGCCAAGCCAGAACTGTGTTACACAATGCTGATCAGAACCACCGACTCACTTCCTTCATGGCTCCTGGTAAGATTTTGCACTTTTTCCTCCTTCCACTGCAGACCCTTCTCAATGAGCCCTGAAGCAGCTTCTGGGACCAGAGTCCCCATCCACATCTGTGCCAGGCCACTGGCTTTCTTATCCCGCCATTCACTTTCCTTTATTTCCTTATTCTGCTAAAACTATTTCTGTCCTAGACTTGTCACTTGAGTTGACTTCTCCTAGGAAGGTTCAGCCTCCCTCTGCTTTCTCCAAGTCCTGGATTCCACAGGCAGCATTTATTTCATTAGCATGATCCCATTCTGACTTAGGTCTGTCACAATTGATTGTTCACTATATTTGACTTTCTAATATCCTATCTAATATGCTATGAGGATGAAGGAATTATAAATATCTTTCTGTATCTTGGTGCTGTGGGTCCAGTAAGTATATTATTAGATGACCAGTTAACTACACTAAGAAGGATTAGTAGGCTTGGCTTTAGATTGAGTTGTGAACTAGACAAATCAACCTCTTGCCATGTTCTGTGGAGTTTTAATTTTTTATAAGGGAACTGAGATTGTTAGGTAGAGAAAACCTCAAAGATCAGGGGTGTGGCCAGGGACTTATTTTTCATAGAGACAGCCAAGTCCCTCACTTGCTGTTGACAGAGTGGCTCCGTATCATTAGGTATCTCCTTTCCTGGTGATGGATTAGTGGAGGTACAATAGTGGCTCAAATGTTGTGGGAGTGACCAAACATTCTGATGGAACCCATGTGTGACGCTCTTTGGGTGGCCAAGAACCTGAGTCTGTATAGAACAAGAGCCTAGTGGAAAGCCAAATACTACTGTCTAGGAACAAGGCAATAAAACAACTCTCTCCATCAGAGAGCAGTGTCTCAGTCAGCTGTCATCACAGAAGATTCTTCTGGCAGTAGACGGGAACCAACACAGAGACACACAGCTGGACGACAGACAGAGCGAGAGACCTTGTGACACTTAGTTCTAAATGGGATGTCACTCCATCAAACACCGCCCCTCAGGGTCAGAGAACTATGCAGAAGGGGGGCTGGATAGAGGATAGATTGTGAGAGTCAGAGGTGATGGATGGTTCCAAGGAAACCATGTCCTTCAGACAACAGGGCTGATGCACATTATGAACCCACATGACTATGGCTGCACACATGAGACCTACACAGGTTCAAGCCAGATGGGGTAGGTGCCGAGAGGGGAAACAGACTCATATTCCCACTTGACACTCGCAAAGAAGGAATAATTTTTCTCCAATGGGGTCTCACTCAGTAAATCAACCACACTTAAGGGGAGGCCCCATTGCTTTGCTTGATTTTTTTATTTTTGTCTTATTGGTCTTTTGCTTATATAGTATGGCTCCCAAGTTTGTGTTGCTATTGGTTGTTTTGTGTGTGCATATGTTTCTTACATTTTCCCCTCTTTGGATTTTGTGTGTGTGTTTTGTCTGCTTTAGAGAGAGAGAGAGAGAGAGAGAGAGAGAGAGAGAGAGAGAGAGAATGGGATGAGTGGGTGGAGATGAAGATGAATGTGGGAGGGGCTGGAGGAGGGGAAACTATCAGAATATATTGTAGGAGAAAGATTTTTAATGCATTTCATTAAAGAGAAGTCAATGAAAAGGAATAGTGGGAGTTGAAACCAGGGAAGCCAGGAGTACATATAAAGACAGCGTATCTCTTCCCTTGCTGATAAGATCCGGCAATGTCTCTGAACAAGTCAAGAGCATCCATGGTAAAAGGGTCTCTCGTCAGTTTGTACTAGTGGGGATTACCAGGGTTGTTCTTGTAAGTAAGCGAGTTGTGCCTGTGCTTAGGAGGTATGACCTTCTCTCTCTCTTGAATTTCCCATTGATCCTGCCTTGGAAGGCTACTGATTAGAATCAGATGTTTTTTTTTTTTTTTCCTATGTAACAGGGGCACTCGGAATTTTAATATACCCTCTTTATAGGTGTATTAGTAAGCTAATTCTGATACGGATACTCCATGTTTATATTAAACATCCAGACTTCCTTATTCTTTCAGGGAGAAATACTATGAAAAGAATATAAAGTAATATGAAAGATCATCTTTGGGCAGATGACATTCTTCATAGCATCCTGTAGGTAGGTGGTCTCCTACCCTCCTCAGTTATGACCGAGGTTAACATCTGGGTTCTCTACTTTCCTCAGTTCTCAAACATCTTGTCATCTGTTACCCACAACTATTCCGTGCCTTAACAATAATTTCCCTAAATGACTGCGAGACATCGTTTGGATTTTTAATAAACAGCCACATTCTAATGAGGTCTTCATAAAACTGACTAAATATGTTTAGAAATCATTAGCTTAAATTACTGGTGCAAAAATCTCCTTCGGGAGCCCTGCAGATTTGGTTATGAGACTTCCGGCAGATGGATTAGTTCAACACCATGGCAGTGTTTCTGAATCTCCACACAGTGTAAACGCGAATGCCTGGGAAACAGGAGACTGGATAAGACACTAACTGTCCCTCAGGTGGGTTCATTAAACAAGGAAGACAATCACAACACATTCCAGGGTCATTTAACTGCCAGGTGTGCGGCTGTTGGCAGGTGCCGGGGAAACTGACAAGGGTCCCCTCCTAGACGCATGGGCTGAAAGGGGATGCAGAACAGTGACATGGAAGTCTCAGATAATGACAGGTCCTGGCAGATGTACCAGAGGCCCCGCTGGAGGAGAGCGGAGCATCTCTGTCCTCTATGCCAGGTGCGGCGACAGGGAAGGCCTCCCAGTGGCTCCAGAGCAGGCAATTAAAGCCTCCTAATGCTGACTGCTCGAGGGCAAGAAAGAGGGGAAGCAGGTCCCCAGTTCTGCCTTAATGAATCGGCAGCAAGTCGGTTGTAAACAAGCACACACCCGTGCGGCTAATGGGTGATTCATGAGGGACAACCCACGTGTGGTGCACATGTTAGGTAGGGAGCAGTTACCCTTCGAATCGTGTCATTTTGATTTCTTGGATGGCTTGCTGTTGGTGTTTCTATGTGTGGAAAATGGGGAGTTGCCACTCAACAGATCTGCAGCACTAACGATAGCAAACAGCCCGGAACAAGGTCAGGGCCTTTCCCAGATGGGACATGACCTCTTGTCAAAACTCCCAAGTCCACGGCAGACATTCGAGAGTGGATGCCATTAGTGTCACTACTAATTGAAGACAACCCCATGAAGGGACTAGATAGAGGCCTCTTCCGAGCTCACCCTTACCGTCCCAGCCAACCTGGTAAAGAGTTAGGAATGTGTTGAAAACAAAACTTGAGCATTTTTATCTCTGGTAAGCCTGTGTTTACAGATTCATAAATGAAGCAGAAACCTAATGCCCCCTTCCCCCTTCAGTTACATCCCATTGACTGGAGTTTCCACACTGATTTGTTAAAGCCATTGTTGGAAAACCAGTGGCCACCCCTGACAGGGCAGGGCCCAGGGCCTGGTGGGAAGAAGGAACTGTGACTGCCACTGGGAGGCATTTTCGGTTGCTATATCTGCTGAGCTACACCACTTGAGATGAAACTGGACTTCCAAAAAATATACCAATAATCTTTTGTACATAATTACTAATTCTTTAAAAAATGTTCATGGATGTTCTGCCTGAGTGTGTGCCTGTGCTTGGTGCTGGGGGTGCCGAGAGAGAGTGTCAGATCTCTGGAACTAGAGTTACAGATGTGGTGAGCTGTTACATGAGTGGTAGGAAATGAACCCTGGTCTGTGCGAGAGTTAGTGCCCTTAACTGCGGAGGCATCTCTCTACCCTTTACGGCTCCCTTTACTGCAGCAATTAACAGTACAACCCTCTTTCTGTCTTTACATCAAAGACCACACTGTCTGTAATCTTCCTTAAAGTAAAGGAATTTATCATGTGTAAAGACACCCCCCTCTTAAGGATTCTGAGTCTGGATAGAGCATACTCGGGAATTTCAACTAAAGGAAAAAAAATACCCATGAATATTTAGTCCTAAACACTAGTGGATGTTGTTATTTTACTGATTATTACTTTTCAAAATAATTTACGTCATGAAAGCCAATACTTAAAATCTGAGGCAGCAAATTCCTTTGGGGGAAGGAGGTTATTGTAAAAGCCCGTGAAAACTGGACCACCACCTTTAGAGAGGCCTCACTATGGAATATGGACATTCTGCAAATATTTGTGGAGTCAGTCCAGAGACTGGGATGAGTGTACAGTTCCCTCAGAAGGATTGCAAGACCAAGAAATTCTCTGCTCTTTAACAGAAGAGTTCAAAAGCATACTCAATCACTCTTGGACACTATCTGGAAGTCACCCACTCTGGGTGCTTGCTGAGGAGGGAGAAGGGAAAAGCAAGCCAAACTGTATCATTACCTAAATGAGAATGAATTCTGGTGCCATTCCCTATCCTACAATATCCAGGAAAATCAGGGTCATTGGTGTGGGACAATGGTCTGTATTCTGTCAATTATATTTTAAATAAACACTGATTGGCCAGTAGCCAGGCAGGAAGTGTAGGTGGGACAACCAGACAGGAAGTAGGGCAGATCAATGAGAACAGGAGAATTCTGGGAAGAGGAAAGCCCAGTCCTAGTTGCAGTCCTGACCCCGCTATAGTAGAAACAAGATGTGACTGTCTTGCTATACAAGGTACTGAGCCACATGGCTAACACAGACAAGAATAATGAGCTAACATAAGTTATAAGAGTTAATAAGAAGCCTGAGCTAATGGGCCAATCAGTTTATAGTTAATGTAGACTTCTGTGTGATTTCTTTGGGATTTAACAACTGTGGGAACCAGGCAGGACAGAAAACTTAGTCAACAGGTCATTATATGTATCATTGCTGATCTGAGGTTTAAAAATAGAACATTAAAATTAATGCCTAATATTTACTGAGTTTCATAATGGGCAAGAACTTCTCTACTGGACATGGAGAAATTCTCACATAATCTATCAGAACTTCCCAAAGTAGGTGGTCATGGATGGAATATTTTATATCCCAAAATTCAAATGCTGAAACCTGACCACCCATTCCCCACGATGGCTATATCCAGAAATGAAGTAGCAAGAACAAATGCGCTTCACCGGTTGGGCTCTGATCCAACAAGGTTAGTGTCTGTATGAGAAAAGACCTAGAGAGCTTGTTCTGTCTGCCGCGCTACTTGAAGTCCTAGTGAGAACGCAGACACATGAAAGTCAGGAGAAGCCCTCTCCAGACTCTGCAGCATGCTGACCTTGATGTGGATTCAGCAGCTTCCACAGCTCTAAGAAATAAATAGCTGTGGCTTATGTCTCTCAGTGTAAGGCATTCTGTCGTGGCTGTCTGCCGTGGCCTATGTCTCTCAGTGCAAGGCATTCTGTCATGGCTGTCTGCAGTGGCCTATGCTTCTCAGTGCAATGCATTCTGTTGTGGCTGTCTGACCTAATGGATATACAGGTACCATTATACCCCACTCCTCATGGTACCAGAGATTCCCTCTGCGTTGTCCACATGACCAGCACCTGCTGGACCAGGCTCCAAGCCAGCTCACCCATGCTTCCACCAGCTTCCAGAAGAGACGGAAGTGAAAGAAAAGGGTTTCCTATCTTCAGTACAGAAAATATGGCTTTGAAAGATTTTATGCTTTACACAATGGACTCATACAACGCCACCTCAATTCATCACTTGGGGTAACCTTCGCTGTACAGAAAACGTTACATGCTTAAAATTTCAAAAATTCCAATCTTCCCCAAGCTTTTGCTGTCTTTGAAACAGTCTTTAGCAAAACCCCAAGTCTTAAATATTTTTCCTGTATTATTTCCTATGAGTTTTAAAGTCCTATTGGTAATATGGAGGTTGTTAGCTTTTAGTTGTTTGGGGGCATTCCATGAGTAAGAGATCTTTTTTCGGTCCACATGGGTAAGCAATGTCCCAGCTGGCTTGATTGAAAAGCTCACTAATTAGATCTCTTTCCACGTAGGCCTGCAGTCAACATCTGGGCCCTCTGTTCTGACATACTGGCCCATTTATTTCTTCCTGCCAATTTGTGACACCTATTTTATTTTCTCCTATGTTCTGTGTCTGGGATGGATTTCAAGGTTGTCCTATCCTTATAAAGTAAGATAGGAAAAGAATCTTTTCTTCTATTTTTAGAATCATTTTTATAAAACATATAAAATGTTTTTGTATTTTATAACTTATAAAATTAAACTATACAAAATTTGAATATTGAGTACCAACAAACAAATTTTTGTCTAGTACATTTTCATGGCGGAATTTTGGTTATGCTTCAATTTTTAAATAATTGTTCTGTCATAATTTCATTTTCTTCGGGAACTGGTCTTAGAGAATATGTTTTTCTACAAAATTACCAAATCTATTAGTTTATTATTAGTCACTATCCTCTTTCTGATATTCACGATATCTGGTTTTCTTCCTTTTATTTCTGATCTCTTGCCAAAAGTTTGTCTATTTCATATAACTAGGTTTGTATTTGCTAATATTTGTTACTATAATTTAATAAATTTCTTCTCTATTTTCTTATTTCTCTTTGGTTTTACTGTGTCCACTTTCTTGAGTTAGAAGTCTCATCTTTCTTTTAATAAAGGGCATCTAGGAACTTTTCGCTTTACCTGCATCCTGTGAGTTTATATACTTCTCCCTCAATATCAATGGGGAATTGGCTCTAAGATTCCCCTGGGGTCTCCTTTATATAAACTGCTAGACCGTTTCCATGGAACTTAGGCAACGTCCTCTTAGATACATGGGTTACACCGTCTCTAGATGGCTTGTGATACTCAATACAGTGTAATGTCAACAGGTTCACTCTATTGTCTAGGGATAAGCCCGCACATGTTGAATGCAGATGCTTTCTTATTTTTTCCTTTTTTTTCTTTTTGTGGATGATATGTTGATTGAATCCATGACCATAGAACCCACAGACATGGGGGTGACTCTCTGAGACACTCTTTTTTGACCTCTTGACCCATGAGTTCGGCTCAGGTTCAGTTTCCTGGGATCTTAAGTGAAGATGGAGCAATGCTACTGTCATTTCCCAGGGCAAGTGGATGTTCCCTTCTCTCCCCTCTTTCCCACTTCCTCCCCAAGTTTGACTTCTATCTGACCATCCACCCCCACAGGTTTGGCTATTATGTTAACCCCGAGGGCCCTAAGATGTCATCTCTTGACCGTCACTGGCTTCAAAATCAGGGTACCTCTCACCAAGATAGACACAGAGCTCCGCTGCCTGTTTCTGGGCCCACTACAGTCTCCATCCGCGTGTACCTCAGGTCTGTGGTGTCTTGCATTCATGAGTATTAAGTTGCATATTTTAAACAACTCTACTTACATACTCATACGATGTACATGAGCTTTAAAAAAAAATAAGCATGACTTATCTAGAATTTCAAGATGTTTGTTGACGGTCCGGTTATCTAGTCTGTCACCTTTTCTAGAATATTCAGTATATTCCACTTACTGAGATCTTTTTCTGAGACAATTGTTGTATTTGTTTGTGCCTCCTGACACCGTCTAGAAATCTTAATCACCACCCCCATTTAAGGTTCTTGCTTCAATGATTCAGTTCTAGGACAACTACTAGGCTGTCTTTGCTGCATATAAATAGCAACTTCCCTAAGAAGTAATGGGCTCTTCATTTGGGCTGAGCATCACCATGGAATTGAACCCATTATAAGGCTGTTGTACCCTTTATCTTTGCTCATTTAAAATTGGTGCTCCAGAGGTAATCTGATAACATGCCATTGCTAAGATTACCACCGCTCATCAGCTTCCCGGTTAAACAAAATGAAAACTCATAAACAGTCACTAGAGACAGGAGTAAAAGAACTTTGGGGTGGATTACGGCTCTAACTTGATAGGTTACAACACCAAGGCATACTGAAGCGTGATAGCATGCTAGGTTTCTAATCCACAGATGGATCCCAGCAATGCACACTGTTGTTCCAACCAATTCCCCTGACGTACAGAATGTTGTCATATCTATTGTAGCACCCACAGGGTTTTGACACGCAACAACCAGCATCAATGCTTCGAGGTATTGCATGCTCAAAATAACCAGATAACGGCAGCTTTTAAATCCTGAGTGCATTCCCTGTCTGTTGCTATTTCAGCAAACGAGAGCCATTCAGACTGTGCTTACCGAAAACGTATAACCAACCGTGGTAAGCAATTGGAGAAGCTGGGGTGGGTAAGTTTTCTTTTGGAGTATGTGCAATACTTCAAGAGCATGATTCATGTCTCTGGATCACTGACCCAACAAGGGACCAAAGGCCATTTGCAGAGCATGGGCTGGCTTACCCTTCCCACTTCCACAAGGTTGGTCACCATGATGATGCTTGCCGTGTTCTCATGCCACACCATCCTCCAGAAGTCATATATGGTCTCCTGCATGGGCCCTGGGAAAAACAGAGCAGAGGCGTCATTTCCCCTTGGAGCATTGCGGGGACTTCAAAGAAGCCTGTGCATCCACCTCCCTTCGCTATTAGCGAGATGCCTCTTGACAGCAGCCATACAGAGAGGAACTCCTTCTGAAACTGTACCTACAGCGAGAGCCAATGTTCCACTCATGGCTGACTTTTTTTTTTCACGTCTTCCAATATTATCTGCATTTTGAGTTCTCTTTACTCCTCTTAAACCACTACCGCGAAAGAAAGTGATTTCTCCATCATTTAGTTATTTATCTCCATAATACTCAAGAGTGGAATTTAAAAAAAAAAAAAAAAACGGCCGACATTACTCTTGCTGCTAACAATTGGCTGCTCTCCCAGGGAAGTGAAACGTGGAATGAAATGAGCCTCAGTAGGAGAGACGGCCTTTCCTTGTTTCTAATATTTTTTTCTTCTTTGCTGCCATCAGCCAAATTAATCCATTCTCTCTTTCCACACGACTTTCTAAAGTGAGAGAGAAGCTACGGGTCTAAGGCAGCCATTGTGCATCCCACGGAACATGGCAGAATGTGGCCAGGCACCTGCTACCTTACCCTTTGAGATCTGAGTATTCAGAACTCTTTCCTGGGGCTTGGCATTTTACTCTCATCCCCCACAAAAAAACAACAAACGACAAACAAGAAAACAACAACAACAACAAAAACCTGTGGGGGCGGGATATGTGTTACAAAATGCCAGGGCTGATATCACAGGTGCAGAAAGGTGAAATTTAAATGTTCTTTCAATTCAAACTTCTATTTTTTACACGCGTCCAATATACCTTGATAATATCCATCCTGTCCAATTCTCCATGACCCCCCCAACAAAGCTTTCTCCCTTCCCCATGTCCCATTCCTCTTTCTCATTTATTTTTAGAAAACAACTCATTGAGTCCAATTAGCGCTGCCTACGACTGTGGCACCATTCACCAGAGCTTCAAAAAAAATAATACCCCAAAGTGCCTCAAGACCATGCATACTTGAGGCTGTAAAACTGATGGTATACAGAAGACAAGAAAAACTGCACGGGGATGAGAGAAATGCAGGGTTAAAGGCTTGGAGAGGCACATCCTCTATGGAGACGCACGCAGATGCTCAGGCACACTTAGAACCGCCACCCTCTTGTAAGTATAGTCTCTTGACACTAAGGGGTTATTTCCTTTGCCGGTGTGTCAGGTTGAATTGTGTGACCCGTGATAAATCACGTGGTTACTGTGAGCCTCCGTGTTGCCTGCCATCTTTAGATGACCACACTGACAGCTCTCAAGGTGATCCTGAGGACCCATGGAATTCAAACATTTGATAAACAACAAAGCAACAGACTGGAAACAAGACGCATTTGTTAATGTTCATCTTTGGTGCATGTTTGGTCGCAGTAACGGCAGCACACCGAGGTGGTCCCCTCACTCACGCCACTCCTCTGGACCAATTGGCAATGGTTGTGGTGCAGAGCCTCCTGGTCCAGCTTGTTCCCCTTGCCCGCTGGCACACCAACTATCATTCTCCCCGTGCTGTTCTGAGAGCGCAGCCCTACACTCTTACAAAAATGGGCTCAGTCGCCCCACGTCTGCCTCGAATCCGTTTGGGGATGGGGACACACATGCCACCACCTGTGAAGTGACACGAGCCATCTCAGCCATTCTCCTGCCGCAGAGGCTGAGGATTTCAGAGACTTTAATCTCAGGCTACAGGAGGGACGCGGAAACATCAGCTCCTATCAGTCACCCACCCCTCGCTTTCATTGTGTACCTAACAGCTTGTTACTTATTCAGGAGGGAAATCCTGCATGGAGTCTGTCTACGTGCAAAGCCTTCCCAATGTGAAAAAAAGCCCTGAAGCAGGGCAGTGGCCTCGTTAGGCACACAGGCCTCTGACGTACCCCGAAACATGGAGAAATAGTTCTGATAACCATGGCAACAGTCAAGGATGAGTCAAGGGTTCCAACATCTTAGAGCTCTCCTATCTATGCCCCCAGGAGATTTCCCAGGGTATTCGAGACCATGACCGTTTGTTGTGCTATTCAAAGTACTTCTTGCTTAGTCCTTCTTAGCAAGTAATACCCTGTGATTATTTAATTGAAATCTTCCCTCATGGGGGGAACACGATATCTGATGTTAGTGTGTTTCTTTATAGAATGCCTATGATGCAGTAGTGTGAGTTTGTGTGTGTGTGTGTGTGTGTGTGTGTGTGTAAGGCTGTGTGCACATGAGGAATTCTGCCTGCCATACAGTAGAGTGTGTGTGTGTGTGTGTGTGTGTGTATAAGCCTGCATACACATGAGGAATTCTAACGACCAGTCCTGGTTTTGACTTCCTTCTCAATTTATGCTTCTACGACCATCTACAGACGCTTGAGGACTCAGGGTCTTTCCCTCTTCTAGTTCTGGAAAGGGGTCATCCTTTAGGGGACTGATTTCAGACCCAGGGGGTTTATCACTCAGTCCTCAGGGACTACCTTGGGGCATTGACATGGAACTGTTGCTCTTGACTTCTAAGCTTCCCTGCCCAAGGCTTTGCTTTGCAACTTAGCACAGTCTATTATTACCCTGGTGGTCAAAGAAAATTCCTCCTTGTCAGCCAATCTCCACTGAGCAGTGCTCCGAGTCTACTGATGAGTCTAGACCCGTCTCTAGGGTCACTGGGAATTTCCCTAAGGGCTTGTCCGTGGATGGGGAATCCACAAGAGCAGAAAGGGCTCTGCAAACCATCTCTCTCAGATTCTGGACAGGTATGACTGGCCGCCGCGCATGGGATTTCCAATGCTTCTGGCTGAGTGGAGGCCACTGCGATGTACTGTGATGTATTCACAGACGTTCACACAATGGGCTGGAAGGGGAAGCTCAGCTGTTATCCTCCTACCAGACGATGTCAACTGACAGGTAAGGTCTAGGAATTTCAACAGCAGCAGATCAGCAAGACATTCCATGTCCCGCACTAGGGTTGGCTCGCACTGAGAAGGAAGCGTGCGGAGGGGCCGCTCACCACCACCCGGCCTCGCAAAGAACATGGACACAGGAAGGAAGCTGAGATACAATCAAAAGCCCAAGTGAAAGACACTCCAGGATGGGCTCTATTGTGTAAGATGAGTTCTCTAGTTCACGGGAGGTGAGGGATATTACCAATTATAATTTCAAACCCTGGTAGGCAAGCTACACTGCCTTCCTTTCACATCTGAATTTCTATACAGCATGCTTTCCTGTTAACTAGAGCTGCTGAGAAGTCAAGGTCCTCTGAACACTCACAGCGCCTTACTTGAGCTTTTAAAAGCAAGGTATAAATATCAATGCTGCTCCAGGATACACAGAATAAAATTTAACATCGTTTGAGGGAGTTTTACTTCCCCGGCACTGTTGGAAGTACTGTAAGTGTATTATCTCATTAAATTTAAAATTCACCATCCTAAGAAGCCAGACTGACCGTCCCTGTCCCTGCCCTCAGATCTCAGCCAGGTTTGGAGAAGCACAGTAAGTGACTGGATCCCACAGCTAGGAGGTCGTGGAGTTGAGATTGTCTTTCCTCTCTTTCCTTCTTGTCTTCCTTCTTGCCTTCCTTCCTTCCTTCCTCCCTCCCTCCCACCCACTTCCTCCCTCTTTCCCTCCCTCCCAAGACAGGACGGGTCTTAGAGCAGCTGGCCTCCAACTCACCATCCTCCTCATTCAGCCACAAGAGGACTAGAGTGGAGAGGCTGAAGGGCAACCTGACTCTGGTCCATCCCAGGGTCACCGAGAGAATCACTTAGCAAGTTTCCAGTATAATTACAAAGGGAAGACAGCCGGAAAACCTGTGGTGCCCGCACAGAAAAGCCCTTTGCAGAGTGGCTTAGCATCAGGTCAGTTTTCTCCTTTAGCCTGTTGGTTGCTCTCCCTCGGAGGCAGAAAACGCTCACCTTCACGAGGACTGCAAGCTCAGGCCTTTCTCTGTGAGCTGCCAGCTCTTCAGAGCCACCTAGAGTTTCCCCAGGGCACAGGCTTCCTGTTTCCCTCCCTTCAGGGTCACCTATGTACCTTTGATGGCAGCAGCCCTTACGCATAAAATACTGAAGTGGCTCTCAACAGTGTGGTTTCCTTGAAGTTTTCTTCTGTAAATCATCTGTAGGTCTATGAAGCGGCCCCCACAGCGCCAGTTCAGCCTCAACCTGGTTTGGGGGACTAGGTCTTTTGTCTGGGATTCTCCTAGCAATACCAGGGGGCAAGGATGAGCAGTACCAGCGACTCCCCCTCTTTACAGAGGCCTGCCATTGTCTAAGGAAGAGATGATTCCAGGCACATGCCCTCCCTAAGCAGGTGCGGTAAGGCCCATGTTCCAGGACAACTTCCAACTGAGCTCCGCAGAGCCTCAGAGACACAGAGACCTTCCAAAGGCACTGTGGACGGCTTTTCTAGTTTTATTGCCCCAGTACTTAATGTCTATGTGGACTTTTCAGAAAGCGACCTCCCCAAGAAGCCTGCATGCGTAATTGCCTTTCTAGCACTAAACAAGCCCTTTGGTCATCTCAGCGTGGTTGTGGGCATTACCCAGGAGTGAAAACTGCGGGAGTGGGAAAAAAAATACAGCTGGAATATTGACCCGAGAAAGGCAGGCCTCCCTGCCTTTCCAGAGACCTTGCTGTGAGGGTCAAACTTGGTATTTTGGCTCACTGTGGGATGCCTTGAGTTCAGCACTCCTGAAGTGGAAGGAGCTGCAATGATTATCTTTTAAGTGGAGCCGGAATGTCTTACAGGGAGCCTCATTTTCTTCCACTAAATGGAAGGATAAGGTTTCATGTGTTTTCTTTTAGATCTGAAGATTTGATTCGCTTTAATCTGCATAAGATAGGAAAGATATATCTAACACATCTCACAAAATACTCATTCTATTTACACACATCCGCATTTTATCTGGGGAGATATGTAATACTACCCGCCTGCAATTGATAAACTACCAGGCTTGAGAAAAGATTATGTTTTAAATTATTTTTATGTGTGCGTGCGCGAACATGCATTCGTGTGCACACCGCAGCTCCTCTATGGAAGTCAGAAGACAACTTGTGAAACCTAATTTTCTCCTTCCATCATGTGCATCCCGGGGATCGAACTCAGGCCGCCACGTTTCAAGCCAAATGCTTTTACTCCCTGAGCCATCTTGCATGTCCCTAGTTTTAAATATAAACTCAAAATGTTGAAAGAGAGCCAGATAAGTTTTTTCAAACTTTCTTTTGGGGATATAAGAAGGATGTCTGGAGACCAGGAAATAGAAATGGGTCAGATTGTGGATAAAGTGTGTGGAGGGATATCATACTGGCGCGTGGGCGGAGGGATATCATATTGGCGCATGGGCGGAGGGATATCTTAACCATGACCCTGATGAAGAAGACTGAAAGTGAAGGCTGGGGTAGCAGTCCTGGCCATGGTGGAAGGTCCTGCAGTTGTCTTAATACCTGAGAGGAGAAGGGGACACACAGGAGCTCTCTTGTGAAGAGATGGGCTTTCTGGAAGAATCATGAGCTTATGGAAAGAAGATAGATATTAAAGACACACAAGGGGGGTGACAACTGACCTGATGGATCCCATGCCTGGGTAGGGCAGAGGGTTCCAACAGGAGAGGGTATAATGGATGGTCTGAGTAGATATAGGGTAGAAACTGCACTGCGGCAGTTCCTACCGATGCGGCTCAGCCGCCACTGAAACCTGGCATCAGCAACCATAGAAAAGACAAGAGGAAAAGGCACAGAGGGCTGAGAAAAGCAGAAATGGGACTGAGTCTGAGGATCGTCTGAGCCTCTTGCATATTTGAGACACATGTCAGTGTTTCGAGTAGACAGAGGAAACTGGCTGGCCAGACACAGCGATGGAGAGAACACAAATCGTGATGAACAAGGGCAGCATCGTGAGCCACATTTATTCAGAGAAGGAGTTTGGAACTGGGAGGTGGCTCGGTGTGGAAAAAGTGCTTGCCACTCCAGACAGACAACCAGAGTTCAATCCTTGGAACCCAGTGGTGTGCATCTGTAATCCCAGCACCCCTAGGAAGAGATAGGGGGAGTGGAGACAAGAGAATTGGCCAGATGCTTGCTGACGAGCTAGCTAGCCCAGAGAAGGTAGTACAGGACACAAAGCAATGGAGACATGCTTGTCAGAGAGAGAAGACCTCCAAAACTTGCCTTCTGGCCTGCACAGGATCTCTCTCTCTCTCTCTCTCTCTCTCTCTCTCTCTCTCTCTCTCTCTCTCTTCCTTTCAAACAGATAATTAAAAAAAATAAAAGATGAAGTATTATTTATAAAACCAGAGATGGGTGGAGTTTGGAAAATACTACAGTACACTAAGACCCTTTGAATGGGTGAGGATATAGTGCTAGGGGCTATCCCACATCACCATCAATTGCTATAGTGTGGATCCGGGGTCACAGAGGTGATGGAGCAAGGACAGAGGGGGGAGGAGGGACCCTGAGGTGGCAGAGCTACTGATAATCCACGGTACTTGGCTGACACTGGCCCAGCTTCGGCTTTGGTGTACAGGTTCATCCCATCAGAACCGAAGACCATGCAGGGGTGCAGCATGGCCGTGAGAAGAGCCAAGCCTGGGACTTGTGCATTCATTGTAAAGCTCCTGCTGCCTACATAAAAGTGGCCTTGAATTTTTGATCCGTTACTGGTACTGTGGCTGTTGGCGATAAACTAAAATACGTACTATATAGTCGGTTTTTCAACAGCCAGAGATTAGACATCCCTTCAGTGGCTCCTGAGTAAGTTTTGACGGCAGAACTTTATGCCGTTTTTTCAGCGTGATACCGCCACAACGCTCAGACTCATAATTTCACATTTAGTCGCTTTTCATTTCTGCAGAAGCCAAATGCAAAAGGTAAAATGTGCCACTGTGCTTTACAGGCTGAAGTGATAACGGTGACACGGAGCACAGCTGGCTTTCGCGTTAATCATCTTTAACATCACTTATCTGATAGACGCAGTTGCTCTCCCCCGAGGCTACTTATGGCAAAAGGTAGAATTTTATGAATAATCTTTGGTTTCAGCTGTAGAAAAAAAAAAAAAACAGCCGACGCTGAGATGGCTGGGCACATGGGGTCCGATTTGCTCATTTTCCAAACTCAAAGAGAAAATGGCTAAAAGAAGCAAGGGAAGCCCATAACGCACCAGAGGCTGATGCTGAGTGATTCTGTGACGGGAAAAACTGGAGAGCATCCAAGTTCAGCCGGGTTTGAAAATGGACAGGATTGCATGACAAAACACAGATTTCGGAGCCCAGCACCAAGGCAAAACCTCTTCCTGTCTAGAACTAAGGGGCTATTGTTAACCAGTCCCCTGGAATTTTAAGCGGCGAGTGCACAAGGAGAGGAACTGGGTGGGCATCAAAGTTATAGTAAAACACACCTTTGGAGAAGCAGCGCCAGAAGCTGTCGCTTAAACGGCGAGGTCAGAAGCTTTATAAATTCACGCGACTTCCACACAATGGTTCTCCTTCCCATGGCACACTCTGGCTAGCATGTACATGATTGCTTTCTATGCTTCTGCAGGGACATGCATATCTGTTATTCTCACACCCAAAGCGTTCATGTATGATACTTTCATACCCGAAGTGTGCACATGTGTTACTCTTATACCCAAAGCATGTACGTGTGTTACTCTCACACCTGAAGTGTACACGTGTGTTAATCTCATACCCAAAGTGTGAGTGAATGTGTGCTATTCACACCTGAAGCGTGCACACGTGCTCCTCACACCTGAAGTGTGCTTGTGTGTTATTCTCAAGCACGAAGCTTGGCCCACATTTCCTGCTGTACCGTCCAGCTGTTCTTTTCCTCTTCACCACAATGGCCACGTGCTGACTGTCCATTTCACCCACACCTCTCCTTTTAGGCTGAAATGCAAATGAAACGATCCATGCTTTTCTCTTGCTAGCTTCAACTATTTGTTTCGGGGTGTCCCGAGAACATATGAACCTCGAGTTCAACAGTGAAAGGCTTAGTTGGATTTAAGTAGGAGCCCATACACACACACACACACACACACAGTAGATGGACGTTTCTGTCCTACCTGGTCCCACAGTCATTCAGTCCCAAATAAACACACAGGGGCTTATATTAATTATTTGCTGGTTGGTCTGTTGCTCAGACTTACTAAAACTAGCTCTTAAACTGAAATTAACCCATAATTCTCATCCATGTTTAGCCATGTGACTTGGTACTTTTTCTCAGGAAGGCATTCTCATCTTGTTTCCTCTACGTCTTGTTATTGACGGCATCTCTGCCTTTCCTCTTCCCAGAATTCTCCTAGTCTGGTTGCCCTGCCTATACTTCCTGCCTGGCTACTGGCCAATCAGAGTTTTACTAAACCAATACGCGTAACAAATCTTTGCACTGTACAAGAGCATCTCCCACAACAATAAACACATCCCCAGAGGCTGGCCGTGATTGCAATTATAACTCTTCAACTGTTATTTAGGTTAGTAACTCAGTTTTTACTCCCTTCATTTTGTCAATTAAAAATAATTAGTAAATACTTTAAAGTCTGAACAATCACACAACATATATAATCTTTTTGATACATGTGTATGTATATGTGTTTGTGTGGGGGTTTGTGGATACCTGTGGGCCTGATATTTGTGTGTGTGTGTGTGTGTGTGTGTGTGTGTGTGAAGGTCAGAGGACAACCACAGATATCTTCGGGTACCATCTACCTTTTGTTGGAGACAAGGTCTTTCACTGGCCTGGACCTTTACCATGCTGGCCAGGCTGGTTGGGATTGCCCGTGTCTGCCTTCCTTATAATCAGTGCTGGGACTACAGGCACACATACCTTCATGCCTGTCTTTTTATGTGATTTCTGGAGAACTGAATTCAGGTCCTTAGGCTTGCAAGGCCAGCACTCCACGTTCTGAGCCATCCCCTAAGCTTCATGGTTCTCTTACTAAAGATACATTCAACTGACCACCATCGTCTTCCTTAGAAGTCCTAAGATAGATCAATTCTGATCTTTACTTTCCCATTTTAAAAACCATTATTGTCCTACACTAGGTATAATAAGCTTACTTCTGTATAACTAGCTATTATTATAATTACTTTCTTCTCTCTTATGTTTTATATACTTTCATGGTTTTCTTTTTCTTGAATTTATCTTTAGCAGAATAAAGTCTAGGCATTTCTGAAATATTATTAACTATATCATAAGTCCCAGTAAAAAATTTAAAAAGGATGAAGAAAAATTTAAGACTGTAAATTGAATTTCAGACTACCTTCTTTTGCCCACCCAGAACCCCAACATCGTTACACAAGAAAATGAAATATCTTTGAGATCTAAGTTTGCTTTCTTGTGTAGAGGGAATAGAAGAGTCCTTTGGTTTTGTTTGTATGTCCATACTGGATGTGTATGTTTGTGTGTTAGAGTGTGGGCATGGGCAGTGTTTCAAACATTTTTTTTAAGGTGAAAAATGTTGCTTCCAGTTTGTGATGAAGCTAATTGTCTACTAATCCAAATTTACCTTTGCTCAAAAGTTCACAGTGCTGAGAACCTTTGTACTTTGAAGGGAGTAAAGGATGTGGGTGAAGCACAGTGATTCTCTTAGGCACAGGGAGGGAACACTGTCAGGTGCAGGATGTATTGTTTTCATGACAGTCTGTGAGTATCCTGTGGGATTGCACTATGTTTGGGACAAAGCCTGACTTCCCTCTGCCACTGAGAGATTGGTAACATTGTAAGGTTGGTAGAGTGGTAGTTAATGTTGACTGAGAGGTTGCTAGCAAAACTGTCTTCCAAGCTGCACACGCTAACTCTATAGTAATCATATAGTAACTGTATAGTAACCATATAGTAACTGTATGGTAACCATATAGTAACCATGGGGTAACCATATAGTAACCATATGGTAACTGTATGGTAATCATATAGTAACTGTATAGTAACCATATAGTAACTGTATAGTAACCATGTAATAACAGTATGGTAACCATGTAATAACAGTATGGTAACCATGTAATAACAGTATGGTAACCATATAGTAACCTATAGTAGCCATGAAGTAACCATATAGTAACTGTATAGTAGCCATATAGTAATCATGTAGTAATTGCATATAGTAACTATATATTAACCTCTGGCAAATCTGGCTTCCAAGCTACACACTCTAACTCTATAGTAACCATATAGCAGCCATATGGTAACCATATAGTAACCTGCTGGCAAAGTTGGCTTTCAAGCTACACACTCTAACTCTATTGTACCCATAGAGTAATCATATAGTTACTATATAGTAACCGTATAAAATCCATATAGTAACTGTCTAGTAACCACTCTCCTTTAAGGCCTCTCAGGGTGCAGGGTGTCTTGGACCAGTTACTGACTCAAAGCATGTGTGTATACAGACGGAATGTTAATGCCAACATTCAAAGGTCAGATTGTGACCACGCTGTATATGCAAAGTAGAGTTAGGAGTGAAATCATGGGTGGAGAACTGCTCACATAACTCGGTATTGTCATGTCTCAGAGCATTTCTGGGAATTCCATCTACGCAGATCGTTACTTGGATTCACTCTCTAAGGACTATGCTCAGCATTGTTCCAGAATCATGCCTCTGACGCAGCTGAACAAGCCCTTTCAGCTTGCAGGAGTACCCTGGGACTGGGAATGCAGAGGTTTCTGCAGCACTTGATCTGGAAGGCGGAGACAGACAAAACAGATCTGGTACAGACTGGGCCCCCGACGACCAACTGCATCACAGGCAGGGACTGAAGGGGTGGTGCGTGGCGGATAGCAACAATCTGTCTACAAGGCAGTACTTGGCATTGCTTCTGCTGAGACTTTTGGTCCCTGATCCCTGCCTGGCACAGGTTGCATGCCATGTGCAGGGGGATCTGGGATGGGGGCATAGGACAAAGTGCTTTAGCCACGGGAAGCTTGTGACATATATCGGCAACACAAGAGCCTCCTACTGACTGTGGCCCAGAGTCTCCATCAGTGTTGGTCTCTAGAGAGAACTCTTAGAGACTGAGGCCAGGTACTTGTGCAGGGAGAAGATGGTCAAGGAGAGAAAGAGAACAGCAGCAGAGTGGAGTGGTTTGGCAGCCCAGAGGACCTGGTTGCCTTCTGTCACACAGAACGGTGGAGGGAAAACCCTGTATTCACCTGCTTTAGGGGCGACTGCCAAAGGAATAAAGGCTCTCGTTAGTTCCTATCCTCTTTGATTAAGCCTTCCTCAGTAAACAAGTGGGATCCTCTTTTATTTAACAAAAAGAAAATCAACCTAATAAATGAATAAAATGGAGATAAATTGGCTCCCTAGACGTCGCGGAGGGCAGGCACTCTCAAAAGCTCCATGGCGGTGTAAGGCCCAGCATCGGGAAGTTTCTAGCAGTGAATAGGAGGAGACAAGAGACAGAGGAAACTGAAACGGCACTCAATGCTTCCTAACCCACCAAACAGACCATCTAAGAAAGTCCCCGACTGGACAGTAACCCCACAAAGTAGCCACTCTGGTACTACCCCCAAGAAAAGCTCCACACTGTTATACCGAGGTCACTGGTGACTTTGTGACCCTGTGCTGAACCCAGTATTTGGAAGAGAGATGAAGCTGGTTTGTGAGCTTTGAACAGCCCCGTATTTCAAAGGAATGGCTTGGCTTTGTAAGGTGCATAGTGTTGAGGCCCAGGAAAGCCAGCACCATGGAGCATATGAAGTTATAACTCTCATTTCAAAGGGATGAACCTGGAAAAAAAGAGGGACCTCAAGTAACTATATATTTAATCCCCTGTTGAACTAAATGTCCCTTAGGAGAGTAGGTCTGCCACATGGTATTGACTTTCTCCTCAGCCGTCCACACAGTTGGTCGCTACTTCTGCAGACATGATTCCACATATGGGGACAGAGGTCACTTAAGTACATTTCTTCCTCAAGTTCCAACTGTTTCTACTAAATACACATCCCCAGAAATTAAAGAGGATGGACTGGGAAATTAAAAAGTGTTTTTTTTTTTAAATAATTCTAAAACTTGGTATTTTGTGTCCTTTTAACTTCAAATGAGACATAAATTTAAATTCCTCTGAAAGATGCCTTTGATGGGATGGTTTCAAATCTAGTGTGTAAGAGAGATCATGTAATGTTCGTCTCTATGTGTCTGATTTAAAATATTATATTTTCAAAAATGCATCCATTCGTCAACAGACACACTGGTTCTGTATCGTGGCCATTATCAGAGATGCTGTAATAAACACGGGCTGTGTGTTCCAGATAGCTATAGCATAGGATCTTTAATGTCCTTCCCACAAAAGGATGATAGGCATCTGGGATGACAGACAGACTAACTACCTTGGTATGATTACCTTGAGATGCATATGTAGATAGAGACTATATTCCATAAACATACCAAAAATAATGTAAAAGGAAAATAAAAGATTACAAGCAAATAAAGAGCATTTATGCATGACTATCACCTGACTTTACATTATTCTGGTTGAATTAAGCTGAAGCCCCATTATTTCGGGACATACTTCTGTCCCATAAGGACATAGGTGGCTGGGATCTCATTCCCCTGTTTATCACTATTCTTTTTAGTCTGACTGTGTCTTTAAGTGTTCTCAGTGTGGGTTTATTAGGAATACGGGCCTGAGAGACATCTACGATTTAGACCATTGGACAGTTGGGCCAATAACTCTGGATATAAACTTGGGTTGTTAAAAGGAATTTTCTGGATGAACTGTCATCGCAACTGTGCATTCTAAGACGGCCAGAAACAAGTGCACGGCGCAGCTTGCCTCCTGTAGATGTGGCTGGAATCCTTAGTTTGGTGATCGCTGTTTGATGGAAATCACATGATTTTGTTTTCAAAGCCCTGGCCCCTTTAGCGTTGGAAGCTGAAGAGTGCTCCATTTCACTAGTCTCAAAAGAGGCCAAACAAAAGAGTCCATAACATGAGCTGCAACTGGCTGATGATGTAGGAACCACTCAGCCAGGAGAAACAAGACCAGGAGTGACAGAGAAGTTAGAGGTGAAAAACTGGGCACCTGGGTGCTGGGGCAGAGAAACAAATGCTGTCAGTGAAGGCCAAGATTTTTATGAACGAAACCAGCTCTTCCAATTCTACTGGGGAATAATTTCAAGTGGTCATCTCAACTTAGAGGCCAGGATGTGGGGACAAATGGTTCTTTACAGAGTGAAGTGTGTGGAATGGGTACAGGAGCCTCGAGAACCTTCCACTTCGAGAATGGCTGCCACTGAAAGTCGTGTGAGCTCTTGAGAGCCCTGTGTTGACTACACCCGAGCCTGGGGGTGGATTCTGAGCTAGGGATGCAGAAGCCGGCTCATCTGTCTGGAACACAGAGAGAATGAAAGCATGAGAAAACCAGGCTCTTGTCCCCACAGGAAGAAGCCACTGGAGTGGTTTCCTGTTTGTGGGTGGCTGAGGCTCTGTAATCTCTGTCCCCTCTAGACACCGTCACTCTAATGTCGATCATGTTCACGGTGACGTTGGCCCCCAGACGCAAATCTCTGGAGTCAAAAAGCTTCAGGCTTCTCATTTCTCAAATAATGGACCAAGGATGGCAATCAAAATTAATTCAATAAGGCACACTGGGCGGCCAGGGTCTGGCGGGCGGAGGGGGGGGGCGACTACTTGTATAAACAGGAACAACGCTAAATCAGATCAGTTACATGAGTCGAGCTGTTTCTGAAGATATACCTAAAGAAAAGTATTCCGTGGACTAGGAGCTGGGCATCCCTTACCTGAAGAAGGAGACAAACATGTCACTGGGGATATGCCAGCTATGTATTCCCCAGGGCAGAGGCCTTGTGGGGCCAGCGCGACCTTTTCTTTTCACCTGGCTAAAGTCTTGTATACTCACACATTCTCGCCCTTCTACCAAGCATCCGCATGGTATGGGCCACATTGACTAGTCGCTTGGTACTGCTCACTGAATCAGTGAATGACCCTGTCACTCCCTCCAATGTCCAGCTTCGGAACAACCCTCTGTCATCGCCTACCAGGCTGTCCCAGTGTTGCCTGATAGACACAGCCATTTCTACCTGGTGTTCCTTTTCTAGATCTACCTGTGTGCTCTCTGCCAGTCTGGCTTGATACCGTGATGACGGCCAGCAGCAGCCTCTGAGTATAAGGCAGGCGGGGAGAAAGCCAAGGGCATGAGTCACAGGGCCCGTCTGGATGCTGACTCTCCCAAGGCAATAGTCTCTAAAGACCATGCCAAGCCTTAGTGATGTTCAGTTCTAGTTTCTCCATGTAGGGAAAAGTGAAGTTTAGGTTCTAGAATTTACTAAGGAGTATTTACATTTTTAGTACCTGATTAGTGCGGCATACTCTGTGTGGGCTCCGTGCATGTCCAAGGCCAGTACCGGAGGAGGTCATTTTATGTTTCTATGACATCTACTAGTCTCTAGATGCCATGGCATCTGCCTCCCTAAGCATGAAGCTATCAATAGCGCACATGAAGATGCCATTTACACGGATGAATTTAATCCTCAGAATGTGAGGTGCTGGAGGTTGGGGTCTGTTAGGTTTCCGGTGACTGGGTTCCTCATCTACTACCTGTGGGCAATACTGGCACCTAGGCATCTACCTCCGTATTTGCGGCAACAAACTGCTGTGCTATGTGCAGGCATGGAGGACACGCTGTGGAGAGAAATCCAAAGGACTGCTACTTCCCAAACACTAAGTTTCCACCCCGATAAATTCAGGAGGCTCAGACAGCTTCTGTGACAGCATAGGTTTGAACTCAGACCTTTGGACTACAGTGTATATCTCCAAGGTAGCTGATTTTAAAGACATAAATGTCAGTCTTGGGATCCATTCATTTACTTTCTTATCGCTGAGTCCTTTTCCAATATATATACTCAAACTGTTGGGAAATCAGCAGACATAAACTTTGGGGGAAACAAATGTAAAACAATAACACACAAGCGAGAAAACCTCAAAAGGCAACAGAAGCCCAGACCCCACTGACTGTAGCCACAGGGTGAAAGATTAGAACTCGAGGGCCCTTCAGCTTGAAGTTAATTTGACATCATTTTAATAATAGTTTCTTAAACTTATCATGGTAAAAATGACGGTGCTTAAGGCAGTTTCAATTGAGAGACAAAAATTAAGAGATTGTATCATAGAAAACCTGCTAAGTTGCGTGGCAGTGAGAGGCACTACTGGCTAGCAGGGAGGTGCTGGGTTCTACGCTCACGTAATGATGTTGTTTTTGAAGGCTGAGCACGTAGTCCAGGCCTGATAGTCAAGTGGCCCCTCTCTAAAGAGGGGGGTCCTTGAGTGCACTCTGGAAAAGGCTTGTTTGGAGTGAGGAAGAGGTACAGTGTGCAGCTGCACAGGAGGAACAAATTCTGGGGTGGGGATGGCACTCAGCACCCTGAGCATCTTGGCAAAGTTTTCTGTTACTGAGCCACAGTATCAACCCCGAGAGAAGAGCTTCCACACGCCAAATGCCGCTACAGCGTCGGCGGCGATTAACAAAGACCTCAGGATGGCCAGAAAGGATTCAAAATGTGCTCGGCACACATGGAAAATTTCAGTCATTCTGGCCTGGTCACCACACATTGCAAACGTATATTAAAGTGTTATGCTGCACCTCGTAAGTGCTATGTAAAAAATAAAAGAGATAAAAATATAGATCAAACATGAAAATGAGAGAGAGAGAGAGAGAGAGAGAGAGAGAGAGAGAGAGAGCGCAAAAGGCAGAAAGAGGGACAGTGTTCACAAACCACCCCCACCATAACAGAAAGTCACTTACAGATTTCCTTTTGAGGTTTCCTTCCCTATGTTGGCTAAAGCAGGATTCTCCTGAAGTCAGCTTTTAAAATGCAGCTAAGCAATAAAGCCAGTTTCGTGCAGACCCCCTTGGTGCCCATCAGGAAGTCAGCAGGAGCTCTCCTGGTCAGGACACCAAGTGGTTTTTAGTGTTTACCATCCCATCTGAGGCCCACTTCATGAGGCTGTGATTGTGAAACACGATCAGCTCTGAGCGAGCCTAGCCCCTGGCAAAGCCCCTTGCTGCGAGTTGGGTGTTGGAAACCCTCTCCTACTGTCCTCCGATTCGCTGAGTCATGAATCTGACATGTTACAATCGTATGAATGTATCGTTCAGATGTTGATGATATTCATACTGGACCATCAACCTAGACAGAAAAGAACTAACGCAGGCGGACAGGAAAAGCATTCTGAAAACAAACACTCCGCCCCAAAAACAATACAATAAAAAAAAAATCAAGTTTGAAATAGATCCTTTTTATCTTCAGAAATACCGACATTATCATTAAGATCAAAGTCTGATATTGGTGGGAAATCAATGCTGAAAAGTCTGGGAAGGCCACAGACCCTCAGCAACAGGGAAGGTTAGTCGTAGACTGAAAACACTAAGATGGCAAAATGACCTTGTTTGTCGGCTGATAAGTCTCAGGCCTTTTGTTGTAGCATTGTAAAGCTAACACAAATAGATCACCAGCAAGAATGATTAAGTTAAAAAAAAATGGAGAAATACATGTTCTTTGACCTTGCTGGGTCTTCTCTGTGTTCTAACACGTCTTTAACTCATTCATATCCATCCACTAAGCTATCTTTTAGGATGACCATCCTCATCTGCCACAGAGAAGAGCACGCAGAGATGTTGCCATGGCGACACTCCTCAGCACGCCCTCTAGTTTTCCTTCATTCCCCTTAGGAAAAGGGTTTGCCACCTGCATCCCACCTTGGAAGTATGAGCTTCCTGCTACCACGTCTTCAACCATGATCATCGATCACCCGCAAGTCCTGGCTGCTCCGTGGCCATCGCATTAGAACAGCCTCACCCGTTTCCACTTTTGCATACAGGTTACCTGCGCCTCTCGGTGACGCTCTGTGCATTGTGCCTACCCAGATACACGCAGGCCACCTCATAGCTGCCCCCTAAACTCAGCCACTGGGTCAACAGTGGCTCCCCAGCAGGGACTAGCACAGTTCTGTGGGCAGACAGTAGCCAGCACACACTTACGACAGGGCACTCTTCTCCCCAACTCTCTCCAGAGCCACGTAGAAAATACTGAATGCATTCTTGCAAAGGGCAGAGTAATTCCAAGAGCATTTAGACTCAATTCAATCATGAGTCAACGAGCACATTTAATGATCTCAACACGATGTTCTAAATCAGTGACTACAGCACCAAAATTTCTGCTGGGTAAAGAATTGTACACGTGTCAATGCTAGGAACACATTGTACTCCATGTAAAATATTTTCATGAGGCCGTGGGTGGTAAATATAAAGTGACTGAGATGACCAAGCAACAAAAGACAGGCGTGAGAGCCGAAATAAACTTACCTTGGGTTGCGATATAATGATTGGGTCGATGATAGCCCTAGAAACAAATGAGAAAGAATATTTGATAAAGTCGATGGGCGGCACAGAAGTCACAGCCTGAGTCTGGGCGAAAGACTGCGCATCCCAACACCAACCCCTGCATCCCTGGATGGCTCAGTGCCAGACACAGGATCATTTAGTTTGTCTTGCCAAGTGAAGGCGCCTCGAATACAACTTTCCGGATGCTGTGCAGAAGTGCAAGGAACTTCATTATACACGGGCCATGAGATGATGGATGAGCAGGAAGAGCTATCAATTTATGGATTCTCTGAACTAAAGTGACTAAGGCTCTTATTAAGGTGTGGATGGCTGGGAATGTTCAATAGCATCTTGTTTGCATTGGGGATGTCACTGGCAGTGTGCCGAGGACTTAACGCACACTCTGCTCTATCAATATAGACAGCTCCATCAATAGCAACACTCAGAACCGTTCTCAAAGACTCCTCCTACCAAGATATGATGCTACGGCCAAGAGCCAGGGTTTAGAGAAGGAGAGCTTATAAAAGAGCCCCTCTTTTAATCATGACCCTAAAGAAGCAGGAAAGATTAAACTGGGGACAAAGAAAGCAGGAGGCAAAGATATCATAAGACAAGTATCTGGGAAAGATAAAAGTCAATTCAGAGAAAAATACTTCTAGAACATACTGTAGCGTTGTGGACCTTAATATATTTCTGTCCCTGGAGAGTCCCCTAAATACTGTTCTCAAAGATAACTGGAAAACATAAAAAAAAATTTGGAAAGAAAATACAGATTTCTCAGATGCCTTAAATGCCTATATATTAGATTATTTTTGCTCTTGAGTCAACAGCAATGAATAAGAAAGGCTGCAATTTTGTCATCAAATGGACTCGCCCACATCTTAAAAGACAGATTTGAGACCAATATTACATAGAATTCCTTAGAGAGTTATGTATTTGTTAGCTTTTGGATGCCCCTAGGAAAAGAACACTAATTTACTTATTCTGCAAGTCTACTGCCTTAGGAAGTATCGAGGAGACAGGAGGGACACATCTGATGACTGAGGTAGCCCATGCGGTTCCAGGCTGGCCCGTGATACCGACGACCTATTTTTCAGTCTTCATCCGTGTCCCTTACCAGTTGGAGATCCCCTCAATACCCTGCACTGGTTGCTTTGTCAACTTGACACAAACCCAGACATATCTGAGAAGTGCAATCTTAATTGGAAAAAAAAAAAAAGCCTTTAAAAGATCAGCCTTGTAGGCAAGTCTGTAGGGCATTCTCTTGATTTAATGATTGATGTGAGAGGGAGTGGAATCAGACACTCTGGGAATGGGGTCGGGACATAAAAGTCATTTGTGTTTCACGCACCCCTTAGCCACACAGCCTTCAGGCAATCTGGATAGTAATTTAACCCTGCGGGAACAGCGTTGACGCGTTACGGCTGAGGTGCGGGGAGGTCCTCTGTCACTGGTGACACTAAGCTGCGTGCTGTATGCTGACTGCAGCTTGTCACATGAGGTGGCCTTGGGTCAGCACTGCAAAAGTTTGGACTCTGGATTCGGGGATTAGGGAAACTTCGCACACGTGTGGCAAAGATCAGTCCTTGGAAGTGCTAAGCCAGCACATGCTAAGCCTGGGGATGGGAGGACATGGATCTGAGTCTTGCAGGGCGCCACAGGGTACTCGGGATTTCCTACTTTGGATTCCATTCCTTTTTTTCAACTGAAAACAAGCCGTCTCCTAAAGAATTTATCCTAATGTAAGACATTAAGTGAACATGACGCAGGATGAACAAGGCAGCCATATTCAATAATTAAACAGCTTGCATATTTAATGACAAGCCTTGCCTGCCTTGGAAGTCCTGGTGAACAGCTGCAGATGACTTTGAAGGCGACTTAAAAGTACTGGCGCTGACAAGCGCCTGCAAATCACCGCGTTAGGAATTAGGCGGCTTTGTCCCATTAATATGCAAACATCTTTAAGTTGTTGACAAAAATGTAAAAACAGTTCCTTAGTACACATTAAGCAAAAAGGGTATAGGGAGGGACTAATACGTTTCTCCCCAAACAGGCTGCATTTGTGGAGCGTGGGGTAACTCTGACGCTTGCTTGTGGATGCCGCCGACACACATCAACTAACTGCGCGGCGGAGCCGGGGTGTGGTGTGTGACCGGAAGCCTGGGTTGGTTGGCAGCTGTAAAATACATACATCGATGTAGTTGCCGTTGATGTAGTCGGAATTGTTGTCTCCGTCCAGCATCTGCAGCCGCACCCGCGAGTGATCGTCTGCAGAAGAGAAAACAGCCATGAATGAGGGCGACCCCCACGGCTGCCCCAGCCTCAGAACTTCTGTGTAGCACACAGACTCCCCTCGCCCCCCCATGCACGAATTGGCCCTAAAGATGGCTGCAGTGTGGAATTTGACATCCCTTGAAGGCTTAGCGCCAAGCCTGCAGTCTTATGGGGGAACTAGCGGCTCCTGCTGGGGAGATGAGGAGAAAGTCTACCAGGCACTTCCTATCAAGATGGTTTTCTCTCAGATGGCCAAGCAATAAAGCATACTAATAATGGGCTGGAACTCTGAAAACTCGAGCCCAGGCAAACCTTTCTTCTTTTTACGTTTGCTCAAGTATTTTGACATAGTAATAGAAAGCTCACTAACAAGATTAGTAATAAATATTGCACACCTTCTAAACTTCCCATTTTGCTATAAAGGTTAGGACCTATAGTTTTTTTTTAAATAACAATTTTTTTTAATCACTGAAACACATACACTACTGTAAAAGCTAGAGACTCATATGTATAACTCTTAACCCACAAAAGTTATTTCTTGGAAGTTTGAACAGCTTCTCCAAATCACATACATGGCTTTACATGCTGAAGGCTGCCTATAACCCCCACGACTTTAAGAATCGGAATGAGTGTGTTTAGAACCAGTATTTTCCTACACGTATCTTAGCCGAGGGGTGGTGGGTTGTTGGTGGCGTGGATATGTGTGGACTGTTACAGTCTCTGCGTTTGCCAGAAGAGCGTATACATGTGTGTGGCCATTGTAAAGAGCAGCCTAGGGCTGGAGAGATGGCTCAGCAGTTAAGAGCATCGCCTGCTCCTCCAAAGGTCCTGCGTTCAATTCCCAGCAACCACACGGTGGCTCACAACCATCTGAACTGAGATCTGATGCCCTCTTCTGTCCTGCAGGCAGACACACAGAATATTGTATACATAATATATATATATATTTAAAAAAAACAGCAGCCTAGACAGTTCTGCAGATGTCACCAGAGATTCTGAGAGAAAGATGCTCCAACAGAACCCAAATGCAGCTGTTCTGCACATGTCAGGCTCTTAGCTAGCTCCCCACAAAGGGAGCAGATATGAGCTGACCTTCTGTAAGCTTAGGTAGACCTTCAATTTGCCTCTTCATGATCTTATATATCAGTGTTGTACACATCTTTCTCCCTTACAGATCAGACCTACTTAAGGATAGTAGCCATCTATGTAATATAAAACATTATATATAATATACAAGTGTGCACACAGGAGACACCTACCATGTGTTTCCTCTCTCCATCTAGACTATGTGTTCCTATGGAGCACACCACTGCATTTTTTATTTTATGAATAAGGGGGAATCCAGCTCACAAAGAGGTATCACTGGATAGCCACTAGAAAGGGTGACAGTGCCACGTGTGGGTGAGGGTGTGGCACAATAGGGATTTTTGGATGCTGGCGGTTAACATGAACATGATTGCAAACACGCAGAAAAGGATTTGCTATCGTGTAGTAAAGATGCAGATACCCATCCTATGTGTCAGCAACAAGAAGCTGATGCTAAGTGCATCCTGAGGGAAATAACAACGCGCCTAGAAATATTGCTTACAATGAACAAAAAGGTTACTAAGTTATGAAGTGGGATGCTACTTCGTAGTAACAATAAATGAACTACAGAAACATGCACAAACCACATAAGCACAAGCCTCAGCAGAGGAAAGCCACCCACAGAACACTAGCAATGATCTCTGCTGACCTTTCTACATAGATGGAATGTTCTACACCACTGTTCTGCATAGATGCAATGTTCTACATCACTGTTCTGCACAGATGCAATGTTCTACAACACTGTTCCTCTGCATACATGCAATGTTCTACATCACTGTTCTTCTGCATAGATGCAATGTTCTGCATCACTGTTCTTCTTCATAGATGCAATGTTCTACATCACTGTTCTTCTGCATAGATGCAATGTTCTGCATCACTGTTCTTCTTCATAGATGCAATGTTCTACATCACTGTTCTTCTGCATAGATGCAATGTTCTGCATCACTGTTCCTCTGCATACATGCAATGTTCTACATCACTGTTCCTCTGCATACATGCAATGTTCTACATCACTGTTCTTCTGCATAGATGCAATGTTCTGCATCACTGTTCTGCACAGATGCAATGTTCTGCATCACTGTTCCTCTGTACAGATGCAATGTTCTACATCACTGTTCCTCTGTACAGATGCAATGTTCTACATCACTCCTTTTATACATAGTTGCAATGTTCTGCATCACTGTTCTGCATAGATGCAATGCTCTACATCACTGTTCCTCTGTACAGATGCAATGTTCTACATCACTGTTCTGCATAAATGCAATGCTCTACATCACTGTTCCTCTGTACAGATGCAATGTTCTACATCACTCCTTTTATACATAGATGCAATGTTCTACATCACTGTTCTGTACAGACTCTACATCACTGTTCCTCTGTACAGATGCAATGTTCTACATCACTGTTCTGCACAGGTGCAATGTTCTACACCACTGTTCTTCTGCATGACGGTCACTAGTCATGCATAGTAACTGAGCACATGGATTGTGGTTAGAGTGAGGAACTGACTTTTTAGATTAAACAAAAATTGTGTGTAGGAGGTATTTTGCCTGTGTGTATGTCTGTGTACCATGTGTGTACTTATGGCCAGAAGAGGGCATTGGATCCCCTGGAACTGAAATTGTGAGCCATCTTGTGGGTGCTTGGGAACTGAACTCAGGTCCTCTGGAAGAGCAGCCAGTGCTCTTAACTAATGAGCGCCTTCTCTACCCCCTGGCTTTTTAATTGTATTAATTTCAATGACTTTAAATTTAAATAGCTATACGTAGTCAGATAGCTACCATATTGGGTACATAGTATGACAAAAAGAGTAAAATGCCCAACTTACAATTTCATATTGATTACATGTTCAAATGTTAATATCCATGCTATACTGGGTTAAAGAAGACATATTATTTTGTGCTTATTTTTGTATGCTTCTATTCAGTATAATCACTAGCAATGTCAAAATGTTTTTTATGTTGCTCCTATTATACATTCTATTTTTTTTTTCTGCGACGATTCTGCTGGGAGGTACGCAAAGTAAGGGGAAAAAGAAAACTGTTACTATCAGATCACTGTAGTCTCTGTCCCGCTCTGCATTCTGTATCTAACTCAGGCCTCATGCGTGCTAGGGAAACACGATCACCGAGCCCCAGTCCCAGCCCAATAGTCATTGCTGTGGAAGCAGCAGGCTGTGATCAGAACAAGGATCCCAGCTACTGTCCAGGTCTAGACCTGCTTGGTGGTTTCCTGAACCTTTGCATTCCAACAATAAGCTAAGGAGTCTACTCCGAAGACACTGCTCTGTGTGAAACACACAGGATACAAAAGAACCAAAGGGCAAATACAGTGGGGCTCTGCTCATGAGGTTTCATGGTGGAAAAGACACAAGGAAAGGCCGCGGACGTTAGTTGGGGCTGGGCTGAGGGAGGCATGGAGAGCTGTGTAGAAACTCCATGCAGTTTCACATCTGCAAGATGAAAAGTTTTCTGGAGATGCACGGCGGAGACAGCCGTTGTAGTGTGAGAAGGCCAACGTACACTGTATGGAGTCCACACAACTCCAAGAAAGCATGAACGCACTTAGTCCACCCTTCCTCCGTTCTCTGCTAGAACCCTGATCTCCATGGAAACAGCCCCTTCAAGGATGGTGGGACACTCACGGACTTCCAGTCTTAAGAGCCCTTTGCTGGAAAGATCTTCCCGACGTGGGCATGTCCCCACTCTCTGGTGATGTACAGGCAGTAGAAGCAGGGACTTTAGCTTGCTAATGGAAAAGGCATACAATATTGATGTCCATTTGCTAGAAAGGTCTACAATTGGGAAAAGGTTCGAAGGTATTCTCTCTTTCAGAGTTAAAGTGAGTGTGATCTGCGAGAATTGAACCTACCTGTCAGGAAGATACCATTGTTCCTTGGTATACATTGAGGCTCTGCCTCAGAACTGCATAAATACCCAAATCTATGGATACTTATATTCTTTCTGTAAAATGTCATACCCTTTGCATGTCACCTATGCAAATCCCCAGAATACTTTATCTCTGTGACGGAAATGCGAGGTAAAGAGCTGCTCTCCTGTGTTGTTTAGGGTAAGCACAGGAACTTGGCACCGACTCAGTACAAAGCGGTTTCTCCGTGGATGTGGTCCTAGTGACATGGTAGACTAGCCATGCACCAGCATCAATGAGAAGGGGTTATAGGAGTCAGTCTATAGTAAAACGGGAGTAGTAATACTGGTGACACCGTACCGTGCGAGGATTCAGTGAGTTAATATAAACAGTGTGTTCAAAGGCGTCAGCCACACGCACTAGCAGTCTGTTTAAGGACTGTAAATGGCACAGCCTAAAACCAGGTCATTTGTCACCTGGCCAACGTCGTCTTTGACTCCGTCACATCTACGCTGGCAGCAGCTTTTCTAAAACACATCTTTTTCCTTTCACCGCCTTAATCATTCAGCGACACCAACAGCGGACGGAGCGACAGTGGATCGCACGGGCAAAGGGCTGTTAATACAGTCATTAAAGGGGGTTGCTCTGGCTTTCGGCTGTCTACCTGGGAAGGTTCTTGTGGCAGCGTGAGGCAGAGCAGGTCCCAAGCCAGCACACCGAACGCATGCGCGTGGATAGTCAGCCCTCTGTATCCGCCTGCTCCACAGCTACAAGTTGGATGTGGTCGAATTGAAAACATTAGAAAAGGGTGCTTGTGTTGAATCAGGACAGATTTCGTTTCCGGTGACTATTCATTAAACAACACACCAAAACATCTCTTCATTCTGCATGTACACCCTTTTGAAGATGAGCAGACCAGAGATTACTTGAAGTGTCACCGTCAGGAGGTGTCCCTAGTTTACATGCCAGTATGTCCTGCTCTATGAAAGGGACCTGTGACTTTCCTGCACACGCTACGTGGAGGCCGCGTGTGCACAGCAACACGCAGTGTGGCCACCGGAAGGAGGGGGCGTCTGTGACGCTGAGCTTTGATGTGATTTTACATACTGCAACTGTCTACATGCTCTATATTGATTGTCTTCATCATCAGAAAAAAAGTGCTGCCAATATTTTGCTTAGAAAACAAAACCAACAGAAATGAAAAAAAAAAATTAAAAAAAGAAAAAAGAAAGAAACAAAGTCAATAACTTTCTGGCTTGGAAAGCAAAGCCCAGGGTAAACTTAAAACAAATGTTAGCAGGACTTAAGTTAGGACAATGGCGCTCCGGGCCGTTTCCTCAACTTCATTGGACACATTTTCTTTAACATATACACGTTGTTTTTTCAACTAGAGAAAAAGAAGTTATTTTCCATGCATGCCTGGTATTCACCTAAAACACAAGTAACGTTTACATTATAACCACAGCGCATCACGTTCTCCATCATAAAATTAACACACCCAGCTGCTCTGTGAAGCTCCATCTGCATAAAGACTGTTAATCCCCAAATACTTCAGATAGAGGAAAGGGGGCAAAGGCGTCAAGATATCCCCAACATACACTCTCTGGCTTTCCACGTGACTCCGTATCAACCTCATTCCCGGCCTCTTCTTTAAATTTGCTCCCATTCGAGCACATGCCCTATCCATCCACCTGTACATCTGTATGTCTTTTTTAAAGATTTATTTATTTATTAATTATGTGTACAGTGTTCTCAGTATTCTGTGTGCATGTATGCCTGCATGCCAGAAGAGGGCACCAGATCTCATTACAGATGGTTGTGAGCCACCATGTGGTTGCTGGGAATTGAACGAGGGACCTTTGGAAGAGCAGGCAGTGCTCTTAACGGCCGAGCCACCATCTCTCCAGCCCCCCATCTATATGTCTCTGGACATGACTCCTTTATCTGTCTGACTCCACGTTCCATCCGGGGTTTTGAGTTGGTCGGTTACTTTCCTTGAACGTACCTTTTCTCACTTTGGGGTACTGATATGTTGGGCTTTAAGAAACCAGCACACGAAGACCTGGTTGTTAAAAACTACCACATATTGTTACCATTGGCCGGTGCTTTCCACGTGTATATGTGCCGGTGTGCACGGGAGGTGTGCGCAGGAGGTGTGCGCGGGAGGTGTGCACGGGAGGTGTGCGTGTTGTGCCATGTTGAAGCAGGTCTGTATGTGTAGCTAAGAAGGTGTTGGGGGGGAGGGGTAAAGACACTTAGCAAAGCTACCAAGACCGCAGCTGACGAGGGGAAAAAACACAATGACGGCAACGACCGTCCCCAACAACTTATTCTATATCCTGCCCAAGAACTGGAAGAGATGGATTCAAAGTTCCATGATAAACATTTAAGGATGAGGAAGGCTGATCACTTCGTATTGTGTGCACATGGACTGGACAGCCATACTGTACTGCCATTGATATTTAGAATTACTTATGTATCAATGGAAAGAAAAAAAAACTTCAGAAAACCGTTGCGACTTAAGTAAAAAAACACACACACACACACACACACACACTAAACAAGTAATGCCGGTCTTTAGGCTCCAAATTCTCCAAACGTGATATTTATACTTTTTTTTTTTTTAAAAAAAAATCAAATAGCGTTATTTAAAAACACCCCAAGTAGCTGCAAATGCTTTCACACTCTCCTATTATACTGAACAATATTGGTAATGGCTTTGTAATTTTAACCGACCGGTGAGCAGATACACTCCCAGTGGCAGGAAAAGAGCCTGAGATTTACATGCTTTCATCTCTAACCAGTTCTCCCTCTGCTAAATATTGATGGCACAGTTAAGGTAAATACTGAATCAGAATTCCAGTGACCTAGGTAACATCTGGCCTCTGAGAGGCAACTCGAAGTTAATTCCATTCCCAGTGATTTCCGCGAAGCATGGCTTTGCTCCTAGTGTGCTTACATCTGGCCAACGGTTCTGCTGCACCCATAGCAAGGTACAGCCTGTGAAAGAGGAGGAGTGAGCATCACTCACGGGGGTGTTTGGGATGCTACCCATTGCTGGTTACACTGGTGTACCCCAGACACTCAGCTATGGGCCCCAGGCAGAGGAGGAAAGCTGGGTCTCACTGAAGGGGTCTCCGCATGCAGACCCCTCTTGGTATCCGCTGGATGGTGCCTTGCCTTGTCTGTAGCTTCTCCATGTAACTCCGCTAGTCTCCTCTGCTCAGAACCTTCCAGGGACCCCCGACTCTAGTTCTTGGCTTTTCTGAGTTTTCCATGTCATTCCAAACACGCTGCCTCAGTCCTCACCATTTGTCCATCTACCTAAATTTATGCTAAAAGAGCCTAGATTCCAGTTCCTTTCCACCTAAGGAAACATTTGGTCTCTTCCTTCCTCTGCCCTGCTTTGCACAGCCGAGCCTGCGGAAGACAGCTGTACGTTGCTGGAGTTGCTCAATTAGCAGAGAAAGATGAATTTGACTCTAATATAAAAATCCCTGGGAAAATGTCTTCAAAGTGGGGCCATCCAAGTGGGGTCCCTGGTTAAGGCAATCTAGAGGGAAAGATGAGATCAAGTAACCCCCTCTTAGTTTCTGATTAGCACACGCACTGGGAAAGCAAGGCTGACTCCAGCAGGGGGCAAACTCAGAATGGACCTTTCCTTCTCTACTGTGCAAGGACAGGCTTGCTGCCACCACCAGCACCATCTGTCTTCACGGAACTACATTTCCCATCAGGACTCCAGCATCACCCAGCCTCCATCTGTAGGCTCAACATGGCCCACTATTACAGCCCCCCAGCCCATGGGTGGTTCCTGGGGTCTCCACATGCTCTGTGCTCTGCCACAGACTTTCATTGTGCCCTTCTCTTCTACCAGAAGATTCTATCGGACGGTTCCCATCTGCCTTGTGATTCACTAACTCATTTCTGGCACCAGGCCCCTTGCTTACCATTCCTAGAGCAGCCCCTTTCTTTAGCTATCCATCAACAGCGCATCTGAATGGTCCAAAATGTCCCCCAAATTTACTCACTAGCTTCCCATGTCACTGCCGACCGCAAGCCCATTCCGGATCTCTTCTTCGGATTTGTTCTTATCTGAGTACATAGCCTGTCCATCTATCAGCCTCCTGTCCATCTGTCTATCTGGCCTTTATCTATCTGACCCTTCACATTCTATCCAGATTTGTTTTGGATTGAGTTGCTTTGTTTGAATCTACAACATACATTTCTCACTTGGGCTACTAAAGATCTCTTAACTGACTGATTTGCTATATCACAGTTTGATCCAAAATAATCCAGTGCATGGTTGATGACCAACACATGCTCATCTAGTGAAATTGTTTGTCTAATAAAGAGTAAATGACCTGATGTCCTCTAGGATATGGTTTGGATTCTCCCCTCCTTCTCTCTCTCTGGCATTTACCTCTCACCTTTCCATTCAATCACCCAGCTTTCCCTCAGTTCCAAAGATTCAAGTCCCCCACTGCCTGTGTGGCAGTGTAACGGGTGGCTTACCTAATGTCCCCTCTGTTGCAATATTTCTCTTCCTATCACTTTGTCTTGTCATGTTCCATGTCACATCATCAGGGGCCCTTCCCACACCTCCAAATAAGTCAGTCTCCAAAACTCCAGCTCTAGTGGGATCATGTCCCGTTGGTTGTGCCCTTAACTTGTATCTCAACCATTTGCGTCATCATGTACAATCACCTAATTCCTTCCACAGCGCCTCCAACTTCTGCCCTGGGGCTGTCAGACTCATGAGGGGAGGGACTCTGCCAACTTTGTCACTGTAGTGCCTCAGTGACACCCCAGTGCCTCGTGCCTGAAATTTCCCACCCACCTCTCCGCTCTGCCTGTTCTCGCCTCGTAGTTACTGCTCTCTTCACCCTCTGCCTCAAGTTCTGACCCACGGGGGTCCTCCTGGACCACATCCTAGAAACTGAACCTTGCACCCCACCCCATCACTCCGCCTGCTCAGTTCCCTCATTCCAGCGTCTCTTTGCAAAGCACATTCTATATCACGCTCTTAGCGGCTGCTCAGTCTGCTCTGCGATCCTCCCGCCATCCTGTCTAGTCGGTGCCCCGCTGGGTCTCTGATGTACGCAACAGTGTCTAGTGTATATGAAGCTCACACGTAAACATATGTGGAGGTGGGGATTTCAGATGGGCTCAGGACCAGGCGCACAGTCATTAAATATGTATCTGTTGAATACATGGCAAAGAAGAAGAGAGAGAATCTGCCTGGGAATGCTGTTCCTATAGATTCTGGCTCATTCTCCTCTCTACCAGTACCCTACAATGGGGAGCAGCTGCAAAGGGGCTGCCTCGTTAGCTGGGAGATTTGGTGATTGCCTTCCCTTGGAGTTAAGTTATAACCGGGAATAGCTGAGAGGATTAGAAGGGCTCCGTCTCTGTGTGTGTGGTGGTGGTGGTGATGGCAGACGGAATGCTCGCTTCGATGTGGAGAGGGCCAGCTCAGCAAATTTATAGTGTAAATAAAGGAAAAGCGTAAGTTACTTAAGAGCCAAGCCAATAAACGGTTTGGAGGCACCATTAGCACCGTTTTATATGCAAACACGGCTGTGTGAAACAATGAGCGTGATCATTACGAGCTTCCTTCATGTTCTTCGGAAAGCACCCAGGAGAATCTCTATGATATGTGCACCGCATCCCACAATTCCTCACGCCAAGAGGAGGGGCTGCTCTCAATGCCTTGACTCTATGAGGCAGACATCTCAGGGAGGGGAACTGGCCTTTCTGCATTTATATAAATCTCTAGGGAGGCAGAATGCCAACTGTCATCTATGCCTATAAAGACACAAGCATATATACATGGGGACACACACACGGGTTAGGTTAGGTTATGTTAGGTAAGGATTCTTACTCTCCTCCACCCCCCCCAATCTTTGCATAGTTTCAATAATAGCTAAGAGGTATCTCTCTCTCTCTCTCTCTCTCTCTCTCTCTCTCTCTCTCTCTCTCTCTCTCTCTCTCTCACACACACACACACACACACACACACACACACAGTCACATATTAATGGAACAGTTTCTGAACGGCACTACTCGCGTTAGTAAAAAGCACTTCAGTAGATTCACAAACACGGCTAAGGGAACTCACTCTTGGGTCTTCTCCCTAGTGAACCCACTCTCAGGTCACATGGCCTCACACAGATACGGGGTAGAGGCTATTGTCGGGCGCTTCTCCCTTTCATGAAAAAGCCGGTGGGCTTTCCTCACGCACGTATAGTATCGAAAACCCCAGTTCACACAGAGTACATCACTAGTTCTAAAGACCTGGATGCTTCTACTGTCGAAACATTACTAACTGGCAGGTTCAAGGGATCAGTGTCTCAGGGGATGTCAAGATTATACAAATAGCCAGTTTATAGACTCGCTGTATCATAAATAAATGATACACACGGTACACAGTCACATAAAATATATTCACACAAATAATGAGTTATAAATGACAGACAAATCTAGAGAGAGTTTAGAAAATGTAGCAGCCTAGAAGGAGGGAAGGCTGTGCACCTGGAGAGGCATCCAGGTGCTGCAGAGACAGAAGGAGGGAGACTGGATGGAGCAGCTGGAGCAGGGGAGTCTCTGCGTGCCAGCGTCCCTGGAAAGGCACACCAACAATCCAATGTGGCAGTGCAGAGAGGGGACACAGAGGAGACAGGGTGGAAAGCACCCGGGAGATAGGAAATGTGGCATGCAAGGCCACAGGCGGCCACGAGACACAGAGATGCATGTCACCCACCGCCCAGCCCGTGGAGAGCCGGCTCGCTGGTCACAGGGACGGTGACTCTTAAGCGGCAGGATGACACTGTGTTTACCTGAGGATGTCGTGTGACGCCCCAAACGTCACAATTCTGATTCGCCCAGTCTTCAGGCTTTCGTTTTAAATGACCCTATGACTGTTTTAAGATATGAAAAAATAAGACAGGAAGGGCTGGAGAGGTGCTCTGCAGTTAAGAGCGCTGGCGGCTCTTCCAGAGCTGGGTTCGATTCTCAGCACCCACACGGCAGCTCACAAATTGTCTGTAAGTCCACGGGATCTGATACCCTTACCTATGTGCAGGCAAAACACCAATGCATATAAAATAAATCATGAAAAAGAATAAGACAGGAGTTGTGATGAAGACAATATAATCTCCCCACCACAGGGAACAATGATGCCATTTTAATGCTTGTTCACTTTTATAGCAGGCAATGCTCTCAGAAAATAGCCACATAAAGAAGGTTCACGACTCACCCAAGATCATTCAGATAGAGGCACGATGGGACCCCAGATTCAGCCTCCCAACCCCAAGTCCTATGCTCTCCTGTCTTCCCTCCTGGGTCCTTCCTGATCACTGCTTCTCCTGCTATCCTCCCGTCAGGTCCCAGCAGGACTTCAGCAATGTAGTTCCACTTGACAGCCGGAGACCTACTATTTCCTGCCTGTCTCGGACTGTCTGTCTCTCATGCTGGAAACCTACGGTGTCAGCAAGATTTCTATCTGCTCTACTTCCGTGTGTATCTTCTCTGAACCAGCCATGGTCGGTCCTTCTGCCACGTTACTCTTTTCTGCCCTAGTTGTAAGGCTTTGAAAACAGATGCTTAAATAGTAACTATCTCTTAGGATAGAAGCTCAAAGGTTAAGCTTTTTCAGAGGACCCAAGCTTGATTCCCGGCACCCATGTGGATGTCCACAACCACCTTTAACTCCAGTGCCTGGGATCCTAGATGCCTTTTTCTGGCTCCCTCAGGCACCAGGCATGCATGCGGTGTAAATGTATGCAGACACACACAGACAAACACACACACACACATATAGACTCACACATGCACATACAGATCCTCACACAGACACACATGTAGATATACACAGAGAAAAACAGACACACACATGCACACACAAAGACACACATGCAGACAAACACACACATACACACACACATACACTCATCTCATGCTGTTCTTACAGAGAGTAAACAAGTTAAGTCTGCGTAAATTGCTGAGTGGTGTGCAATCTAGTAAATTTCTAGCTTTCATAGGTTAACATATCCCCGATCACAAAGTGCTTGGAACCAGAAATGGGAATTTTGGGGTTCTGGAATACTGCAGGAATACATAAACACACACACACACATGCACACACACACTTACATGTGCATGTTATGTATACACACACACACAGATACAGACACACACAAGATCTCTTGGGGTGAGGCCCCAAGCCTACAGGTGAATTTCACTTCTCACTCACGCCCTCCCTGAATGCACACCCCGAAGGTAGTTTTATACAATTCCGAAACCTGTTTCATACTGTGGAATGTCATTGCTATGGACATTTCCACTTGTGGCATCTTTTCGTGCTCAAAAAGCCTCATTCTGGATGTCAGATCTTCAGAGCGAAGATGCTCAACCTCAGTTACATATCCCTCATCATTTGAAGGTATTTCTGAGGCTGGGGAGGTAGTTCCGTGTGTAAGAGTGCCTGCGGTTCAAATTCCCAGGACCCACGTAAGAAGGCAGGGATGGCTGTGCCTCGCCTGCTACTTTAGTGATATGGAGGGGAGAGACGGGAGAATGGCTGGAGCTTGCTGGCCACCAGCCTAGCTCCAAGGTCAGTGACACGTCTTGTTTTAAGGGACTAAGGAAGCGAGGGGTACAGCAAGACTCAAAGCCCTCCTTGTATCTATGCATAGCCACCCGTACATGTATGTGCTCTCAAACATGTGTGTGCAGCACATACCCTCCCTTGAAAGCGTTTCACAAGTAACCTACAAGGTAAGCACTCAGCAAGACTTTCTGGAGAAGCAGGCTTGATGCTCTATTGCACAAAACTCCTTTTAACATGGCATGGCCTTTGGAATTCCCAGAACAAGGACACACTACACTGAGTACAGGACAAGAACCCTGTCACTTAGTGTGTGAAAGAACAACTTGCTTGGAGGAACTCAGGACTGCGAGGGGGTGCACCCACACACTGAGACAATGGGGATGTTCTATCAGGAACTCACCAAGGCCAGCTGGACTGGGTCTGAAAATGCATGGGATAGGGGCTGGAGAGATGGCTCAGAGGTTAAGAGCATTGCCTGCTCTTCCAAAGGTCCTGAGTTCAATTCCCAGCAACCACATGGTGGCTCACAACCATCTGTAATGGGGTCTGGTGCCCTCCTCTGGCCTGTGGGCATACACACAGACAGAATATTGTATACATAATAAATAAATAAATAAATAAATAAATAAATAAATAAATGTTAAAAAATGCATGGGATAAAATTGGACTCGCTGAACATAGCAGACAATGAGGACTGCTGAGAAGTCAAGAACAATGGCACTGGGTTTTGATTCTACTGCATGTACTGGCTTTGTGGGAGCCTAGGC